>NW_028258406.1:11212962-11516203 GCF_053883595.1 Heterocephalus glaber | reverse complement strand
GTTCCTCCAGCAGTTCCTCAACATCACCACTGTCTACCTGCGAGCCTGTGGACTCTGCTGTAGTGACAGTGTCATCAACCACAGGGTCAAATGAAGGCTCAGGCTCCTCTACACAGCCTTTAAAATCTCTCTCCTGTATGATTTTAGGGTGCACTTTCTTCTAGGCAGATCTCAGTGTCCTTAGAGAGACATTGCCCCAGGATTTCTCAATTAATCTGACAAAGAAAGACTGGCATTTGAGTCATAACTCAAGATTTTGGTTGTAAGTTAAAACTAAAATTCCAGTAACAACCTAAGTTGTTTGTATGTGAGGCTGATTATAACACAAGGAGGATTGCTGTGAGTTCAAGGCCAGCCTGAACTACATACTGAGACGCTGTCTCACAAAAAGTAAGAGAGCGAGAGAGAGCGAGAGAGAGAGAGAGAAGACAAGACTCAGATTATAACTGATCAGCCTTCCAGCCAGTTCCCAGTCTGAGCCAATATTCAATTCTTCATGCACCAAAATCTGTCTCTCCTTCTTGTCTCCCTGTCAAAATTAACTTTCCCTAAGTTGTAGTTCCTCAGGGGCTACTCTCTGGACACTGATGATGGTGGTGACGTGTTCATTACTAGTGTGCTACCTCTCCAGGTAACCGAGTGAAGTTCCCAAACCCACAGTCGTCTTGCACCTCAGCCAGTTTGAAGGAGGCAGTAAAGCCCATTCTTCTTGAGCCATACCAGTTCTACTGCTTTTATCTCAGACTAACTCTGGCTAGGAGGATTTTTGCAGTTTATAAATGGTTTGAAGAAGACTAAACCCAAAGACTACAAGGTCTGTGGTGTCAACAGAAGAGAGCAGCTAAATAATTGTCATAAACCTTACTATTTGTGCAGGAGCATACCCTGGCTCCACTGGGCTTCTGTGCACATCATCTCAGCCTTGGGGCAGTGCTAAGGGTTTTATGGCTAGCAGGACTTCCAAGACCCCAATCCCAATATGCCACCCGTGTCCCATATCTAGCTGGTGACAGTTCCTGACTTCACATCTGCTGTACCCTTTGCAGGAAATGACCACACACACACACACACACGCACATACTCACTTCATTCCCCATCTGTTCACACTTGGTCCTTCAAGGCCAAGTTCACATGACCTTCTAAGAGAAGACTTTCCCAGGGATCTTCTTTGCTAATGCTTTGCCTCTTAAATATATTCACCTATCCAGCAAATATTTGCTGAGCACCTGCTAGGTTTCAGGCAACATCTTAACCATTGGAAATAGAACAGTGAACTTCATCCTATGAACATAATTTTTAGTGCCAAAAGCCAGTAAGTAAACGGGTAAATATATAATATGCATGTCATGATATAAACTCTGAGAATGGAAGGGGAGATTATTATTTTAGGGAAACTTTTCTGAAAAGATAACTGAGCAAAACCTTAAAGGGATTAAGGCTGTGCAAATGTCAAGGATATTCTAGACATAGGGAATAGCAAATGGAAAGATCCTGAGCTGGGACCCAAGCATAGAGAGCAACAAGGAGGTCTGTGTGGCTGGATTGCAGTGAATAAGGGGGAGAGTAGCAGACACTGGGCCCATAGAGGCAGCTGACCCCAGACCAGGCTGGGCCTCATGGATCATAGTAAGGACTGGGGATTTTGTACCATGTAAGTTTGGAAGTCAATGGAAGATCTGAGCAGAGGAGCAACACACTCTGAATCTCACTTTGAAAGGATCCCTCTGGCTGTCACTTGAGAATATTCTGTGGAGGGCCAAGGATGGAATCAGACAGACCAGTTAGGAAGTGGTTGATAATTCAGACCTGATAAGATGGTAGCAAAGGTAGTGAGCGATAATCAGAGTCTGGATACACTCTAAAAGTTGAGCCAATCACATTTTCAGATGGATTGGATGTGAAATACAAGAAAAAGACAGGAATCAAAGATGACTTCAAGGCTTTGGCTATGAAATTGAAAACATGAAGTTGCCATTTACAGTGATGAGGAAGCCAGGTAGAGAGAGTGGAAAGGGTGCAGCCTGACCCCTGCCTCTGCCTCCCAGGCATGCTCCTCCCTCAGAGCACCAAGCTCCAGGTGCAGCATGACATCCCTCCAGTGGTGGTTTCTGAGCCATCTACTGGCTTCTGCAAGTTCTATCCTTTGGCTGTGGACTGGAGACACCTTGGTCATCTCCAGCTAAAATTCTCCTTCCTTTGTTCACATTGTTTGAATAGACTGAGAACCAAGAGTTTCTCCAGGTCCCAGTGCCGACCGGAGGCAGACCCCAAGCTGAGGTCCAGGCAGGCTCAATCAAGCAGGGAGGTGGGGATAGAGGAAAAGGCATTAGAGAAACATGGGGAATTTTGTTTGGGGCATACTCTGGGCCAGTTAACCACAATGTATGGGAATGGGGCCAGGCACAGTAGTTTTTTAAGTTTCTCAGTATCCAGCCAAGGGTGAAAGCCTCCACCTTAGATCAACAAATGCTTCTTCAGTGCCCCCTGATGTTTGCTGGTTCTCACTGTGCTTAGCAAGGGGTTAGGCACCACAGGAGGACATCAATATCCTTGTCCTTACAAACTAAGGTGAACCAGAGAGGGGTTGCAGAGCATTCTTCTCCTACTCAGAACCGAAATCAAATCAAACTCTCCAGGAAAATATAAGTCCACCCCGTCTCACTCCACACCTCTCCCCCACCAGTCCTGCTCTCACCAGTCCTGCTCTGAAGGCAAAGTTGAAGCTTTTTTTTTTTTGGTACCAGGGATTGAACTCACAACCTTGTGCTTGCAAGGCAGGTGTGGTGCCACTGAGCTAAATTCCTGGCCTAGTTGAAGCATTTTAAAAGACTTTTTAATATAATCTGGCCAAGCTCTGCCTTCTCAGTAGGGCCTGCTGGTGTGGGGAAGGTGGCAGACAGGTGAGGTTACAGGGCCCAAGTCTAGGACGTTTGAGGTTGATCCTTTCCAGCCTGGGCACTGGGCAAACCAGAGTGGTGGCCAGGAAGCAGAGGAGAAGAACAGATGGGGGATCCCCCAAGGCAGATTGACTCAGGAATGGGTCCAATTTCAATTCCAAAAACAGGAGGCAGAGATGTAGGATCCTGCTCCCCTCATTAAGCACATTGGCCAGCCAGTCTGCGTCCTGCAGACAGACAACCGTTCATCATTCAGAAGCCCACTGCAGTCCTGCGGGGCCTGTGCCCCTCCTCAAACCTCTCATTCCCTGAACCTTTATGGATACGACCCAAATAACTTAAGGAAAGATGAAATGAGAAACATTTGCTCCTTGAAAATTACTAACATCTGACCTGGCTGGCAAACTACAGCACAGGCTCTTTGTAACTAAGCAAAAAGGATCCCTGAGGAGCCTGGGTGTGGAGTGATGGCTGCTTCTTGTACGCCCACCTACCCACCTGCCTGTCCACGGGAGGTGGTGCGGACTGTGGCATGGGGACCTTGGGGTGGGCCTGGCATTGCTGGATGCAAACTAGAATAACCATGGCTATTTGCATACCACTCTGAGCCTCGGTTTCCCTGGAGGGTCAAGTCGAGGATATGGGCAGATGCAGACACACATGGGTGCTCCATTATGTCCTTTCTTCTGCTTCTTCTCACCTGTCCTTTGGGCCCACATTTGACCGATGTGGCTAAGGCTAAGTCAGTTCTCACTCCCACCCAGAGACCTCTTTTTGTGAGTTCAGAAAGACAAGAGCAAAAGAACCAACCTGTGGCAGAGGCCTGACCTCAGACAGGAGGCCCCAGCATGTAAGACAAGGTCTGGTTTCACCATCCAGTTAGGTGAATAAATGCCTTTCAAAGGTAGTGTGCAGTGAAGTGGTTGGCAGGAGCACCCACGGCTGGTCCCAGTGCTGCTTTGCCGTTGATGATGAGGTCTCAGAGACAACTGAAGACGTTGCAATTGACCCTTGCTTGTCCAAGTCAGCAACAACACATGGAATGGACAAGGTTGGCAATTCTGGGTCTGCCACATCCATAAGATGGGGCTACAGCCCCCTCTTCCTTCTGTGACGAGACCTTCCAGGGCGATGCTGATGCGGGAGAAGAAAGGAAGGAATTTGAGATTGCAGGGGCCCATCTCTTAGAGGAGGGCCTGTGGTGGATTAACTAATGGTCAATTTGGAATGCCCAGCTAAACTGAGTCAGCGTGATTTTGGGTATGGAAGACCCACCTGAGGATTGTTGCCAATGGCATAAAAAGAGAACTGGAGGGGAAGATCATTTGCTATTGATTTTCTTGGAGAAACTTGCCATGGCTGGTTTTCCTGATTGTGAACTTGGCTGTTCTTGTCAGAGGAGGAGCTCAGGGCCTCCCTGTTGATGGGAATGGCTGCTGTTCTCCTCAGGGGAGCTCTGATCTTTGCCTTGAGTGTTGCTTCCTGGCTCCAGTGCAGATTCCTCAGCCTGCTGGCACAAATCCACCCCACTGGCACAGATTTTCTAGCTTCCATCACTGGCCTTTGGGCCTTCCTGGGGCAGATCCTTGGTACAGACTTGCATGAGATATTGCTGTGGGCACTAGGCCTCTGGCTGGACTCGCAGAACACACTACCTTGGGCTCTAGGCCTTTAGTTGGACTTGTGCAGGACATTGCCATGGGTTCCAGGCCCCCCAGCTAGATTCTTTGGGTCTCTAGTGTGTGGACAGACCTCTTGCACTCCTCTGCATTTGACTTTTTAGGTGAATATTATAAAATAATCCTGTAAATTATGTATCCTGTATTAAATCCATTCCCTTGCTAACCCTGATTACAACAGGGCCTAGGAACATCGGTAGGGACTTTTTCAGTCATCTATGATGGCCCAACAAGCCTCCCCAAACTTAATGTCTTAAACCAGCTCCCATGGTTCTGTAGCTGCTAAGGCTCAGATGAGAAGTTTTTGACTGTTCTTCCTAAGTCTCTCATTGGGTTGCAGACAAAAGACACCTAGGGCTGGAGGCTCTTCTGGGGCCCAAGGGCAGCTGGCCTCTGTATTATTTCAAGGTGTCGGCTTCCCAAATGGCCTCTCTACATGATGTCTCCAGTGGACTTGCTGGTAGAGGAGCTGGGCTGCTTATGGGGACTCAAGGTTCCCCAAAGTATCCGGGTATAAGTTTTCTCAAGTCTTGGCTGGGAGCTGGCCTTCAGTGGCTTCTTCTACCTACTGTTGGTTAAGTAGTCATTAGCCAGATCAAAAGGAAAGGACTGAATTCCACTTCACCGTAAGAGAATGATAAAGAATCATGTCCATCTTTAATCCACACTATAAGGACCCAATTTGGAGCCTGTATGGGAGGAGGGACCTGCAGTCACATCTATAGCTGTGGCAGACCCTAGAACTACCACCCTTTGCTTCCCACAGAAGGCTGTGGAGGGATTTGAGGAGGCTGGGTCCACATTCATGTGGCTGTGAGGACTGTGCTGACCCAAAGCTGGAGATGGCCCTGGAAAATGGAGCTGAGGCCTAGAGCAAATGGTGACGCTATGGCTGGATCAGAAAAAGTCCCAGGTGAGGAGATGGAAGAGGACTAAAAGGCTTGTTTGTATTTTAAAGCTCCCATTACTAAGAGAGTCCTGAGGTCCCACAATTTGAAGTCTGCCCTACCCGCTGTGTCCTCTGCACTTACACATTGTGTGACCCACAATACTGAAATCACCTGTGTCCCATGAGAGACTCCAAATCCCCCAGTCTCCCCCTTGAGGCAGCCCTCCCATGAGCCCGGGCCTCATCCTCAGTAGCACATCCAGACAGACCTGTCCATTCCACCCCATCTCCTTGGCTGCACAGGCAGTGGGGCTGCTGCCTTCCAACCCACCCCTTTGTCAGAAGCCCCAACCTCCCAGATAAAAGGATGATATTAAGAACTCTCATTCCAAACCTGGACCTACACTCAGAAATGAAATCAAATGACATCCTCCAAAGGAGAACTAGAAGGCCCTTTCCCTCAACTTGGCAACTAACCCATGTCTTAGGCCTTGAGGGCTGAGTGTAGTTTCTAGATATCTTTATGGAAAAGTTCAAATGTGTGCAGGAGCAGAGAGATACGTAGATTTGCCAGGGCCCGTGGCAAATCTTGTTTCTGTCACCTCACTTCTCTCTCTTTACACCCATGCTCCAGATTATTCTGGAGCAAATCCCAGATGTCATTTCATTTCATCTGTAAATATTTCAGCATGTGGCTCTAGAAGAAAAGATTCCTCCTTTCACCTACAATACCAAAGGGCATAGATTCTTGAGCAATCTCATCTGAGTAAGCTCTGCCCAGAAAAGCCTCCAAAGACATGGCCCTTCTGTGGAATGTGGCAGAGATGAGAGGGCATTGGCTGGTCCTGAAGTGTTGGTCCCCTAGTTTGGGTTGCTCAGAAGAGCATGGTGAGGCCAGACACCACAGAAGAGTGAGAGAATCACAGAGAGACATCAGTGAAGGAGATTCCCAAAGCTGACTGGACTTGGAAAGCAGCCGCAGCACAGCTCTGTGCACTGAGTCTCCTTTTGTCAGAACCCATCAGAATCAAATCTTGTGACCTCACAGCTGTGGAGCTCCCGAAGGGAGAAAGTGTCTAGTCACTGTCACCCTGAGAACACAGCAATTCCATTAAAGAGCCCACCACAGCAAGGGTCATAGGGCCATCACCTCAGCTCCAGGGCTCCTGTACACTCAGCTTTGGCACTGCCCATAGTGCATCCTTCAGAAGCAAAACCAGAATCCTGGCTTTTCCACACATCTGGGCCATGTGGACCAGAAGAGGATGAAGATGTGAGGAAGATTAAAGGCTGTTTCCATTATGTACCATTTTGAAAATTACTTAGTGTAAGACCGAGGGCCTTACCAAACGCTCCAACGAGCTGACTGCAGCGAAGAACACCTGGGAAGGAACACACCAGACAAGTTGGAAAGTAAAACAGACCTTTATTAGTCTGGCCAGACGGCACTCCCAAAGCAAAGTAGCTTAGAGAGGCAACTGGCTCAGAGTCCAAGGCTGTTTTTATAGGGGGTCTCAGGGGAAGTTGGCAAGCAGAAAAACAAAAGCGGAGGAGAGAGATAAAACAGACCTTTTACAGATTGTCCTTAAGATAACATATTCAGATATGGAGTTGGGCAAGCGTGACAGAACACTACGCACACGACAGACCTTCCTGGCACAACAACAAGCACATCCCTGGAACTCGATGTCTACCTGGTGATCCGTAACAGAAGCAGACAAGTTGGGGCCCTATTACAAAGATGGAGTAACTGTTGTTCAGTCTTACACTTAGCTTGTGAATTCCTGAAAAACAATGTGCCTTATGCCTCTCTACATCTCTCTCAGTTTCTATACTAGGGTTTCTCAACCTCAGAACTATTGAATTTTAAACCAGATAGTTTTTTGTTGTAGTAAGCTATCACAAGCATTGTAGAATCCTCTCGATGCTTGTAGGACCCATTCTCCTTCAAGTATTGACAAGTAAAAATGTCTGAAGACATTTCCAAATGTCCCTTAGGAGGCCAAACCACCCTTGAGTTGGGGGCCACTGATCTACACCATAGTAAGAACTTTATTTGTATTTTTATGTATTTCTGTGATTTTTTTTCTATGTCTTCTGAAAAAGATGGTTACTTAGTGTGTGAGATTAACTAGAAATGAAAGAACAATTGGGAAGTTCTCTTTATGAACTTAAGTTTGTCTGTCATAAGTTTTAATAAAATTTGTCAGAAGTTTTGTAATCATAACTGTTTGTAAGACTTAAATATGTGTATTTAACTACAAGCAGCTCAATAAAATAAAAACTAAGCTATCAAAACAAATGATTGGGGTGGGCTAAGTAACAGGACTTTGTGTATAAAATATTTTTTCCTTTTTTTTCAAGTTTTTATATTTATAGTTATAAAAATAAGACACTGACGTGAGGTTAGAGACAAGAATAAGTCTACACCTTTAATCCTGGCATCAAAATATTAATCCCAGCACCAACACCTTTGATCCAGCCACCTCGGAAATGCCTCACCTATGAGCACATGAGGCTTTGGGGGAACATCTAGATACAAGCCACAATGCAAGGTGTGATAAGAAAAAAATACAGCAAGCGCTACTGCTGAGTGCCCTCCAATCCAAAGCAGTCTTGTAGAAACATTATAGTGTGTCCTCATTCACCTTATGCAGTGGATCTAGCACTGTGTGACTTCTGATTCTCCCCCAAAGTCAAAATTACCATGAAAAGTAAACATTTCAAATTGATTCAGGACTTCAAGGCAACCATAAAGCAACTAAAGGCACTCCCTCAGAAAATGACCAGAATACTGTGTGTTTGACACAAGAAGTATTTTGAGGAGGATTAATGGCTGTGTGCTTTAACTGTAATGATTTTTTAAAATTTAAACATTTACCTTATTTTTCACTCACACTTTATACATACGATAATTTTTAAATGGACTCTCTGAAAATTCAGGTCTCAGTTTTATTGGTCTTATCTAGAAATTCTATTCACTTTTTTATTTCCTTTTTGCCCCCTTTCCTTTCTTTCTTTTTGTTTTTTTTTGGGGGGGGTACCGGGGATCAAACTTGGGTCCTTGCGCTTGCGAGGCAGGCGGCAGAACCACTGAGCTAAATCCCCGGCCCTCTTTTTTTTTTTTTTAAGAGACAAAACACCTTTCAGGATGCCCACAGTGCACCACAAGCCATGATGTCTGGAGAATATTTACACTGAGCCAAACATTTGAAATTCCTGGAGCTAAGGGTCTTGTGTTCTTTCACTCCCACTGACAATTGTAGCTGTTGGGATTTTCCTCCCCTCTCCACTTGGAAGTTAATACGTCTTCCTTGAACTCATAAACGCTAAGGCCAGGGAAGGTCCTAAGATTAAGGAGCATCAGGAGAAAGGCTAGCTGGCCTGAGTTGCTGTAGAAATGCTCATTGTGGTTCCGGGCTCTGGGAGGTCACACTGGTAATGCTGTGGAGGCCACTGAGCTGGCTGAGAGTTGAGCCCCACTGATTCACAGCTATAGTGAAAGGGGTCTTCACAAATAAATTGCCACTTTAGAAAGTGGAGTGACAAGTGGCCTGATGAAGATGGGGAGTGTCTGTGGCCCCCAGGGGGTCCACAGGAAGTGGAGGCTGGGTCAGGGAGGCTGACCTGCCTCCCCACACTATACCTGAGACCCAACTTCCTTCCAGACAAAAAGAGGCCAGAGGGCCTCTCTAAGTCCCTGGGCCCAGGGCTGCCTGTCCCCACGGCCAGGTCAGGGGGAGGATAGCAAGAGTGCTCTTCCCAGCAGCTCGTCCAGGCCTCTCCCACGTTGTCAGCCTGCATGGAGGCTTCAGCCTAGGAAGAGAAGAAAAGCCTCTTGTCACAGGCTGAGTTGCAGCAGGAATCTCCTTAAAATGGACGATGGAAATTTTAACCTTTTCTGCTTCCTGAGCAGGACTGTGAAAAGGGAGGTTGTTCTGAAGGATGGGGGCTCTGGGG
Source organism: Heterocephalus glaber (assembly GCF_053883595.1). Classification (NCBI taxonomy): domain Eukaryota; kingdom Metazoa; phylum Chordata; class Mammalia; order Rodentia; family Bathyergidae; genus Heterocephalus; species Heterocephalus glaber. The sequence goes on along the minus strand of NW_028258406.1, from coordinate 11,506,778 downwards.
CACACTCTGTGCTTTGGGGCCATGATGTGCCGGTGACCACAGTGCTCAGGGCAGGGGGTTGGAAAGCCCTGACCCTTCCGCACAGGGGAGGCATTCAGTGCCCCGGGTTCCCACAGTATAGTACTGGCTGATCAGCAGCACCTCGTGTACCCCAGCTGGGCTGGAGCTGTCCCTCTCCCACGGTGGCAAACAAGGATGGCCTTGGGAGGGCCACCCAGACTGTATGGTACACCCAGCCTGCTGGGCCCCTCATTCCATTGCTGCCTCAGGGGCCTTGGGGACTTAAACAGAAGCCGTGTCTGCTAACAGTGGGACTTTGTTTTGTGGACTGGGCTGTGCTTTTTCCTCCTCTCCCTTCACAGAGGGCCAGGACTACTGAGCCGTGTTTATGTTATTGTTATTTCCAGCTTGGCAAAAATATAAATGTGAGAGTTCATGCTGACAGGAAATAAATGGTGCTTTCTCTCTGGACAGCTATGGCCATCACTCCCTGCTCAGACCCAAGAGGACAGCTCCCCTCAGAGGGGGTGAGGGGCAGAAGCTGGGCACACATAGCTCTCCTCTCTCTGAAGGACCCAGGAGGCTCTGTGCCACATGCACACAGAGTCAGAAGTCACACACTCACACACACACAAACACACATGTGCACGCGAGCACACACGCGTGCACCCACCAAGGTCTCGACTCTGAAGCACCCAGAGACTCTGCAGTAGCACCCAGGGTCTCCTGCTGGACCTGTCATCCATCCCCAGTCCATAACCCTTCCCCACATGAAGAGTCATTCTGGTCCTAGACCTTTCACAGTAGCCCCCTTAGTCTTCAGAACAACAAATCCATCCGTCCCATCCATCTCTCTACCGAAATACAGTGGTGCCTCAGTTTAAAAACTTAATTCGTTTCACATCTTTGAGGAAGACAGTCATGTCTGTGTTTGAGTGAGGAGGATGGCTGTGGTTGTGTTTGTCACCCGATGTGGTGTTTGCAAACAGAAGCAAAATTTTACCAAATTGTTTGCAAACAAGAACATTTGTGAATTGAGGTATTACTGTATAGTGATGGCCAGGCTCTCGAATCAGAAAAGTAGGTGTTACAGATGTGTGAGTGAGGAGTGAGGAGGTACTGGGAAAGACAGCAAGTAAACTCCTAATTACAAGAGAGACTGATAAGTAGAAACCACAAAAATAACAACCACTAATGATTAAGAACATGTTCAAATGGGAAGGGGAACAAGGGAGGAGGAAGGGAAGAAAGGGAAAAAGGATTTTAAAAAAGAGAGAATGGAAGGGAAATAATGGAAACAAAGCTTTTGTAAATAGGAAAAGGAAGAAGGGTTAAAAGGAGGGAGGGGAATGGGGAAAAAATAATTAAGACATATATACAGGTACAAATTCCCTATGATGAATCCAATCATTATGTATGGCAAATATGTATTCGTAAAAATAAATTTTAAAAAAGAATTGGTAGCCTGCTGGGCATCTAAAAGCTTACTTAATCCTCCCAATTCTGGACAAGGTGACTCACACCATCCCAATTGTACAGTGAGGGGTAAGTAACTTGGCCCAGGCCTATAGCTGGTAAATGGTAGATCTGAGGTGACTGCTTCCCAGAGGCAGCCCTCAGTTTTGGAGGGCTGGACAGAGGAGACCTTGAAGCCCTTCTGGGGGCTGAAGTGGTTTGCAGAGCCCTGGCTGGTCCTCCAAGATCAAAAGCTAGTCCTGCCATGAGTTAAGCTGCACTTAGGGAGAGGTAAACCCTGCTGATTCCCATTCCTACCCTTCACTGGCTAATCTCACAGATGTCCTCTAGCACCATTCTGCTGAAAAAAGAGCCAAGGATCTGGTGAGTCCATGTCTGGGTGCCACGAACGACAAGTCTAACCTGGTGCTTCAAGAAATAACTCAGGCAGCATTACCAGTGTAGGGACAGCCAGTGCCCAAGGCCCAGGAAGTAGCTTGGAGGTCAAACAGTCTAACCATGGATCATCCCACTAGTGCATAAAGTTGACCAAGCCATTTGCAGTGATGAAATGGGGTGCTGGGGTGAGGGTAACACCAGGTTTCCAACCTGTTGAGTGGTTTCCTGTGAACACACAGGGAACACAGGCAGGGAGCATACACAGTCAGTGAAGGTGATGGTTGGCACTCAAGGTTGGAGCTCTGCTGTAAGTGGCATCTGCTCAACCTGTGACATGAAGTTGAGGGGCAGAGGTGGTGTTGAACAAACATCCCATTTGAATCCAGGGAATGACCCAACATCTCAAAAAACCAATACTCCAAAGACAAATCCAAAAAAAAATATCAAAATCCAACATTATCAACCAAGGTCAACAACTATAAAAATGATGGAGGGCCGGGGATTTAGCTTAGTGGTTCTGTCGCCTACCTCACAAGTGGAAGGACCCAAGTTTGATCCCCAGTACAAAAAAAAAAATGATGGAAGTTTGAAGCAACCAGAAAGGGAGTGTGGGGATGGTGCTGCTCTTGCTAATCCCAGCCCCTTGCTTGTTCACCTAGGAGAACAACAAAGCACTGCTTGGACCCAGAGATTGTGGTGCTGATCCTCCTCCGCTGTAAGATGAGACTTGGGTAGGAGCCTCAGCCCAGTGTTCTCTGGACTTTGGGAGGACATTTTCCTCATAATCACTAGAAGACAAAATCAAACTGTAAACTGTGGCTTTCTCCAGCACAAAGCTCTAAGGGAGTCTTCCCCTCAAGCCACTTTAGAATCCAAGTGCTGGGACAACAATCTCTTGGGCAGTAGCAGTTGCTCAATAGTGAGAAAATCCAGTGGAAAAAGCTTCCCAGAAGCTAGGATACTATTGAGCAACCACTCTGAAGCTAGTCACATGGCGAGGTGGGCAGTGGCAAGTTGCCTCATGCTCTGGGATAAAGTACACATGCTGGTCCACATTCTCCACTCACAGGACCTGAGAAAAGTTGCAGATGGAGGCTTCCACGCTTCTTACCTTAACCCTGGCTTCTGTCCTTGCATGCACCCTCATCGCATGGGTTGTAGTGCAGTTGGAAGAGAGGCAAAGCAGCTTTCTCAAGAACAGGACCCCCAAGCAAGGATTCTCATTCCCTAACTCTAATGGCAACACTATATGTGTGTATGGGAGGGGGCGGTATAGGGATATGTATCTCTATGTCGGGCGCTCTCTCTCTCTCTCTCTCTCTCTCTCTCTCTCTCTCTCTCTCTCTCTCTCATACACACACACTATCAGGATCCACACACTCATTAAACAGATCTTTGCTTAAGCAAAAATTATGCTTTGACTAGATAGGTTTTCTTGTCCTTACTCAAATATTTTAAGTCTCACCTCTGGTGGGGAAGGAGACTTATTGTTATCATATGAAATCACATGTGTGCCGAGTAGAATTTATGTTCATTTGAATATAAATTCATTTGCCTGCCAGATATCCACCATAATAACACAACCACCGTTGCCCTCCCAGGATTGGGTGAGAGCAGGTTGCCTAGGGTAGAACGTGGGTCATGAATGGGTCACTCAACAACTTGGGTCTGGAGAGAGACAGAAAAAGACACCGAAGGAGAGCGGACGTGGCCCCAAGGCAGTCTGAAATGTGTTCAGCCCCCCTTCTTTGTGTCTCTCTGTGTTGTTTTCTTTTCTTTTTGTTACTGTTTTTCAGGTCTCTGTTGTCATGAATTGAAAAGCTTTCGTCCTCTGTACCCTTCTGCTGTGATGTTTCTGCCTTGGTGCTAGATGACCATGGACTGAAGGCTCTGAAACCAAGAGCCAAATTAGACTTCTCCTTCTTTAAATTGTGTATGTTAGCAATGGAAAGATGACTAATACATCTGTTTTTTTAAATTAAAAGCTCTGGTCAAATATGGATGTTAGATTTTACCAAATAGCTTATCAGCATCTGTGAAGGCAATTATGTTCTTATGTTCTATAGGGCAACAATCTATTTTTGTTATTTCCTCATAATGAATTATCCTTCCATTGTTGACCATATCCTGACCATAGTGATTTATTTTTCCAAAATATTTTTGGATCCTGTTAGCTAACATTTTAATTTAAACTTTGTACCAATATTCATAAGCAGAATTGCAGTTTTACCTTTTTTGTTGTTTTTATAATATTTGTATATCAGTGTTATGTTTAATTTGCTATCTTACCTTCGTTTTCTATGAACATTGTATATGTGCCTTCTTCAAAAGTTTTGGTGGAAACCAGTCACAAAAGTACATGCCTAAAGACCCAGCTACTTTAGAGGCTGAGGCAAGAGGATTGTTTAAGCTGAGAAGTTCAAGGACAGTCTGGATAAAATAGTGACCCCTAACCACTAAGAAAAGGATAGCAGTCTTCTGTGATGCCATCTTTGATTGGGTGTCTTTTAAGAGGTGGGGAGCAGAGAATATAGGCACAAGATAAATGTATTTTCTCCCAGTCTGAAAAGATTGGTAACTACAGGGGTTGTCACAATTTGGCCCTTCCTACCTGTCTGCCTCACTCACAGACTGCTTCCTGCTCATCTGTGATTTCATCTTCCAGCACAGCCTGCCGAGATGAAAAGAGTCTAGAGAATCTATTGGCCTCAGTCCTAGTCCCATGTTCTCGTTGTTTCTGGTTTTTGGGGCCCACTTTGGAGAAGTGCTTTCTGCTGGAGGTGCTGTGGCCACAGATACCATTCATCTCCATTGATCTCCATTGATCTCCATGGCCATGGCTCCTTCAGCATCTTCACCCCACACTGTTGATCTCCCCCTCTCTGGGCAACCTTTCCTCACTGTCATGGTTCTGGATCTCAGATGGTCCCTGATTTAATCGAAGATGAAGTTTATATTTCTATTTGAAGACCGATATTGAGAAGGAAGGTGGTAGGGTGGTAGGTCCCACCAATACTCTGTCACCTGAGAACTAGAAACTAGCATTCCTTTGACTTTGAATGTTTCTATACATTTACTTTATGTAGGAAGTTGAGGATCTGTTTTATCCATAGCATAAAAAAGTATCAGGTTATAGATTACCTGGGTCTTTTTATCCATGAATATGTTATCTACTATTTCTTCACTTTCCTCTTTTCCATTATCCCCACTGGATCTGCTATGAATGTAGAAAGCTCTAGATCAAAACGGGTCAACCCCACTGCCTGCCTCATAAGTGCAAGGTCCCGAGTTCAATCCCCGGTACCAAAAAAAAAACCAAAAAAAAAAAAAACCCGGGTCAACCAGGTCTCTCAACTATATCTTTCAAATCTTCTTTCTTTTTCCTTTTGCATCTCCTGAGAAACCTCCTTTGCTCGAATTTAACTACATATTGGAATTACCTGCAGAGTTTTTAAAACTGATGTTATCTGGACCCATTCTTGGGCATTCTGATCTAATCAGTACTGTGCAAATGAGGAAGTGGGAATTTTTAATCTAATGATTCTAACATACAACAAAATTTGAAAACCATGTCTCTAGCTCACTAATTCAGTCTTCAGCTCTGTCCATTCTGTTATTTAGCTCATTAATTGAGTTTTTCTTGGCAAAATTGAAGTCCAGAAAATTCTAATTCATTTCTCTTTGATAGAGATGTTTTCATTTTCATGGATAAGTTAACTGTCTACATCTGAGAATAGTAACAATATTTAGTTCAAAGGTCTCTTCTCTTCTAGCCATAATCACTTCAAGGTATACTTTTTATTGCCTTATGTGTTAGTTACTTTTCTCTTGTTTCTGAGACAAAATACCTGACACCCAAAGTTGAAGGGGTTTATATGGCTTATAATTCATAGAGGTTTCAGTCCATAATTGGCCAACTCCAAGGCAGGAATGACAAACAGGCATGGGAGAGGAGAAACAACATGCCTTAGTAATAACATGCCCCTGATCCCAGCATCACACATTCCAGATTCACCTACCTCTGACGGAATGAGGCTTTGGGGGCCATCCAGCCCCAAACCATAACACCTTAGATACTAACTCTGTTTCCTCAGAGGTGAGTTATCCTACTTGGGACACTGTGGTTATTTTTATACTGTTTCTTTCCTCAAATAACGGGAGAGTCTTTGCTCTGTTTGTAGTACACCTGAGGACTTTGATTGAACAGAGTTATTTCCCAGCCCAACAGGGCAGCAATGCACATTCCAATACATCAGCCTAGCTCACCCCCTGAAGCTGTGCCCAAGCCTTGTGAGCGAGGCAGGCTGTGCAGGAGCTCACAGCTGGCAGCTGAGACAGAGCCCGCCCTGCCTCTGCAGCCCAGGGGCCCAGTGGGGGAGTCTCTCGCATCCACTCAACTCATGGGGCACAGCTACTCCCCATATTTCTCCTTGTGGAAATCTGAAGTTATCATGGGCTTTTTTCTATTTCTCTATTTTTATTTGTTATGTATAATATTTGTATCTTTATTTTATTTTATCTGTATCTTTTATGTTATTTTACATTGTTCAGTTACTTAAATTGGCAATCTTTCCCCCACCTAATAGAGGGAAGTTGTTTCATAATAGTTACATACTTTTTCATACCCTTCACTCCATTCTCAACTTCCACCAACATCCTAAATATTTTCTTTTTAGTTTCTTTCTATTAGTGTGCATTTGTGATACATAATAATTATATTCATCTTGGGGAACTGGTACATATACATATCACATCTTACTCATTTTACTTCCTCTTCCTTTCTTCAACCTCCCATCTCCCCCCTTCTGGGATCCCCTTCCTGGCTCCTTTTTAGAGCCCCAATACTGATGTCCTTCTCAAGATTACAAACATTTCTATAACTCAATGATCAGGCTGGGCCTTTCTGAAGAGGTGGCATGAAAGCTGATACCCAAAGCATACGAAGGAGTCAGAATACAAGGGAGAGGAGCAAGGGGTGAGGAAGGGTGAGAAAGAACTTGGCATTTAAAGGAGTTCAGTTCTATCAGCCTCAGGTGGTGTGGCTGGAGAAAAATGAGCTAGGAGAGTAACTTAGATGCAGCAAGAGAGGCCAAAGGGGAGGGATCAGGCAAAGGTCTGTGAAGGCCGTGCCAAAGGCTTTGGTTTAAGTGCAATGGGAAGCCACTGCAGGGTTTTATGCAGGGGAAAGGTGATCAGAATATAGTTGTTTTATTAATTTTTAATTTAATTTAATTTTTAAATCACACTGGCTGCTGTGTAGATAGGAATTGGAAAAGGACAGCAGAGAGAGCAGAAGAGAGCAGAGAAGGATGTAGCAGGGCTCAGGGGAGAGATGATGTTGGTTGGGATGTGGACTGTGGGGATAGAAATAGAAACAGTGGGAGGGTCAAATGTGTTGCAGAGGAAAGAGAACTTATTCAGGAATTAGGCGTAGGGTGTGGGGGAAAGGAGGCATCAAGGATGACACCTAGGTTTCTGGCTTGAGCAATGGGGTGGAGGTAAGAACACTCTCTAGAATGAAAAAGACTAGTATGAGGTGAAGATTTATTTGGAGTGAGAAATTAAGAGTTCCATTTTGGACAGATTAAGTCTGAATCATCTATGAGACAGCTGAGCATTAGAAAAATGCACTCTGAGCACCTAAAGAAGTATAGTGATGAACTGTCATCCACTCAGAGTACAAATTCACAAGTCCACACCAATAACAAACAGCTAAACCAGTAAGGAGATGGATGAGGAGAGGGAGGGTCCTTACTTTGGCATAATGCCATGACTTAACAGGTCGGCCCTGGAGTTGGAGAAGCTTAATATTCTAGCCATCCTAGTAAAAGCACAAATCATCAATGGATGTGGAATCCAGGTACATTTTGGTTAGGACCAGGATCTCATGGTCTTAAGGTGTCTCCTCACAGACCACATGTTAGTTACTGGAAGAGGGGAAGAAGAAACAAACAGTAATTATACAGCAGAGAAGTCAAATAGCACCTTGACAAGGTGATCATAACTAAGAGTACCAGTGAGGCACAGATCTTGTCTCCAGATGTGCTATTTTGAGAAGGACACAACCCATCCTATGTTGTATTTAATAGACCATTTTTAAACTCTGAACTTAATCATAAACAAAATCAGACAAATCCAAAATAAGTAAAGTCCTATTTAAAAAAAATTGGAGAGGGAAGTGTATTCTTCAAACATGTCAATGTCCTAAAGGACAAAGAAATGGTACAGAGGGCCGGGGATTTAGCTCAGTGGTTTTGGCACCTGCCCTGCAAGCACAAGGTCCTGAGTTTGATCTCCTCCGGTACCAAAAAAAAAAAGAAAAGAAAGAAATGGTATGGAAATGTTCCAGATTAAAGGAAGCCACACAATACAACCATTAAATGCAATATCTTACCCTAACTCTATTCTGTACTTATGCTGGAAAAAAATAATGCCATAAAGGACACTTTTGGGCTAACAGGCAAAATTGAGATGTATTTGGTAAAGTATGATAGCAATGTTAAATTGACTGAGGTTGATAATTGCATTACATTTATGTAAGAGAATATCCTTCACTTCAGAAAACATTGCAGTGTCTAAGAGTAAAAGTCACAATGTAACTTAACACACACACACACACACACACACACACACACACGTGGCCTCTATATCACTCCTTGTGAAATCACATCTCACTATGACATCCAAAAATGCCAGACCATGGCTTCTCCAGCCCCCTGAGAGGGAGGTGAGGTATGTGGCCTGCCTTTGTCCCTCACAAGAAGCAGCAGGCCTCCCTGCACAGCATGCACTATTCTGATGATAACCAGTCACAACACACACACACACACACACATAGATGATAGATAGATATAATATTATATATTGTGATGGTTAATCTTTTGGGGTGTTTTTTGTTTTGTTTTGGTACCGGGGATCAAACTCAGGTCCTTGTGCTTGAGGGGCAGGCGGTGGAACCACTGAGCTAAATCCCCGGCCCCGTTTTTGTTTTTTTGAGACAGGGTCTCACTATAGTTCAGGCTGGCCTTGAACTCACCATGTAGCCCAGGCTGGCCTCAAACTCACCGATCCTCCTGCCTCAGCCTCTCAAATGCTGGGATTACAGGCGTGCAGCACCACACCCGGCTCAATGTATAATGGTTAATCTTGGCTGTCAACTTGATTGGCTTAAGAGAAGCCGGGAAGACTAGTAAAGCACACTTCTGGGTGTCTAGATGGGTCACAGGGACATGACTTTGGGGACTATATCTGGTCCCCAGCCCTTTTCTCTCTTAATTTTTCCTTGCTCTCTGTTTCCTGAATGCCATGAGTTGAGCAGCTTTCTTCTGCCATGCTCTTCCGCTATGTTCCTGTCTTGGAGGCAGCTGACTATGGACCAAAACTTCTGGAATTGGGAGCCAAAATAAACCTCTTAAATTGCAGGCATCAGATATTTTGTCCCAGCAATAGGAAGCTGACTGATACACATTTATGTAATAAATATGCACAAAAGACTGAGAGGGAGAGAAGGAGATAGAGGGAGGGAGTGCGGCTCAGAGGGAGAAGAGAGCGGGAGGGAGAGGAAAAGGGAGAGAGAGAGAGCCAAATAGAGCAAAATGTTAATATTAGGTGAATCTGAATAGAGGCTATACAGGTGTTTGTGTGTGCTGCTTTTATTTTTGCAAACTTTATATAAGTTTGACACGGTCTCTAAATATAAAGAGTTTTTTTATGCAATTGAGTATACACGTCTGGAGCTTCAAGGAGAGGACTGCCCTGGAGACAGAAATATAGAAAACATCAGGACACAGATGTTCAAGCTCATGAGAATGGATGAGATAACTGAGAATGTCAAATATAAAAGGGAAGGGCCCAGACCACGTGCTGGAGAACACTAATATTCAAGGATCAGGCAGAGGAGGAAGAGCCAGCCAAGAAGCCAGAGCAGAAGCCACCAGAGGGAGAGGAGTCATGGAAACAAAAAAAGACAATGTCTCAAGAAATGGCTAACTATGACAAATATTGCTAAGATGCAGACAGAGATATAACCAAATTCAGGGAGATGAAGGGCATGGAACAGCTTTACAAAAACAGTCTCAATGAAACCACAGTGAAAGAAGCCAGAAGCAGTGGTTCCCAGAGTCAACATGAGACAGAGAAGTATGAATATAAATAACTCTCAATAAATGTAGCTACGAAAAAAACAGAAACTTTCTACATCACTTCAATACCATCTACCTGCTATCTTCCTGTGACTTCCTCAACTTTTTGACTTGATGAGGGCACCCTTTCTTCCAGCACAGTAATGAATTTATTATTTTAATAGCTTTTCTGTAATTTTGATGGGATTCTAGGTGGACAAAATACACAACTCTGCTCAGTGCACCATTTTGAAGCAGAAATTCTATGTTACTTGAATCCAGTATTTCAAGTCCTCACCACAATCTTGCGAGAAAAATCTTATTGGCCCTGTATTACAGTTGAGAAACTTGAGGCCCAGAGAGGTAATGTGTCCAGAGTCATCACATGCCTAATTACACAAATGTGCTTTCCAAGAAAACACTCCTCTCCCCTAGACAGAACATTCTAACATTCTAACTAGAACATTCTGGTAAGCAACAGAATTAACCATGTTCAATTAAACTAAGAATATTGATTGCTAAGTGCATGGGTTATAATTTTTTCCATTTAGGATTTTAACAAGAGCATTATACCAAGAGGAACATTAGATCCTAACATACAGCATGAAGACTATAGTTAATAATACTATATATTTTTTTAATTTGCTGAGAGAGTAGATCTTAAGAGTCTTCACACACATACACACACACAAATAGTATCTAAGTGAAGTGATGGATATGTTAAATAATTTGATTGCAGCAGTCATTTACAATGTATGTGTACATTAATTCATGTCAATGTATACCTTTAATATATATAATTTGATCCTATGTATTCAATTGTATATATTAAATATGTAAAACTCAATATATACAATAATACTTCAATAAATCTGGAAAAATAAAATGAAATAACAGGAATTGTTTCCTGTTTAGTATTTTTACACAGAAGTTCTGGTGTTCAAGAACAGACAAGGGACCTTACATGGGAAATATCTGAGAGAATCAGCACAGTGTGCCTCACTCCCAGAGGACAGAGGACATCAAAAGGAGGTCATGTCCAGGGGAAGCAGAGTCAAGTGCCCTATAGTCAGTTCCTCTGGCCTTATAGAGGACAACTGTCATCCATTTGCTCACCAAGGATCTGAATCTCATTCTATGTTTGTTCTCCCCAACCCACCCTTTGTGAAGCCACTTCTCACTATAAAATCCAAAAATACCCAACACTGGCTTCGCCAGGCCCCTGAGAGGGAGGTGAGGTATGTGGCCAGCCTTTGTCCCTCACAAGAAGCAGCAGGGCTCCCTGCACAGCACGCACTCTTCTGATGATAAGCAGTCACAGTTTGTGGTAACAGGACGTCATTTCTAGACAGGCCCCGCTTCCAGTTAGCACTCAGTGCCCAGTGTGGGATGTCACAGTGGGCCCACCACAGAGCGATGATGAATGGTATCTTCACCAGATAGGCCCGATAGCAGAAGTTGGGGTGTCCACCTGGCTATGCAACTTGCAATCCTGCTGAGAGCTCCTAGGACTCTGTGAGCCTGTAGAGGGGAGAGGAGGTACTGGGAATTGAATCCAGGGCTTCATGCATGCTAATCAAGCACTCTACCCCTGAGCTATTTCCACAACCCTTTTTCATTTTATTTTGTGCGTGTTTGTTTGTTTTTTGAAACATAGTCCCATTAAATTGCCCAAGCAGGCCTCAAATTTGTGATCCATCTGCCTCAGCCTCCTACATATCTAAGACTGCCCAAAGCCTTGTTAGTAAAATCTCTGCTTCATCAGCCAAGGTCAGTTGCTTTTATTGCAACTATGATTCCTGACTGATAAAAGGATCTTGCAATTTTTTGGCTAAAGAGGGGATTCCTTTATGCCTTCATATCCCAAATGCTGCCTCTCACAAGTACATCCAGTAACTGGCCAATGTGGACAGAATGACCTTCCAGTGGTCACACTCTGAGATCTGATATCTGATACTTCCAGCTTCCCATTCAGTACTCATGAAATTGACCACCTCTCCAGCTACTGTGACTGAAATGTCCCATTGTGGGTATGTGTGCCTGCTTCCCATGTTATCTTAGCTCTGTGAAAACCCAGCTCTCCCTCAGCACCACCCACTCTGTCCAAGGATTCCTGGAACCTGTGGGTTTCTATCTGCCTTGCTGATGAGTGTGGGAAAGGAGAGAAAGAGAAGAAGCACAACACTGAAAGTTTCCCAAAGCATGTAGTAGGCTTGTCACATGTTCACAGTGGTTTGCCGTTCTCTGCCTGAAATCAAACTAATTTGTCATCACTGATTGTGGGCTGACACTGGATGAATCACACCTGCAAATCTGGGGAGTCCTCAGTGGTCTACCCAGCCATTTTGGCACAGAGAGACACCCAACATGACTGGCAGAGAAACCCCAGATGGATTTCTAACCATAACCCTGAAAAATGCCTCAACCAAGCATCAGAACCTCCTCCTCGGTGATGTTTCTTTTCCTTCACATATGGCAGTTCTCAGAAAATCCAATACCTCCCCAGAGGCCTTCCCACACTAAGTACACATGTGTTCCATTGAGGAGACTCTTACTTACCCAAGAGTTAGACTGAAAGAAACTATGCTCCAAATGCTCTCATGAGTGTAAGGTGGTCAGATCAACATTCACATTTTTCCGAAAGCTCTTTGTCACATAGGTTTCCTGTTGATGTGTCACAGCTTCCTTCTAGGTCGGGAAAAGTATAAATTATGTGATCCAGCTGCCAGAAGTAAGGCCAAGGAGGGACAAGGACTTCAGTATGGCAGGGTAATTCATGAAAAGCCAGAACTGTGCCAGCACTGCTGACTTGTCCATAACAGCTACTGAAGTCATTACCCACTGGGCTTTTAACAGTCAGGTTCTTCCCATGTAGATTTTTTTTTTTTTTTTTTTTGGTACCAGGGATCGAACTCGGGTCCTTGCGCTTGTGCAACAAGCAGCGAAACCACTGAGCTAAATCCCCAGCCCTAACAGTCAGGTTCTTATTGCCTCCCTTCAGTTTCTCATCTTTCATCTGTTAAATAAAGCATTTTTTGGCAGCATACAGTTCTCTAGGGATCCACCAAGGTGAAGAGTGAGACGTTATGATCACTAGAATCTAGACCAACAAAAGGATACTGTAGCTTTGTCCTCTAAGAAGTAGCTTATTCTCCAAACAAGATCTGTGTTGCTATGTTCCCCATCTCCTGCATCACACATCTTCTCCTGGTGGGTCCGGGACATTTTCCCACCCATGGGTTACTCTAAAGGAGGCTGAGAGGGGTGAGAAATGTGAGCAAAGTGAAATCACCATGAGGCCTCTTCTTCTTATGCCTCAGAGACCAGAACAAAACAACCCAGCCTGGGTGTAGGAGATGGTCACCAAGGCAAACAGCCCATCCTCACACCATATCCTGCTATGAGGATAGAGCTGATGATGGAAATCTCAGGAATGCTCAGGCTTCATTGTTTCTGACTCCCAAATTTATTTTCCATGTCCTTTTCCCAACCACAAACTGTGACACTTGAGAACTTCAGGGTCTTAGAAACTGGTTCCGACTCCTTGTACAGTGAAGGTGATCCTGCCTCATACTTAACACAAGGAGAAGACAGGAGGTAAAGCAGAGGTGCATTCTGGGATGTAGTGTGGAGGATACACTGAGGTTCATATATGAGGTTATTTATCCCAGCTTTGAGCTCAGCATTTGGTATTAAAAAGAAAAATGGCTGACCCTGCAATTATGAATTCTCTGCCGCACAAATCTAGCCAAGTATCTAGAATGGATGAGAAACAGACCAGTGGCCAATTGGTTTTGTAGTCCAATTCCAATGCTCAACCTCTTGGAGAGATGCCCAAATACCCTGATCTACTCAGAGTTTCTGGGGTTCTGGTGCTGAAGAGGGGCTCAAAAGCAGTGAGTTTCTAAGGAAAATCTGAACTCAATTTGGACCATCTGGTAGACCTCTGTTAACAGTATCTTTTTCAGCTTTCCTACAACTGACAAAATGCAAGACCCCTATTTCTCTCTACTTTGAAGTGACTAAAATTCATTCTGCATCCAATTTTCATCTTTTTCTGCCTCTCAAATTCCCCTCTCCCACAGGGAGCAGTCCTGGAGCCCAAGCCAAGTCTCCATAGCTAGGTGGTAGAAATGCTAGGTATTGTGTGTGTCAGACTGGAGTCCAAGAAAGTTGTGCCCTGGAGGGGATGCCACAAGAAACACTAGTCTCCATAGAGCCCAGATGGAGACACACAGGTCATTCTTGGTAAGGAAGATGTTAGAGTAAATATGCCATACCAAAGTCATCCATGCCCTAATCCCTAAAGCCTGAGAGTACATAGTTGTATTGTTAAAAGAGACTCTGCAGATGGACTAAGTTAAGGATTTGAGAAAGAGAGTACAGTATTGTATAATGAATTATCTAGTTGGGCCCAAAGCAATCACAAAGGTCCTTATAACAGGGCAGAAAAATTCAAGGGCCTCTAAAAGTCAAGAAGGGTAAGGAACCAGATTCTCCAGAAGCTCCTAGAAGGAATATGGCCTTATCAATACCTTGATTTTTAGACTTTTGATCTCCAGAGTGATAAGAAAATAAATATGTGTTGTTTTTAACCACTGGATTTTTGGTAAATTGTTCCAGCAGCAACAGGAAACTAACACAGAAATCTTCAATGGGGATTCACAGGACCAAGTGGGAGAACTGGGATGGCTCCTCCAATATGGGATGTACTGGAGTACAGTCCCCCAGGTCACAGATCATCTGGTATTGGTGACCTCAAGTAACAGAACAACACAAGTCAACTGGTTTATACACAAGAAGTATAAAGGCAGGTGTTTCCACACTTGGACGACTCCATGTCAGCCAGGACCTTGTTGTTCACACCATTTCCTTCTGCTAATCTCACTGCTCTCTTGGTCATAAGATAGCTGCCAAAGTCCTAGATAATCCATCCAAGCACATCATTGCCCAGATTCAGGAAAAGAATCCATTTTCATTGAGTCTCTTGTTGAGAACAAAAAAGCTTCCTCAGAACATTCTCTCTCTTCCCTGATCATTCCCCAGGCCAGAAGACATCCCTTCCCACCTATTTGACTGGCCAGAATTGAACCACGTGTTCAGGTTAAAGGCAATCACAGGAAAGCAAAATGGGAACATTTTGATGAATTTAGTTGAATGGGGACCTGCCTGGAAGCCAGCCTCTTTGCAACATTTGGAGAGGTGGAGCAGAGGTGGAGACCAGAACAAAATTGAATTGTTTTAGGAAAGAAGAAAGTAAATCCATGTTGAGTAGTATCCAAATTTTCTGCTTCCCTGTTGTGGCTGGGCTTCATAGGGATCCAGGAGAATCTCTCCCTGGTGCTCCAGACAGCTTGAGAGCTTATGTGGCTTATTGTTCATGGAAGGAGGGATAGGACAGCTGACTTGTTTCAGTCACCATGAAGCACACCCTCTGAGCAGCATTCTGCCAAGCTACCTTAGGCATGAGCTATCCCATCCCTGGCCCGTTGCCTCGATCTGCAGTGTGGAGCCTGATGAACCATCTGGGCCTCACATAACAGACGTGGGTTCCACTGCCCCACCAAACTTCTCTGGCACCCACAGTTGGGTGGGTGAGAATAGGTGGAGCTACTTTCCTCAGAAAGCCACTGTAGGTGTGGCAGGCTTTATGAATTTCTCGTCAGCCCATCCTGTTATCCCCCGATACAGATTATCTGCCATCCCAGCCCACCAGCCTGCAGCTCCCTCGGCCTGCTCCTGATGGGTGATATGGCCCACGGAACCTCTCCAGCTGGCCACACCATGGGCTTCTCCCTCTGCCCACTCCATCTGTCCCCAGTCCTGGGGACTCCTGTGTTCACTTCATTGTTCCCTCACCTTGCTCTCCTGTCTCACCCTCAAGGTGGGAGAGGAGGGAGAAATGAGGAGAGGGAAAAACAAAGTGGGAATGAGAAGGGTAAAGAAGAAAAAAAGGAAAACAACCTAAATGCAATGTGGTGTCCTGGTCTGGATCCTGGAATAGGAAGAGCTCAGAGTCAAAAACTGGTGCTACCTGAATAAAGTCTGGCAGAGTTCACTACTGTCCCAGGGTTATTTTCTTAACATTGACAAATGGCTTTGGGTATGTAAGGTGATATAGCATTAGCATTAGCTGGGTAAGGCTGTATGGGAAATCTCTTGTACTATCTTTGCAACTTGCCTATAAATCTACTATTTTTCCAAAATAATAAGATTATTTTTAAAGGAAAATAAAATAGTGTCAGGCCTGCCTACCAGGTTCTCCTCTGTTCCCTGATCACTGCCCACGGCTGGGGACACTTGAGAACCCTCTATCTTGACCTCAACAAAAGGAAGAGGACATCACAGAGGAAAAGAATTTCACAAAGTTTCTGGCACATATAGTTCCCAGGATATTAAAATATTCAGAAAGAGAGGGAAAAGTTAGTATGAGAATCAGTGGGGTTAGTGCTGTTTCCTAACAGCAGGACTTCTCAAAACCACCCATAGGATCACTGTTTAATAACTCTTCAAGAAGGGGCTAAATCATGAAGTGTTTTCCAAAAATTTATCAAAGTATCTTTCTTACTCAAGTCACCTAGTGGAACTAGTTCTACCCACCTTGTGGGGAACCCATTCTGGCCTGATTCTCTGATCTTCTGCTTTAGTTTCGGCTGTTTTTCCAGCCCCACCTGGAAGCCCAGTTCTGACCACACAATTTTCCAAATTCAAGCCACACATGGCATTCCAGTCTGAGAACTGGATTGTCATTGTGCTGTTTTAGCAACTTGCCAGGAGTCCAGGCTTCCATTATTCTAATTATCTCGTTTAAATCATAAGCCCCATCATGTGAGAAAGGACATAGTCGACCTTTTTGACGGATGAGGAAACTGAGGCCCACAGAGATTTAATCTCTTGCCCAAGGTTACCCAGCTGTCTGCTAACGAAGCTATGCCTTACTCTCCACCATCCAGTTTCAATATGCAACAGCCCCTCTCCTGCTCCCTGAAGAAGTTGGGACAGTGTCCAGACCTGAGCATTTGAATGTCACCTGGTGGACCACCACTGTCCCACCAGCCAGGACCCCCAGCACATGCAGTGACTTCATGTTTTGTTGACATCCGCTGCTCCTTGCCTTTATCCTTCCTCTAAGAAGAGGAAGATTCCTGTGGGAATCTGTTCTGTCCAAGGGTCCCTGCTCTACCTGGTTGGCCACCTCTCGCCCTGAAGTTAAGCTGTCTCTCTTCCCCTCATGTCTCAGAAATAGACAAAGAGGAAGGGAAGTGGGGAAGAGACCAAATGAGAGTGCAGAAGCAGAAAGAAGGCTCCTGTGATAGGCCTCTATATGCACCTGGCACCCAGGCCTCAGTACCCTGACCCCTTGCCTACTTGCTGGGCACTGTCACAGGCCCAGAGATGTCTACTACACCTGCCAGCCGAGCTGTCCTTGTTTCCTGCTATCCTTCAGGTGACCCAGCTGTTGACCAGGAGTTATGTCAGAACCCTGTCTTGTGTATTTCCAAGCTCCTGGGGCTGTGGTGAAGCCTGGGGGTGACACAACACAGTTGAATGGGCCAGGCTGAGAACCAGTGACACTGGTGCCTTACAACTCCCAAAGTGCTTTTATGCTCCACTTGTTCATTTTGAAAAGGGAGGTCCCATGCTAAGGCACTGGCCTTTCTCTGATACTTACTTCGAATTGCATTAAAATTGTGACATTTTCCCTTGCCATTTGCAACCCATCGCAGAAGGATAAACACTTCAATAAAGCAGTAACTTTAGGACTATTGGGCCAGGAAAACTTGTAATTCAAATGTTACGAGCCTTTGATCCTTAGGGATCACTTTTCAAGTGTAAGTCATAACACATTTAATGTTAAAATAATACATAATGAAGAGCCAAACTAAAAATCTAACTTCACTGGACAAATGGTAAAATGACTTTTTAAAATACTCCTTTATTTTTTAAGCATTAAACTCTACGACTGCCACAACTTTGGAGTGGCTCCTCAGTCTCTGAGGAAACAAAACAGCCTGGATGAAACTGCTTCAGTGTGGCTGCCTTTACAGCATCTATCCAGATTTGGGAGGAGTCCCCCGGTGGCCCACTTTTTGGCAAGTAATTAGGGCTGGCCTCAGTTGATTAGATTCTGACAACCTCCACACCCCAACTGTTGGTACATTAATTCACTTGCTGAGCTTCATTTCTCATCATTCTTTGTCACATTTCCCTGTTTCTTTTTTCATAGCACTTGCCACTCCCTGGGATTATTTTTGTCTTTTTGTTTTCTCATCTGTCTCCCCACTAGAACATAAGCTCCACAGAAGCAGGGACTTTTTGGTCTTACCACTGAGTCTCCAGAACCCAGAACAATGCCTGGCATGAATAGGAGCTAGAGCATGATAAATATTGGGTAGGGTAATACCATCATCATTATCTTCCATTGTCACTAAGAGGTAGGATAGCACCAGATAACCTAAGTTCAGATCACAGCCCTCTTGCTAAATAGTGCATATTAGGCAAGTTACTTAGCCCTTCTGTGCCTTAGTTTCCCTATACAGTCATGAAGTGTAATAATAGACTCTTCTATCCCCACAGTCTTTTGAGTTCCTATATGTGAAGTGCATAAGGTGGTTTCTAGAACATAAACAATCAATAAGCATTACTTATTATTATTACTATTGTTGTTGTTGTTGTTGTTGCTGTTTAGTCAGCCCCAGGCAAACTCATGGTCACCTCTCCCATTGTTAGTATAGTCTCTTCTCATTCTCAGCCCCATTTGATAAAGGTCTGGGTGGCCTTATGCTCATCCCAGATTCTCAGAACCTCCTCCTGAACACCTAGGAGAAGTACTTTCTGCAGCTGTGTATATGAAACTTCCAGCCTCAATAGCCTCTGACCCTCTGTGTGACAGCCTCCAGCCCATCGCCTGGAGATTAAAGAATCTAATCAGTCAAACATCCCCAAAGCTGTAACCAAACCCTCTTCTTCCTTGACAAAGTAGGCCCTGTAGCCTGCAGGTCTGACAGGGGAGTGAAAAGCTCAACGTGAGCAGAGCCAGCTGAAAGGCCAGGCCCATGTCCTGAGAACTCCTGCTTCTCGGGAATCTTTTCAGAATGACCCATGGCCTCGAAAAGGGCATACCAAGCACAGGCATAGGACTGCCCTATATTCTCCCACAAGACAGTCAAGGAGAGTCAGAACATTTATTGACTTTCCTAAGGCTCAGGGATGGTGAGCATCTCAGATCCATGGTGCCACCTTCATTCTACATCATCAACTGGAACACTTCCCTCTGTCTGTCTCCTGGCTATGTCCACTCACTCTTCAAATCTCTGTTTAGATGCTTCTTCCAGGAAGCCTTCCCTAGCCTTAAGTCTGGGCAGTATTCCCTTCATGTGCCCTGGACCATGTCTCTGCTCACACAGCATCGTTGCCGTCACCTGATTTCTTTTCTGAATCCCTGAGAACAGGGCCCTATGGTTCTTACACAAGTCATTATCCCCAGCACCAAGCCTAGGTCCTGGCACAGAGAGGGAGTGTGATGATATTGAAGTGGGGCCTTTGAGAGGTGATTAAAGAAACCCCAGGCGAGCAAGCTTGCCCTCCGTGTAAAGATTTCAGTCTGCAACCTGCAAGAGGGCCCTCACCAGAACATGACCTGTTGGCACCCTGATGTCAGACTCCCAGCCTCCAGAACTGTAAGAAACAAATTTCTGTTTTTTATGAATGACTAGTCTTTGGTACTTCGTTATGGCAGCACAAATGAAGACAGTTACTGTTTGTTGAACTGCTAACCTGAGATTTATTTCAATTTCCGGTCTCCATTGATGTGTTCATTGCTTCTGGTCAGAAATGCAGCTGCTGCTATATTATTAGAAAATCAATTTCTATAAAACATGATAAAGTAAAGCACTTAGAGGGAAAACAAGAAGCTTTCCTTCTCTATCATGATCCTGTGGCTCCCACCCTTTCCTCCATGGCCAGTTGCTGTCTTGAGGCTTTAGGAGGCTGGGGCTGAGCTGTTCCAGAGGGGCAGGTTGCAGCTGCCTGGGTGTGGGGGAAGCTGAGGGTGGCTGGCCCATCTCCTGGCCCTAAATCAAATGTTTTCTCAGATGAGGAATGTCTTCTCCCCACACTTTCCTACTATCCCCCCCTCCCCGCCCCAGTGTGCAGTGATGCCATACAGGACCCATGCAGCTTGGGAAGGCTTTGTACAGCCAGGATGCTCAGCTAGCTCTTGCTTCTGTTGTGTGGTCCTCTGATTTTAATGCTGGAAAAGACATCAGAGTTCACCGCTGGGGAGCTAGGAGCGAGCAGAAGAGCCTCCACCTGCTCCTCCATGATAGTAAGGCAGGGAAGAGCCTAAGTTACAGGTACTTTCTGAGCACAAGCTGAAAAAAGTTAGATATGCTTTCAATAGATATCAGTATGTTTTATTAAAAAGGGATATACTCACATTGAAGAAAAGAGTACAAAAAGAATCTAGGGAGAATAAATTTCTTCCTAGCTAAGACTGCAGCCACTTCCTGGTCCAAACTGTTCCAAATTTTTATTTTTATTTTTTTATCATTTTAATGGGCTACTTTAATTAAATGTTAGCTTTATTTTAATTAAATGTTAAATAGACAAATGTTAAGTAATAAAACTATTCATTCTTATTTAATATTTAAAATATTCTTGAGAAACATGATAAAGCTTTTTGAAATAAAACTGAGGAAAGACAAAGTAGAAAAGCATCAAAGGCTGGGTGTAGTGGCACCCGCCTGTGATCCCAACACTTGGGAGGATGAGCCAGAAGGATGGCTGCGAGTCTGAAGCCAGCCTGGGCTAAATAGTGAGTTCAAGGCCAGCCTGAACTACATAGTGAGACCCTGTCTCAAAAAACAAGAAAAAAAAAAGCAGCAAAATATTGACTAGTAATAGAACTATTTTTATTTCCTCTTATTTTTCTACTGCTTTCTAAAGATACTGTAATAGTATTATATCATTTCAAAAATATTTTTTTAGCTATACTTGAGATTGAACCAAAGGCTCATCTGCTGTACCACACAGTCCCTAAAAATTAGTAGCCCAGACTGGCCTCAGATACACAGCAATCATCCTGCCTCAGCCTCCCGGGTGCTGGAAGCACAGATGCATGCCTCCATGCCTGACAAATACTACTTTTTGAAAGCTATACTTTCAGGGATCATTTTTATAGTTTGTTACTAAAAATTGTCATAGTGTACATAGAGAACAGACAAAAGGAGGGAAGTGTAACTGCAAGGACTATCATATAGAAGTGTTGTAAGATTGAATCTGTGGATGCTGTTATAACCAGAAGTAATTCTTTTGGCAAAACATAGAGACAGAGTCCAAATCACTTAAAGTAAATAACAGGAGTAAATACTAGCACTGGACATAGACTCATGAGGAGGCAACATCCTACAAAACTCTCCATAAACTCTCCTCACTTCTCTAGTCCCCAACCTGTAGTAACCCCTCCCCTCAAAAGGAGGGGGCATATATATACATATATATATGTATGTGTGTATATATATGTATATATATGTGTGTGTGCATATATATGTATATATGTGTGTGTATATATGTATATATGTGTGTATGTATATGTGTATATATGTATATGTGTGTATGTATATATGTGTGTGTACATATGTGTGTATATATGTGTATATATGTATGTATATAAGTTTGTGTATATATGTATATAAGTGTGTATATATGTATATATATATGTGTGTGTATATGTATATATGTGTGTGTATATATGTATGTATGTGTGTATATATGTGTGTGTATATATGTGTGTGTATGTGTATGTGTATATATGTGTGTATATGTGTATATGTGTGTATATATATGTGTATGTATATATGTGTGTATATGTATGTATATATGTATGTATATGTATATATGTGTGTGTATATGTATATGTGTGTGTGCATATATATGTATGTATATGTGTGTATATATGTATATATGTGCGTGTATATGTATATGTATGTATGTATATATGTGTGTGTATATATATGTATATATGTGTGTGTGTATATATGTACAAATAAATATAGAAACACATAGGAGAATAGGGAAGCAAGGAAATAGAAGATCTCCAACCACCACCCCCACTCTCCCAAGGCAGAGCAAGGAGTCACGAAGGGAGAAGAAAACAAACATCAGGTAGCAGAAATATATGAAAAGTTCATACAAGGGATGAAGAAAATGGATGAGTTCAAAGAGGACATGAACCAAAAGTTCACAGTAATTTCACCCAATATGCCCACAGTTAATGTGGGGGAAATAGGTAAAAAACTGGACAAGCTAACCAAATAATTCAAAATCTGAATGACAGGTTTGACAAGGATATGGAATCCTCAAAAAGACATCAAACAGAAATATCTGAAATAAAAACCTTCATAGAATTCATACATTACAGAAATGACCAATGTGAAGACAGAGTGTCTGATATTGAGGACAAAATAGTGAATTACAAAAAAGACCTCCAACCTGCTCTCCGCTGCCCCCCACCCAGCCCCGAAGTCTGCTGAGGACGTGCCTAGGCTCTGGTTGGCCTGCTTTGTCCTTAGAACAGCACAGATTCTATGACATCTCCAGATGGCCAGGAGGAACCCCAAGCTGCAGGAGCCAGCTGACTCCAAGAGCTGCACTCAACCACTTAACTAGAGGACAAATTCAGAGCCAGAGAAGAGGTTTTTCTGGGATCTGCCACTTTGGAGTTTCAAGTCTCAAAATAAACTTCCAGTCCCTAGGCCCAAAAATTTTAGAACGGAAAAAAAAAAAAAAGCTCAAGGAAGCCAAAAGAAAACAAGAGAACAAGAGAAGATTATGTAACAGCTACTAGATGACAACAAGGAGACCAATTGAAGGCTAACTGGAGTTAAACAAAAACTAGAAGATAGCACAGATAGCTTCACTAACATGTTTACAGAAATCACAGAAGAAAATTTCTCAAAGAAAAGAGTTAAAAATACAAGTAAGAGGGCCAGGGATTTAGCTGAGTTGTTCTGTCGCCTTCCTCAAAAGTGCAAGGACCCGAGTTCAATCCCCGGTACCAAAAAAAAAAACAAGAAGTAAGTGATATTTATAAAACACCAAACAATTATGTTGAAAAAAGAAGCTCACCAAGGCACATTCTTAATAAATTACCAGGGCTGGGGATTTAGCTCAGAGGTTCTGCTGCCTGCCTCGCAAGCACAAGGTCCCAAGTTTGATCCCCAGTACCAAAAAAAAAAAAAAAAAAAGAAACATACTTATTAAATTACTAAATATCCAGAAAAAAAAACCCAGAATTTTAAAAGCAGCTGGTGGGGAGGGGGGGATCACATATAAAGATAGACCAGTTAGAATCATAGCAGACTTCTCAACACAAACTCTAAAGACCAGAAGAACTCAGAGTGAAGTATTTCAAGCCCTAGGAGCAAATAACTTCCAACCCAGATTAATTTACTGTGATGGTTCATTGATTCTGTCAACTTGAGTAAATAATCCCCAACTAAATTGGCTCAGCACAAAAAATTTAAAAAAAATAAATAAATAAAATAAAACTTGCTGGGGATTTAGCTCAGTGGTTTGGCTGCTTGCCTTGAAAGCACAAGGACCCAAGTTCGATCCCCGTTACCAAAAAATAAAAAATAAAATAAATAAATAAATTGGCTCAGCATAGTTCTGGGTGTGGAAGAACCACCCGAGGGAGGATTATCACCAGAACACTATTAAAGGGAAACAAAGAAGGAAGGATTGCTTCAGTATCCTTCAGAGGAGCTGAGGTCCTCACCTTCACCTTGTACATCATCTCATGGCTTTCAGCACAGACTCTTCAGCCTCCAGAATGGACCCTGCAGCCTTTCTATTGCAGACTCTTTGGCCTCCTGATACAGACTCACATGGGATACCACCTGGAGCTCCTTTCTCTGGATACTTCCGATCCCCAGTGGGAAGACTGAGCTTTTGCACTCTTCTATACCCGACTCCGTGGGCACCCATTGTAAGCCAATCTGTAAATTCTTATGTATTTGTATATCTTGTATTATATGTGTTTCTCTAGTAAACACTGACTAATACATTTACCCAGCAAAGCTATCCATCAAAATAGGTGGAGAAATAAGATATTTCCATGGAAAAACCAGCTCTGAAGATACATGAGTGCTAAACAAGCTCTAGAGAAAATACTTAAGAATATTCTTGACAGAAACAACAAATCGGACACAGCTAAAAACACAGGGGAAATTAGTGGGATCAATGGATAAGCAACAACAAAACACATCAGGAAAACAAAAACAGATAAAGAAGGCAATGGCAGTAGATAACCAATATGTCTCAGTAATATCTCTCAATGTTAATGACCTCAACTTTCCAATTAAAAGACATAGACTGCCAGACTGGATCAAAAAACAGAATCCAGGGCTAGGGATTTAGCTCAGTGGTTCTGGCTCCTGCCTGGAAAGTGCAAGGTCCCGAGTTCAATCCCAGGTATCAAAAAAAAGTCTCAAAAAACAGAATCCAACTATCTGTTGCATTCAAGAAACTCATCTAATCCAAAAAGATATTCATGGACTAAAAATTAAAGGTTGGAAAATAACTTTTCATGCACCTGGATCCCCAAAACAAGAGGATTAGCTAGCAATTCTAATATCAGACATGGTAAACTTCAAGCTAAAACTGATTAGGTCACTACATACTACTTAAGAAAACAATCCAACAAGAAGAAATAACACCAATAAACATACATGCACCATGGGGCCAGGGATGTAGCTCAGTGGCACCGTCCCTGCCTCGCAAGCGCAAGGTCCTGAGTTCGATCCCCGGTACCAAAAAAAATATATATGTGCCTAATACCAGAGCACCTATCTTCATAAAATAAAAACTGATGAAATTAAAAGATGAAATAAACCCTAACACAATCATAGTAGGGAATTTTAGCACCCACTTTTGCAAAGAGATAGATCAACTAAACAAAAAAACTAATGAAGAAAGTTCAGAGTGGAACCACACCCTTGAACATATGGACTTAATGGATATATACAGAGTATTCCACTTCTCTAAAACAGAGTATTTATTCTTTCCAGCCACACATGTTACTTTTTCCAAAATAGATTACATGCTAGTCCACAAAACCCACTTAGGTAAATATAAAATAATAGAAATTACCTTATGCATACTATCAGACAACTGTGCAATAATAATAGAAATAAATGAGAGAAGAAATTTCAGAAAAGGCAAAGGCTCCTGAAAAATTAAAAATATACTTTAAACAACCAATGAATTACAGAAGAAATTTTAAAATTCCTAGAAGTTAATGACAATGACTGTTAACTCATTGAAAGCTCTGGGACACTATGAAAGCAGCTCTAAGAAGAAAATTCAGTGCAATCAATGTTCACATTAGGAAAACAGAGCAAGCTCAAATAGACAACCTTATGAGAATTCTTAAGATATGTAAGAAACAACAACAAACAAGCTCAAACTAAAATTAAAGAGGAAAATTATGAAGATGAGAGTGGAAATCAATGAAATTGAGACTATAAAAAAATAAAACAGAAAAAAAAGTCAAGTAATCAAAGACCTGATACTTTGAAAGAATAAATAAAATAGATAAGCCCCTACCCACACTTACCAAGAGAAAGCAAGAAAAGACTCACATTAATGCAATTAGAAATAAAAAAGGTGAAATCACAACAGACACTGTCAAAATCCAGAAGATAGCAACTACTTAAAAAAATTATTTAAAAAATTATATTCCAACAAATTAGCAAATTCTGAAGAAATGGACAGATTCCAAGACACATACTAGCTACAAAACTAACCCAAGAAAACATAAATATGCTTAACATGCCAAAAACAAGAAATGAAATTGACACAGTACTAAAGAATCTACCAACTGAAAAAGCCCAGGACCTGATGGATTCACTGGTGAATTCTACAAAATGTTTAAGAATATTATATCACCAATATTCCTCAAGCTATTCAAAGAAATTGAAAAGGATAGAGCACCCAAACTCATTTATGGAAATCAGTATCACCCTGATTCCAAAACTGGATAAAGATCCACTAAAAAAAAAACTATAGGCTGTTCTCCTTAATGAGCATAGATGCAAAAATCCTCAACAAGATATTAGCAACTAGAGGGCCAGGGATTTAGCTCAGTGCTGCACAAGCGCAAGGACCCAAGTTCGATCCCTGGTACCAAAAAAAAGAGTTCAGTAACTAGAATGCAGCCCATTATCTAAAAGATCCTGCATCATGATCAAGTAGGTTTCATCCCAGAGATGAAGGGATAGTTCAACACACATAAATCAATAAACATAGTACATCATATTAACAGAAACAAGGTCAAAAACCACAGGACCATTTAAACAGATCCAGAAAAGGCTTTTGACAAAACCCAACATCCCTTTCATGATAAAAACTGTGAAGAAAACAGGTATAGAAGGACTATACTTGAATATGATAAAAGCTATTTATGACAAACCAAAAGCCAATGTCATACTAAATGGGGAAAAACTAAAGCATTCCCCTTAAAATGAGGAACAAAACAGGGGTGTCCACTATCACCTCTTCTATTCAACATAGCACTTGAAACAGCCAGAGCAATAAGGTAAGAGAAAGAAATAAAAGGGATACATATAGGAGAGGAAGAACTCAAATTATCATTATTTGTAGATGACATGATACTCTATATAGAAGACCCAAAGCCCACCAAAAAACTCTTAGAATTAATAACCAAATTCTGCAACGTAGCAGGATACAAGATCAACACAAAAATCATTAGCATTTGTGTACACCATCAATGAATGGAATGAGAAGGAAATCATGAAAATAATATCATTCACAGTAGGTTCAAGAAAAATGAAATACCTAGGAATTAACCTGATCAAGGGAGTGAAATACCTCTACAAAGAAAACTACAGTACTCTGAAAAAAGAGAATGAACAGGACATCAGAAAATGGAAAGATGTCCCCTGCTTCTGGATAGGCAGAGTCAATATTGTCAAAATGGCCATGCTCCCAAACTGTTATACAGTATGTAGTCCCAATCAAAATACCAACAGCATACTTTACTGATCAATAAAAAAAAAAATCCTAAAATTCATATGGAGCCAGAAGAGACCCAGAATATCAAAAGCAATTTGGGACAACAAGAACAAAGCAGGAGGCATAGCAATACCTGAATTCCAGCTACACTACAAACCAGTAATGATAAAATGCCATAGTACTCCAACAAAAACAGATATGTGGACCAGTGGAACAGAATTGAGGGTAAAGAAACTTCCCCAGACACATTCAACTATTTGATCTTTGACAAAAAGGCCAAAAGCATAGGTTGAAGGAAAGATGGCCTATTGAACAAGTGATGCTGGGAAGGTTGGTCATCTGTGTACAGAAGATTGCAACTAGACCCTTATCTCTCACCACATACTAAATTAAAATCAAAATGGGTCAAATACCTAAACATTAAAACAGAAACATTAAACCTACTAGAAGACAAAATAGATAAAACACTTGAATACAGAACTGCAATTGCACAAAAAATAACAGCAAGAATCAACAAATGGAATCATATCAGACTAAAATTTTTTTGTTTTGTTTTGTTTGTTTTGGTGCCGGGGATTGAACTTGGGACCTTGCGCTTGCAAGGCAGGCGGTGGAACCACTGAGCTAAATCCCCGGCCCTCAGACTAAAATTGTTTTTTTTCTGTACAGCAAAACAATCAATCAGTAGAGTGAAGAGATAATCTACAGAATAAGAAAACATTTTTGCCAGCTACTCCTCAGACAGGACTAATATCTAGAATATAAAAGGCTCAAAAAAATTAAACCACCTAGAATTAAAAACCCAGTCAAGAAATAGGCAAGAGAGGGCCGGGGATTTAGTTCAGTGATTCCACCACCTGCCTTATCAGCGCAAGGTCCTGAGTTTGATCCCTGGTACCAAAAAAAAGAAAGAAAGAAATAGGCAAGAGAAATGAAGAGACATTTCACAGAGGAAGATAAACAAATGGTCATACAAATGAAAAAATGTTCAACATCTCTGGCCATTAGAGAAAAGCAAATTAAAATAACACTAAGATTCCATCTTACTCCAGAAAGAATGGCAATCGTTAATAAATCAAGCAATAACAAATGCTGGCATGGCTGTGGTGAGAAAGGAACCCCCCTTCATTATTGATGGGACTGTAAACTAGTACAACTATTACAGACATCAGTATGGAGATTTCTCAAAGAAATGAAATTAGAAATTCCATATGACTCAGTGATCCTCCTGCTAGGCATCTTCCCCAAAGAGCTTTAAGACATCATACTACAGTGATACATACATACCAATGTTTATAGCAGCACAACTGGTAATAGCTAAGTCCTGGAAACACCACGTATACCGATCAACAGATGATTGGATAAAGAAAATGTAATATCTATATATAATGGAATACTACTCGCTACAAAGAATGACAGATTTGAGACATTTTTAGGTAAATGGATGCATCTTGAAAAAATAAGATTGGGTGAAATAAACCAGACACATAAGCTTAAATACCATATGGTATCTCTCATTTGAGTGAGACAAAGTACAAACAAAGAGAATAATAAAGAATGGATAGAAGGGAACAAGAAGATGGATCTCTTGCAATAAGGAAGTGGTCCAAGGGAAAAAGAGCAAGGGGTGAGGAGGAGGAGAAGGGGAAATAAACCGAATAAAGATACGCCATGTACAGGAACCTAGTAATCTCAATTAATGTAAGCATTATACGCCATAACGTAAGCTAAGATTAATAATATCAACAAGAATGAAAAATGGGATAGGGGAATTCCAGGAGGAAGGAGGGAGGAGGAAGGCAAGGGAAGGAGATAAAAATAAAAAGAAACAAGCAGTGATATGTACATGTAACCATTCCCCAAGATGATTATAAACTGCATGAACTGCAAACATGTACTAATAAAACAAAAAATTTAAAATTTAAAAAAATTGACTTTTGAGGTACATTGCCGTACAATAAGCTACTTATTAATGCTCACAATTTAATAAGCTTCAGCTTGCACATACACCAATGAAACCATCACAATTCTAAAGATAAAGAATTTATTTCCTCTAACTACAAAATTAACACAAAAAAGACCAAAGACCTAAAGACAAGAGCTATAACTAAAACTTAGGAAAAAAATATAGGTGAAAATCTTCATGACTTTTTTTTTTTTTTGGTACTGGGGATCGAACTTGGGACCTTGCGCTTGCGAGGCAGGCGGTGGAACCACTGAGCTAAACTCCCCGCCCCATGACTTTTGACTAGGCAATGATTATTTTTATTTTATTTTTGTGTGTATGTGCCAGGAATCAAACTCAAGGACTCGAGCTTGCCAGGCAGACTGCACCACTGAGCTACATTCCCAGCCCAATGATTTCTTATATGTGACACCAACAGTACAAGAAACAAAAAAAAAAAATCAATAAATTGGATTTATCAAAATTAAAAGTTTTGTATGGACACTATTTATGAACTACGTAACAGGAATAAAATACCTGCAAATGATATATTTGAGAAGAAGCTCACATAACTAATATATAAGGAATTTTACATCTCAACGTGAATTTCCAGGAAAGGATCAAGTAGGAAATAAAATTCAGTTATCAGCATAT
This sequence comes from Heterocephalus glaber, assembly GCF_053883595.1. Classification (NCBI taxonomy): domain Eukaryota; kingdom Metazoa; phylum Chordata; class Mammalia; order Rodentia; family Bathyergidae; genus Heterocephalus; species Heterocephalus glaber. Next base: position 11,477,168 of record NW_028258406.1, on the reverse strand, counting down.
GGATGGGATTTAAAGTCATTAGACCAAGTTGGTCTAAAGGGAATGAGTGTGGATAAAAGGAGCAGAGGGAGCCAGGGATTTAGCTCAGTGGTTCCGCTGCCTGCCTTGTAAGCGGGAAGTCCCGAGTTCGATCCTCGATACAAAAAAAAAAAAAAAAAAAATGGAGCAGAGACCTGAGGCTGGGGATTTAGCTCAGTAGTTCTGCCGCCTGCCTCGAAAGCACAAGGTCCTAAGTTTGATCCCCGGTACCCATCCCCACCCCTCCACCCCTCGCAAAAAGGAGCAGAAACCCAAGGACTAAGTCTTGGGGCCTCCAACCTCAAGGGATACAGAAATACAGAGAAACTGCAAAGAAACTGATAAAGAAGGAGAAATGCTGTGAGTTCAAGGCCAGCCTGGGCTACATAGTGAATTCAAGGCCAGCCTGAACTACATAGGAAGAACCTGTCTCAAAAAACAAAAAACAAAAACAAAAAAAAGAAAAGAAAAGAAAAGAAAGAAACTGATAAGGAGCAATAGGTAGAATGAACATCCAGTGAACCAGAAGCCAGGATGAAGTAACCACTCAAGAAAGTTGTCCGTGGTGAGTGTTGCCTGGAGGCCATGGGAATAATTGGCCACCTGATAATAGCTGCTTTAGTAGTGAGGACTTATTCAAGCGTGTTAGAGAGAGAATTGAAAGAGAGGAAGCAAGGACAGTGAGTGAGACTAATTTTTTAAGGACTGTTTGCTATAAAGGAGAAAATGGTAGCTGGAAGGAGACACGGGCATTGTCAGGTTGGTGTTTTGTTTCAAAGGTGAGGGGCAGCTGGGCACAATAACACACACTTGTAATACCAGCTAATCTGGAGGCCAAGGCAGAAAGATCACTTGAGCCCATGAGTTGGAGACCAGGCTGGGCAACTTAGTGTGACCTTGTCTCAAAATAAGAAATAAAAAGGGTTGGGGATGTAAGTCAGTGTGAAGGTCTTTGGCTCAATCCCCAGAATCACAAAAAGAAAAAAAACACATACCAAAGTGACCCTCCCTGGAAGCAGAAAGACTTGATAGCATCTGTGTTCCTTCTAGTCCTGTGGTTTTCATGGAGCCTCCACTATCTCACATTTCAGACTATGAAAATTCCAGGCATATCCAAAAGTTCCCACCCAAGCAGTCTCAGTTTACCTCATCAGGGCTGAACACTCCAAAGCTTTAACCTAAAGATAGAATGAAATCATTCATTATACAAAAACATCCTTATTTAAGAACAGATTCTTACATTAGAATGATGAGCATCTCCTAACTCTTTCTTCCTTTCTAGACTTGTCACAGCCCTCCCAGGATCTAGAGACAGGCTTTTGAACTTGGAAACATCTAGATTTCAAGTGTCTTTTATCCTCCTTAGACCAAATAGGCCAGCTTGGCATGACATGTCATCTTGTGATGACAGCAGACCTTGCTTACATGTCTGTTACAGTCCATTGACCAAAACAAGCCACACAGCAATCCTAAAGTCAGGGAACAAGAAAGAAAGTTCTGCCTCTCATGGGAGGAAGTGCAAAATCACAGGGGAAAAAGTGTGACTATGGAAAAGAGTGAAGAATGGGAGGCAATAAATCAGACTGCAAGGCCAGTAAAATGTAATCATGGAAGGTGAAAACTAATTTACAAAGAGCAGGTTCCACAAGCAAAACTGAATCAGGGACAGCTCCTGTTCCTAGTTAATTTCTCAACATCTCTGTTGAAAACCAATCCCTGACAGCCCCAATACTCAATCCTTTCACATTTCTCCTTCCCATCACCTCCAAAAGAGAGACTGGAGCCAGACTTAGACCGCATTCTATGGAGGAAATGGAACCCTGGGCTTTTCTCTACCACCATACCAAAGGCTGAAACATCTCCCAGCCTTCTAATTCAGCCCAGAAAGAGCCTCAAGGTCATGTATCCACTTGCACACCCAACCCCCATCACAGTGTTGAGCAAACACATCCAGGAGGTCATTTCTCCAATCTTTCCTGGGGGTGGAAGCCTGAACCGCATGCTGTTAGGTTCCTTTTTTTGTTTTTTGGGTTTTTTTGTGGTACCAGGGATCCAACTTAGGACCTTGCGCTTTTGAGGCAGCCATGGTGCCACTGAGCTAAATCCCCAGCCCAGGTTCCTTCTTAATGGAAAACTTGGAGATTCTATTATTGTAAGGGACAACTATTCTTTCAAAATACAAAAAAAAAAAAAAAAAAGCATTCATTAATGGAATTAGAATATGCTAATGGAGTCTGACAACTCTTCTTTCTTCTTCCCAAGCCCGCTTGCAAAATAGATCTGACCCTTCAACAAGCTTAGCCTGAACCAGCCTGGCCACATGCTGGGGGCCCAGAAAAGCACCAGAGTAAGGATCTGTGTTCCAACGTTACACTGCATCACTCATGAAAGTCAGCAGTTGTACCTTCCGCTGTGAAACATGGTGGCTAAAAGAGCAGGATTTGGAGTCCAAACCTGTCTCCCACCTCCTACTTACCATATGGCCTTAGGCAAATTGCTTAAGCCCTCAGGTTCCTCCTGAGTAAAAAGGGGACAATAATAATAGGTACCTCATAGGACTATTGTGTGGGTATTGTGAAAGTATGAAAGTGCTTATTACAGTGTCTGCCATAGAGTAAATGCTCAATAGAGTTCAGTTATAATAATTTGATGGGGAAAAGGGGTGAGGTGGCACACCCTGTAATCCCAACACTTGGGAGGCTGAGACAGGAGAACTGCCATGAGTTTGAGGCCAGCCTGGACTACATAGTGAGTTCAAGACCAGCCTAAACTACATAACGAGATCCTGTCTCAAAAGACAAAAACAATTTTATGGGGAAACTATACATCTCCAGCTAAAAGGTACTCAATTCTTGTGAATTCAGGAACAGACACTGCACCATGAATCTCGTATCTAGAGAATCTGAAACACCTAAGATTGATCCCACTCTGGAGGTATAAGGGAAGTGTTTAGGCCAGTTTGTAGTTCACCACTTCCGGATTCCCACGTGGTATCATGGGGATTGCTGTGGTCTGAGAAAGAATATGCAAAAACACAAGTGTCTGTGGGCAGTGAGCTTAAGTATGAAACAACGGTCACCCAAGGTAAGCCAGGAACACCTGCTTTAGTCTACTAGATGCACCGTGGTGCAAGCACCCCTTTCCTTCTGCACCTCTGGGCCCACTGACTAACAGTTTTGTGTGACTGCTGAAGATACTACTTGCCATCACAGTTCCATTTTAAAGAATAAATTCTGCCTCTTTTAGGTAAATTCAATATGTCTCCATATATTTCAGAGTACCATTGATTCAGTTTGATAAGGATGTGTTGAGGGTGTCAAGAGCAGAGCCAGTTAAAGCAAGAGCTGGGAAACTCAGCTATTTGACATGAGAGGTAATTCCCCCCCATCTCCCCATCGTGTTTCAGTACTCAGAAAGTTGAATGTGAGCAATGTGCAGAGATGGGCTTTGAGGGGAAGCAGGTGGCCCAGGGCTGTGGGTTGTGCTTACACTTACCAAGGTCTCTGCTACATGGTGTTTGAGAGCTCACTTCCAGAAGACTAGAAAATGTGCTTCTGCCCGATAACAGACAAAAAATGCATGTATTTGGGAGGGGGGATTTGGGAAGTGGTAAGGGATGATCATTAAAACAGTGGGCAGGGGCCGAGGATTTAGCTCAGTGGCTCCACCACCTGCCTCTCTAGCACAAGGTCCCAATTTTGATCCCCTATACCAAAAATAAATAAATAAATAAATGAAAGTCAGACACCTCATCCCTCCCACTCCCCAACAATCCATGTTCCCACTCACTTACTTGGGCAGCTCTGGCCATTCTCTGGGCAATACTTCCATGGGTGGAAAAATTGGGGGGACTGGCTTAGCTGATCCTTACACAAAAGGTGCCAAGCAAGAAGCAAATATCAGTGCACATTCAATTGTTTCTAGAAAATATGGATTATATTTGACTGTAATTAATAGAACAATTCTCTCATTTTCAATTTTATTAAGAAAACACTAACTACTTTACAAAGTGAACCTAACATTTCAGTGGTCTCAGACAATAAAAGGCTAAGTCCAACACCTTTTTTAGCATTACTCTGGTGTTCCTAATGAGCATGTGGCTTTATTTCACATGGTGATTCAAGGCCCTAGATGCCTTCTATCATGTGGACTTCCCATCCTGCATGGCCTTAAAACCTCCTGAATCCAAACCAAAAAAGGAAGAGATTTAAAAAAAGAAGGAAGAAAGAGTATAGAGAACAACACTTTTTAAAAGCCCCCTTCCCAGAAGTGACACATATCTCTTCTACTCAAACCCCACTTAAAATAATTAATCACATGGCCACATCTAGATAAAAAGAAGCTGGAAAATGTAATTCTTGCCCCTACTGGGACAGAAATAATGCCACATTGTAGAAAAAGAAGCATAGGTTTTCTAAATAACTAGCTACATATGTATATGCCTGTTAATATACTTGTATTTATTTTTGCCAACTTCCCACCATCCTAACAGAAGCTCCAGAAGAGCAAGGATTTACTTTTGCTCACTGGAGAATTCCCAGTTGGTGATGATGCCTGTGCTTTGAAGGAGTTAGGTTAGAGAGAACGAACAATGCCAGGGTTGGGTGGCAGGGTGTGGTGTGATCCAAAAGCTGTTGTCATCTGCTCTGGCAGAAGAGAAGAGAGGGGTGTAGGCCAGGAGAGGGGTTCTAGGCCAGGTCTACACCAGGAGGAGAGGCATGCAGATCCAGAGTGGTCAGGGCCCTGGTACCACGGTAAGGAGTTGAACCCAATCCCTAACTTCCAAATGACCCAGAAATTCCATTCTTAGGTAGTTACACAAAGCAAATGAAAGCACATTCAGTGGGGAAGCATGGAATGGCTTTGAACAAGTGATGGTGACACAATCACATATCACCCTAGTGGATGTTGACAGTAGACTGGTTAGTGAGGAGGATGAAGGGGACACTCATCATCCCAGTGAGACATAATCAGGAGTTCAATCAGGGTAGAAGCAGCTGGGATGGAGAGAAGGGCAGACTTGAGAGATGACAGGGGACACAAGGGGATGTGGGAATAATTTGATGATGGCTCTTCATTGATACAAATGGGGTTGAGCTGAGCTGGATCAAGAGGGGGGAAACAAATCTCCAGGACAGTTAATTCTGGGTCAAAGGATTGGAGAAGGCAAAGAACTAGCTTAGCAGCTGTCCCTATAATAGAACATCTACTAAGCTGCATAAGCAAAACATGCACAGAGTGTAAGAAGTTCCAGACCAACCTCTAATCTGATTTTATGTCAAAGAAGCTGCTAGATCAGTCATACTGCTGGTTCAAAGATTCCCCTCCAGGGAGTTTGTCTTTTCATAACCGAACCACAGAGCAAAGTTCTCACCTCGCCCATCACAGCAGCAGTGCCAGCCCTGGCAATCTGAATTGTGCAACACTGGCTGCTGCTGGCTTTGGGCCTCCCTGAATTTTGATTGTTTTCTTTTTAAATATTAATAAATAAATGCACATATCAGAAAGCTATTTGAGTATCCTTGGAATGTCTTCCATTGAAGCAGAAAGTGATGTTTTATAGATCCAGGCAATTAATTTAACACTTGCCAAATCTGATATTCTTTCCTGTACCAAACTCTACACTCAATTGGGTTTCACTATCACTTACTATGGGCCAGGGATCTAGGGATGCAGAATGGATAGGAACATGGTCCATGTCCTTAGGAAGCTCAGAGGCTAGTGGGATAGAATAACTCAGAGACAGATGAGTGTAACGTTATAGAAATGCAGTGACAGACACAGGCATGGAACATCCACCCTGGAAATGGAGAAAAGCTCCCAGGCAGGGCATGCCCCATGATCTGGGGGTCATAGGCTGGCCTTGTATCCTTCAGCCCAGGGTATAACTTCCTGGGAGGAAGACACTAGTGGGGCTGCTGAAGTGGAAGGCAGAGGAGGAGGAGCTGAAGCAGGAGAGACAGCTCAAACTAGGAAGACTTCAGGCAAAATCCCCAGTGTAGTGAACAGGAAAATCCAATCTGGAATTATCTTTGGGAAGCAGTAGCTGTGAAGGGCCCCCAAAAGTACTTCTCAGGGTGCTAATAGTGTTCAAAAAATCTGAACAAAACCTTAGGCCCGCTACAATAACTGGACTGATTCGTTATGATTTCTTAATAGGACAAAAAATTCTCTACCTTGTATTTCCTGTGAACTAGGGTTTTTGTCCATGTGGTCTCATTTATTTCTCTTAATAAGCCTGGATTAATTAGGACCCATTGTTTATGCCAAAAACTCAAGCTCAAATGGATTAAATAATTTGCCCCAAATCACCCAAGTAGAAAGCACAGTAGCAGAGCCTGGATTTGAATTTGTTTTCCTAGCTCCTATTTCAGCTTTATTGTTATTATTCCCAGCCTGCTTTTTGTTTGTTTGCTTGCTTGCTTTGTTTTGATTATTATTTTTATGGTTTTTTTGTGGGTTTTTTTGGTACCGAGGATTGAACTCGGATTCCTCAGCTTGCGAAGCAGGCGCCAGAACCACTGAGCTAAATCCCCGGCCCTTTATTATTATTTTTATTAGTTCATGTTTGCAGTGCATAATGATTACATTCATTGTGGGGAGTTGGTACGTGTACATAACATATCTCAATTCTTTTTACTTCCCTTTCTTATCCCCTTCCTCCCCATACTATCACAATCTTGTGCTAAGCCCCTTTAAAGGTAATCAAAACCTAACCTCTCAAGAAATCTTCAAGTGGAATTATGATAATTCGCAGCCTGTTTTAAAATAGGGAGCTATTAACTTTTTTCTAACTGGGGACCTTAAGATCATGGTTTGTGCCAAGCAGCCCTAAGACATACTGTAGCTACTTCTAGCATGAGTCCCTTTCAACTCTGTTTGGCCAGGTCTCGGTCTTATGCAGGGTGAACTTTACTCATTCAATGTGGGAAAACCAGCCACACTTTCCAACAGCTCACGGTCTAGTAGAAGAGATAGGATAGATGTGCAAACCTGGCCATGGTAGAAACAGAATATAAACAGGCACTGTGCTGAAGTTACAAAGCGCAGCGAGAAGACAAGGGAGCCATAGCTTCAGTAGTGTCCATCTCATCCCCAGCACACATGGCTGTTTTGAGGACCAATTGTTTGATTTCTAAAGAGGCTGGTTCTATGCATTTCTCCAGGCAACTTCTGGTTTCATCTTTTTCATCCATCCTCTGGCCCAGCCTGGGAAGCTCCCGCAGAGATTTACTCATCAACTCCTTCCTAGGAAACCCTTAGGTTTCCTGTGCTAGCCCTGGTTGCTTCTGAGACCCATCAGGCATCAGCTAGAAGATGAATGAAAATGCTGGGTTTCATTGACAAGAGGCAAATTCTATGAGATTTCTGCCCAATCAAAGTCCCAAGGAGACCAACCTCTGAGTCTTGAGTGGCAGAAGGTCAACTGTTCCAATCTTACTGGCATCCAGTATGACAGAAAGGGCATGAGCTTAACCCACAGGAGCGTTGGGATGGGCCAGCCCTGCTGTTCTGTACTGCTGGGACTGAAGCCTTCGCTTGCTTGAGGATAGTGATGCCTGCTGGGGCTGCTCTGAGAATAAAAGGAGAGCTCAGATGTAAAACATCACACACCTAGTCCTGTTCTTAACTGGAATTGTATTTCCACCATCAGGACACATTCATCTTCTCTTTCAAAGTTCCGCGGTGGATTTCCTTGGTGTCACATTTGCATAAACATCCCTCTCAAGCAGCCCTCAGAAGATGACCTCACACTCCTTAAATGCTCCATTGTCTATTTAAATCACAGAACAGGATGTCTCTGCCCTCAGAAAGCCTAGTTGACTTCTGAGGTTTTTGTGCTACCCTGGAAAGGATGCATTTCACAAGACAGTCACCTCATGCCATTGCTTAGAAGCGCTGTGGCTGAAATGGTGACTTTAAGTGGATCCTACCACATTTGTGCACAGTTCCACTGTGGAAATGGCATTCAGGTCACTAAAGTACAGCAATTCATAAGGCCCATGGTGGGGAACAAAAGGCCCACGGTGGAGACAGAAAAAGCCTTATGGCAGACCCCCCCTCTGCCCCCACAGTCTTCCTTACACCCATTTGGGCAAATAATAATCTAAAATAAAAGAACTGCAGGAGAAAGCAAACTTCAACCCTCCCTTACACTCTCCTCCAGGTAGGTGTAGGCAATTTAGATGTCTCATGCTGTCACTTAACCCTGGAATGGCTTTCACCATCCTTGGCAATATGGAAAGCAGGTGACATTGAGTGGCATTAAATTGCCATTCAGTGTTTTGTTCTGCAGACTGTGTAAATCCAGTCCTTTGGCACAGGGGTTTTATTTCCCCACCCCTTTGTCTCCAAGTTCCCCATGTCTGTTCTGGACTGTGCACCAAAAGGAGACTCCAAAAACAAGTATATAAACTCCAACCAAAGTACCAGGCCAAGAGTCTATCATTTTAAAAGAAATAAAGTAGTGATTGTCTAGCCCAGACTCCTGGAGGAAATGCTAATCTGACCTTTCAGACTGTGTTAACAAACACATCTGACTCTTTTCTCTCCCCAGGAGGAAAAGCAGTTTTACCTTGAAAAACAGTATTTAATACAGCAGGAGATGAATTCTGGACCTCAAAATGAGGCTGACTGAAAAGGCCAAAATCACACACAGGAAAGCTCACTTCTTCAGTACCTGAGGATCACAAATTGCACACTTGCTCACAGTCTGGCTGGGTTTGAAAACTTCTGATCAGCTGCCAAGGAAAAGCAATCTCTTTACTTTTTTGACCAAGATTTAGAAATCTAAAAGGATCCAGATTTTATTTTCTCTTGTGCTTGAGACCCACAGGGCTATGGCCTTGACCTGTTTCATAACCTCCCTAGGGTGGCTCTAATCTTAGCACAATGGGCTTCCTTGGATCAAGGTGACCTCCCTCCCTAAAGGTTTTTCTTCTCTGCTTGCATGTGGCTGACTTGCCTCCTGCCTTACGCAACCTCTCTTATCTGAGCTCAAGCAACGGGTAAGTGAATGTCTTTCTGGATCTAGATAATCACTCTATTAGTCCTAGATCACCCAAGATTATGGTGGTTAATTATATTTTGGGTCTGTGGAGCTCTTTTCCCCTGTGGCACATTCACATCTCTGATTTCACCTTCCTGAACCTTTTTTTCTCTGAAGGATGCAGTGTTTGGTTACCTAATCCTTTGGCCCCAGCCTCAGTGTTCTTGTTGCTAAAATGAGGCAGCTTGACTAGATGAGCTTTTTTATCTGTCAACTCAAGGAAATGTCAAGAGTCAGGCAGAGCCAGGACAGGGTTCAGATGCTAGCAATTGTTTTGTTTGGAAAAGATGCTACCAACCCACCTTCCAGGGTGATCCTGAGCTCCGTTTTGTTTAAGTTTTGTTAAAGAAATCTGAAAGCTGTCAGAATCAAAATGGAGTTGCTTCTGTCAATCCTACCAGAGAGAGAGAGAGAGGGAAAGAGAAGCTGGCATGGATGTTATGAAGGAAGGTTTCTTAGGCATAATTATCTGATAGTAACTATCATAAAAGACTGCCAGACTATAAGTACACACAGAGGCTACCATAATCTTATACAAAAAGCATATTTACAGGAACATCTGCCCTGTAACTGCTACTTAACTAAGATCAACATCACTCTTGTTACTAATTGTTGTGGCCAAGGATTATTGTTTCAAAATATCTAATGTAATTCTCCTCATTTTGCCTTTAAAAACTTCCCTTTCCCTCAGTCTCCTTGAATACTGTAACAAATGGCAGAAGAATGAGACCATCTGAGCAGGCTAGTGAAGGCAGAGAGGTACAGACTTTATTCACCTGCCAGAGGTGGACTGACAGCAGCCAAGAGGCCGCCAGCCCCGAACAAAGAACAGGCAGAAAGCTTTATAGGGCATTGGAAGAGAGGTCTGGCATGTCTGGTCACGTATAAGGGTCAGAGCAAATATTTGTGGTTGGGGGTCCATGCAGTGATTAAGGCAGGTGTGTGGACATTTTCAGGTGACTTGGCATTGAAAAGATACTGTACTTTGTAGTTGTTATCTCTATGTTGGGAACATCCCATCCTGTGTGCTGTGTCCGAGATAGCTTTTGTGGGGGTGAAGACAGCACCTGCATTGGCTCCCTGTTTTGTTGTGGTTTTTTGTATCTTGCCAAACTGTAGCTTGGAAATAAAGAGCATATTCATTAACCATTTCATGACCAGGTCAAGCCTGACAAATATACTAATAGTTTACTATGGCATGATTATTCCCATTGCAATGCTCTTCTATTCCCAAATAAATATCAGCATTCTTTGGAGAATCTCTCTGAATGATTTTTTTTTTTTTTTTTAATGATGATGATGGTGGTAGTACTGGGGATTGAACCCAGGGCCTTCATGCTCACCTCCCAGAAACCCCACTGAGTAACTCATCCTGTTTCCCCAATTCCTCTCTAGCTGCCCAAGTTACCCAGGGACTTGCTCCACACTCCTGTGTCCCCAAGCAGGGGCAGGTTCTTCACTCAGAATCCCTTCTATAATGACTCCTTCCCCACCCAGGACTCCAAGGGCCTTACCCTCATGATATCCTTGACAAACATTCTGCTTTTGCCCGTCCCAGACCTGTTCTTTGCTGGGTGGGGGCTTCCTTTGTTTCAGAACTCACGGCCAAGCCCTGACTCTTCTGGTTCCAGAACAAGCTTTGGCTCCAGGCCTAGGACAGCAGGTCACACACCTCTCAGGAGCATGTGGGAATGAGCCCTTCCCGTGTGACCGTGAAACTTCACTTAGGAACATAATCCTGTTCCATAATGTTGACAAGCAAAGGCAAGACAGCTGGAGGGTGGGCAGGTCCAACTCCTGGAGGCAGACGGTGTATTGTCACCGGACCAGCAGGCCAGGTTGGCTAGCTGCTCAACACCAGATCCTCAGGGCCCTGACTTCCCCGACAGGTCTTCCAAAGCAGGTGGGCCCTGTCCCTGTTCCTTCTACTTTGTTGTACACTCATATGTGCACACGTGCTTAGTGGGCACACTTGTGAATGTGTAGACAGGCACACAAACACATACATGCATACATAGGCAGTACACTAATACAATTTCTGTCTACAGTGGGGCTCAGAAGATTTTTTGATAGAGTTTTTGAGTTCTAGAAGAAGGTATTAGAATTGCAATGGGATCAGTTAGCCTCTTTCTCTGTCACTCAGGGTGCCCAAAGTTCTACTATTACAGATTCATTCGTTTTGGCCTCTAATGTCTCTCAGTCACCAGAGGACACTTCTTCCTCAGTAAATTATGAATAGCTGTGTTATGGCCCCAGCACCAGGATAGGCCCTGGGTCCATTTCCCATACTCTATGGTAGGGTAGGAACAAGGCCCTGGAGAAGGGAAGCAGTAAAGACCTGCATGAGAAGGATGACTCAGTGGGGCACAGACCAACAGCACTCATAGACTTCCTGCCCAGTCTGTCTGCCAGGCTGTGACTCCATGAGATGTCTCTTCACTGACTTCATTCAGTGAACACGGACTGTGCATTTACACATGCCTGGTATCACAGCAGTCTCTGGGGACATGGTGGCAAGCCAAAACAGAGAAGGTCCCTGACCTCTGAGCTTACGGCTTAGTTGCAGGAAGCTCGACAAGCATTAACTAAAAATCTCACTAATGAACATCTCACTGCAAACCAAGATGAATGCACTTAAAGAAAGTTCTATGAGACCATAGCACCAATGAACCAACCTAGACTAGGAGTTGGGAAGTCTTTCTGAAGAAGTGATACTTGAGCTGATCCCAAAGAAAACCAGAGTAGAGAGGGCATTTCTACACAGAGGGAACTGCATGTGCAAATGCTCAGTGATGGAAAGGAGCCACCTACTACTTCTGTTGGGGAGATCATAATTTTTAACCTACAGAAAATTTCGAACTTGAAGAGAAATGTTCCCTTCTAAAAATGTGCTTCCTTTTCCTTTTCCCCTTCCACGTACCCAACACTTAGTACTGAGCCACACAGAGAAGGTGAGCTGTGCAAGAGAAACACTTACAAAAACAAAACGTGCAGACAGCAGCTATGACAGCCATTTCCTGTTGGGTGTCTCTCACCACAAACCTTCTTAGCCAAATAAACTGACACAGGAAAACATTTTGGATATGGGTGAGGAAGAAACACATATTGAGAAAACAAGAAAACTCCCATCTGCTTTTCAGACGAAAGCTGCATGTTTGGGACAGTGGCCAGATCACAGGAACTGTATCTTCCTCACAGATGCAAGGTCTAGGGCCCAGAGAATGGAAGGGATGCAGTCAGTGGTGGGGCTGGGGCTTTCCCTGTCTCTCAGCACTCTGTTCAGCATTCTTTCTTTGCCTCACTCCCTTTGGTCCCATCAGACCAGATTTGCTGCTTTCTTCTATCTGACAAGGGCTCATAGAGTTGGAACTGCCTTCTACAACCACAGTAGTGAAGCATACCGTTTTTTTTATTGTTGTTGTTGGGTTTTTTTGGTAACAGGGATTGAACTCCGGACCTTGCACTTGCGAGGCAGGCAGTGGAACCACTGAGCTAAATCCCTGGCCCAAGCTTACTTTTGCCTTGGGTACAGGAGCACAGAGTCCTCGTGATACAAATAGGAAGAGGCTAAGTGACAGATATTTTTCAGATTCTAAATTTTTTATTTTTGCAGGAACTGTGGGAGACAGTTTACAAATGAAGAAGTTGATCTGCTGAAAGGCTAAAAAGCTACCCAAGCACTCACTCAGCTACAACCTGGAAGAGCTGAGATTTGAACTTGACCTAGCTTGGAAACCCATACTTTCTCCCCTTTTCCTCATCCCACATCCAGGGAGTATTCTGTGGTGAAGCTTCCTCAGTGTTCCCAAGCTGGACTGATTACCAATGGACCAAGCATCACCACCCGCTGACCCTCAGCTCGTGTCTTCTTACACATGGGACAGATGTGATATAGCTGCCTGGGTCATGATTCCCCCAGGGAAGAGGTGGCTGTTGGTTGCTCTGTCCCATTCCAGAGGCTGTCATACCTCCATACCTTCCAAAAGTATGACTGTTTGGGCTGACTCTGATTCTCTTACTTGTAGCTATATGCAGTACTTTTTGTTTTGTTTCACTTTCCTAGAAGTCAGAACAGAAAATTCCCATGCAAAACACATAAATTTTGCCTGCACAATATCCAGTCTTGTTTCTGTTCCAGAAAAGCCTCCTGGCTCACAGTCTCCAGGTAACAATACAGCAGTGAACAAGACCCATCCTCTCAATGTTCAGGTCTTGGAGGAGATGGGGTGTAAGAGATCCCATTGGGTTGAAGTATCTATGGATGGCATCTCCCAAGGGTGTTCCTAGAAACACTAATATGCCATGGATTATTGATAACTTTTCCACCAAAACAAAAAACTAAATCACTTAGCTTCAGGATTTCTTAAAGACTTAAACCATACAAAGATGGGTAGATAACCTCTGATACCCATTCTGTTCATTTTTCTCTAATAATAAAAGTCCCAAATCTTCACTAAGCAACTTATCTATTCCACTGAGACTTTTTCTTAGCCTGCCTTGTAGCTGGGAACAAACATTTGACAAAGACTTGAACATGGGTATATGGGCAAAAGTGATGTGTCCTTTCACTCTTGTCATTAGAAGAAAAAAGCGTTTGCCTTGACTTGCCTTTTCTCCTTCCTGCCAGAAGGGAGGCAAATGTGATGACTAGAGCAGGAACAGCCACTCTGTACCAGAGAGCCACCCTCCCAACACTGGACTGCATATCTCTGGAATGCTAGTGAAAAAGAAACGCCCATCTTGTCAGAGAAAGTTAGACTGACCCCTAAGTAATTTATGCATTCATATCCATAATAAATCTATAAATAGAATACCTACTGTAGTATGCAAAATTTTTCAAATATATATGACTTTTTTTTTCACAGTGCTGGGGATTGAACCTAGGGCCTTGCTCATATTAAGAAAGTGTTGTACCACTGAGCTACATCCCTAGCCCTTTAAAAAACAGAGACACACACACACAAAAAAAATACTTAAAAATTTTTTTTGAGGCAGGGTTTCATTAATTTTGCCAGGCCAGCCTTGAACTTGGGGTTCTCCAGCCTTACCCTCCAGAGTAGCTGATATTACAGGCATGTACCACCATGCCTGGTTATACAGGATCCTAATACCTATTTTTCAAACAGTTTAGAACTGTGTTCCTTGAAACACATTTGGGAAACTCTAAAAACTTTTTCCTGCATTCCCAGAATTCCAAACTGTGTCTCAATCCACAGCACACTTGTCCCTAAATCATTATCCAGGGATTTTTTGGGGGGAGGGGGGTACAGGGATCGAACTCAGGACCTTGTGCTTGTGAGGCAGGTGGCAGAACCACTGAGCTAAACCCCCAGCATATCCAGGGATTTGTAGGCACAAATTGTCCCTCCCACACACTTATATAAAAGTATCCCTTTATTCCTCCAAGCTACTGACCTTAGCCCAAAAAAAGACCACAAAGCTTCCCACCCTATGCCTTTAATTTTGAGAGTCCAGGTCCCAAGAGCTCATAAAAAAAAAGCTGTCATGCTGGGCGTGGTGGCTCATGTCTGTAATCCCATCACTCAGGAGGCTGAGGCAGGAGCATCACCGTGAATTCAAGGCCAGCCTGGGCTACATAGTGAGAACTTGTCTCAAAAAACAGAGAGAGAAAAAGAGCGAGCTGTCAAATGCAGCTCTCAATTCCAAAAGAGGCCAGTAACAAAAGTTATAGGGAAAATGAAGAGCCTTGGTGCCCTGATTTTAAAAAGGCTGCCAAACATGAATGAGAACTAGATCCATGTAATGGAAATATCAAGTTTAGAAAACAAATCAAGGGCTCATTTGATTAAAAAGAAGAGAACCCTACAACTAACACTATGCGTAACAATAAAAGGGATTGGTAAAAGTTTGTCCTCTAAAGTCAGGAACAAAATGAGAAGGGTGCCTTCTCACCATTCCTTCTGCTTTTTGTCATTTAAGTGAAGTTGTAACCTTTTTTTTTTTGGTACTGGGTTCTGCCGCCTGCCTCAAAAGCGCTAGGTCCCAAGTTTGATCCCCGGTACCAAAAAAAAAAGAGTTATTACAAAACCATAACACTCAAGACTGTGTAGTATTGGAACAGGGATAGACATATAGATCAATGGAATAGAATTGAAAATTCTTTGGGGCCGGGGACTTAGCTCAGTGGTTCTGCCACCTGCTGCACAAGTGCAAGGACCCAAGTTCGATCCCTGGTACCAAAAAAGAAAGAAAGAAAGAAAGAAAATTCATTAACAAACTCATGTATTTATTGTCAGTTGATTTTTTACAAAGCCACATACACAATTCAATGGAGGAAAATACTCTTTTCAATTAATAGTGTGATGGGTGTGTTGGCATTTGTATTCCCAGTACTTGGGAGGCTGAGGCAGAAGAATTATTATGAGTTTGAGCCCAGCCTGACTCAAAAAATATAAAAAAGGGCCAGGGATTTAGCCCAGTGGCACGTGCCTGCCTTGCAAGCACAAGGTTCTGCCTGAGTTTGATCCCCGGGACCAAAAAAACAAAAACAATATAAAAGAGAGAGAGAGAGAGAGGGGAGGGAGGAAGGAAGGAAGGAAGGAAGGAAGGAAGGAAGGAAGGAAGGAAGGAAGGAAGGAAGGCAGGCAGGCAGGCAGGCAGCTTTTTGGTAGTTTCTCAAGAAGTTAAATGTACAATTAACTAGGAACAAGGAATTCCACTCCCAGTTGTATACTTAAGAGAAATGAAAACATATCCATAGATATTTATAACAGTGTTATTCACTGGTCAAAAATAGAAACAACCAAAATATCCATTAAGCAATGGATTTATAAACAAAATGTGGCATATCCACATGGTGTAATAGTATTCACCCCTAAAAAAGAATGAACTACTGATTCATGCATGAATCATGAATGAACCTTGAAAATAATGTCAAGTGAAAGAAGCCACATATGTGAAAGAGGCCATATATTTTATGACATCATTTATATGAAGTATCTAGGACAAATCCATAGAGGCAGAGAATTAGTGGTGACGCTTACAATATCTGTCAATATACTAAAAGCTACTGAGTCAATGTTATTGTGTATGAATTGTATCACAATGTGTAATAGTTAACTGTAGTGTCATCTTGAGTAAGAAATGCCTAGCAGATTAATTCAGCTCAGTTCTGGGCGTATCTGGTGACCGACTTCCTGAAGAGGGAAGACCCATCTAGATGTGAGTGGCACCAACCAAGAGGCTTGTAGCTGCCATTGTTCTTGGACTTCCTTCTCCAGGCTTCCAGTGCAGACTGTTCTTCAGCTTCCCAATGTGACTCACACAGGACCCTGCAGTGAGCTCCAGGCCTTTGACTGGATCCTCTGGCTGTCCAGCACACACAAGGCCCTTTTCCATTCTTCCACCTGACTCTGCAGGCAGCCATTATAAGTCTACCTTGTAAATCCTTCCCATATCATACATAGTTCCTCTAGTGGACCCTGATACACAACTTTTAGAAAATGAAATAAAGTATTTGCATTCAATCCAAAATTTTTCTAGAAGATTGAGGAAAAGAAAAAATGCAAAAACAAACAAAAGAATACAATGTTTTCCCAGTGTCTTAAAAAATAGATCAAATATAGTAGTTAGCTCTTGAAGACATAAGTACCATCTTGTGTCACTTAACAAAGGGGAAGCATTGAGAAATGCATCATTAAGCAGTTTTGTCAATGTGTGAACATCGTAGCATGGACTTAAGAAAACCTAGATAGAATAGGTCAATCATTCAATGCAGCCCCTTGATATAATCAAGACATAAACACAGGATGTGTGAGGCTGCTGCAATGTAACACAGCATACTGTTTCCTAACAAACTTTTAAGTAGGAGTGCACTCCCTAAAATAGTGATAGAATACTAAATATATAAGCCAGTAACAGTCATTATCATCATGAAGTTTTAGGTACTGTACATTATAGAATGAATTCTACTTTTGTAAAACTGGCCTTGCAGTATGTTTGTTTACACCAGCATCACCACAAACACATGAATAATGTGGTTCTACCACATTTTGATAGCTGTGACATCACAAGGTGATGGGAATTTTTCAGCTCTATTAGAATTTTATGGGACCATAATTGTACATACTATTTGTTGTCCACAGAAACATGGAAGGATCATTGTGCAGAACATGCCTGTAGTTATGATCGGTATGTATGTTTAGGAATGTAAAGACTGGAGTTTTATCTAACTTTATTCTGATTATATTTGATTTTGTTTTGTTTTGTTGAAACAGGGCCTTGCCATGTAGTCCAGACTGGCTCAAATTCACAATCCTCCTGCCTCAGCCCTCAACAGTAATGGAATTACAGGCACGCACCATTGTATCCAGCTTTTATTCTGATTGTGAAAGTAATGTGTTTATTTTAAGGAGATTCTAAAGATAGAAGAGTATATACAAAATCATGAAATCACTTTCCTATGTTTATGCTTCTCCCCAGCAGGGTGTGGTGGCACACACCTATAATCCTGGCACTCTGGGAGCCCAAGGCAAGAGAATCAAAAGTTGAAGGCCAGCATGGGCAACTTAATGAGACCCTGCCTCAAAAAGTAAAATAAAAAGGGCTGGGAATGTAGCTCAGGGTAAAGACCCTGGGTTCAAGCTCTAGTGCTGGAAAAAAATAATGAAACAACAATAACAAAGGCAGGTAGGTGTGGGTTCGTGCACTTCTATATACAAAGCTTTCCTATCAAAGCCTTGCATCCGAACACTGGCTTCACTGCAGCTGCCAGATGTTAGCTCAATGCAGCACCATCAAATCTTCCTTAGCCCATGCTTCGAAAAAGCACCTTCATTTTGAAGTCCTCCAGCTGCCACAACTTTCCCTCCTCTTTAAGTCTTGGGGTTTCAGTACAACTGGTATTTTCTTTATTTCAAAGGAGTCTATGTACCTGCAAAGGTGCCATGATAGGACAAGGTGAATGGGATAGAAGAAAAAACTAACATCCATGAAGACTACAATCCTCACATTAAAATTTCCCATCAACCCTCTGTCAGTATGGCCCTCTAAAACACTGAATGAGCTCTAAGGAAAGCATTTCTAAGTTTATCATCTTCATGCCTAGTGTAATCCAGCAGCACCCAGGGTCCTTGTTAAGAGTCCAGATCCTTGTTCCCACTAGGCTATTACTGAATGAAAATATATTGAGAGAAATGAAGAAAAAGGAAGCTTACAAAATACAGACTCCAGTTCAAATTTTATTTGTATACAAAAATATATTACAAAGGGGAAAGCATATTACTATTTCCAACTATATATAATTAATTACAAATATTTTCATAAAAGCACTTTAAATTACAGAAAAGCTATGTTTTAAAAGAAAAATACAACATTAGCATAGACCATCTGTTCTAATATACTGCAGGTAGGTAAACAAAATCAGTTTCACTGTCTGAATTGCCCAGAGGTAGGCCCAAGAGCTATCTTAGGGTGGGTCTAAGAACGCCTGGTGGTAGATGAGTAGGTGTTCATCTCTCTTCCCTCTGGCAGCAGCTAATTTTCTAGTAGCTGATTTTGCCAGGTCCTTGGAGCTTTCTGAAGCTTCTTTCATGTGATAAAAGGACCTGGAACTCCTTACTTCACATACCTGTAAATAGGACATAGGTAAGGTTAGCCACTGACAGAAGTTCACAATTCTTAGGCTTAGCCACATCACAGTCTCAGACTGGCATCAAATCACTGAACTTAATGGCAGGCTTCCCACATAATGTGTCTGGTTAACTGGAATGATTGGGCAGCCAGCTGCGATTATCACGAAGAAGACAGGCTTGTTACATGAGTCTGATACAAATTGTGCTGCAATTATAATAATCTCTGTCACAACAGGCCTAGGTCCCCTGATGTAGGATGGTGCAGCATATCAGGAAAGGGGCAATAAAATCTTCAAGTAAATAGAAAAGATGCAAAGACTTTCTACCAAATACTTTGCTCTGTCTGAAAGAGTATTAAGAACAGAGTTTTGTTTTCGTTTGTTTGTTTGTGTTTGTTTTGTACCAAGGATCAAACTCAGGACCTTGTGCTTTCGAGGCAGGCACGGTGCCACTGAGCTAAATCCCCGGCCCAGAACAGTTATTTTTAAGTAGCCACTTTCTGATCTACTGGCTATTTAGTAGAGTATAGCATAAAATGCTTTGTATAGAAAAATGAACCCTTTCACTAAAAAACTTAAGAGACTGTGACGAGATTCTCTGAGGCCCACTTTATGACTGAACAAGATCCCGCTGCTGTGAAACCGTTTGCAGAAACTCATTCTGGAAGCTTACATTGGTCCTCTTGGCTCTTGCAACCTTGTCCTTTCAAAGTAATATGTGTATGTAGAAAGACGGTGACAGGTCCTCTCTCTAGACCTCCCTATTTCAGTTATGATCTGATGTCTTCAGCTTCCAATATTTTTGGTCATAAAAAATGGATCACCATTAGTGTAATTCCTGAATGAGAAGCAGGAGTATTTAACTTGGGTCACTTGGTAATTGACTTGGTCTCCCCAAGCCAGTTATCTCCTTGGCACTCTTCTCTAAGCCAGACCTCACCAAGATCCTGGGAAACATGGGGAAATTACCCTGGGCCCTGGGATGGAAGGCTCCAAGTTGCTAGAGTAATGCTTGTGTGACCAAGCAGATTGCTTCTTCTCTGAGAAATCTAGCATGCCATCAGGATGGTAATGCTCCAGTCTTGCTGCTCACTTTCCATTTACCAAACAAAAAACCATTATTTGCTGGTGACCTGTTCTCACTGAACACAGTCTACTTTAACACAAGCTTATCCACAGAAAATCTTTCTGAGCCACTAGGGTCCTATTTCTAAACCCAAAGAAGTCTTATGATGTAACTTCCTGCCCCCCGGCCAAGCTGGTAAACATTATAGCTCTTTATCAGAAGTGTCGGTTAGTTTTCTCTTTGATTTTTTTTTTTAAATACCAAGCATGTACTCACTTGCTAATGTTCTGTCAAGATCAGCAATAAAGTCTTCTAGCTCTTTTGTGTCTCCTAATTTGGCTGTAAAAGAGGAGAGTTTGGTTTCCATATTAAAGATGATCCCATGTCAAGTTTTCAAGGATGACAGAATTTTCAGGATTATAGAATGAATTATTTTCGTTTTACATCTATCCTCAAAAACTTATTGAAGGGCTCAGTGGTTCCACTGCCTGCCTCACAAGCGCAAGGTCCTGAGTTCAATCCCTAGTACCAAACAACAAAAAAATTGAACTGTATCCTGTGCCAGCCCTAATTTTAATTCCTGCTGCCCTTGTCTTCTGATGCAATTTTGCTTGTGTCACTGCTCTGGGGCAATATCACAGCCCTCAGAATTCTTCCAGGATGAAATGGATAAAGAACTACTACTGTCCCCCATTCCATCATTCTATCTAGATGCCAGCAAAAAAGTATTGAGTCCATACTTAGATTTTGTTCTCTCTATACCCTTCAGTATAGACTTCATCCATATATTTCACTTGGTTCAGTAGTGTTTATCATTTTGAGCCTTCCCTGAAATGCATTGCCACAAATAGTTCATTGTTCTTAGTTTTTCAAATAAATTTGCCACTGGGGGTGATATTTTCCCTCTTTAATTCCTAGAGGATCAGGTAGCAAATCTGGGGACAATTTAAGCCACCTTCTAGACTGCTCTATCTCTGAATTCCACAGATCCATTACAGACTGAAAGCTGGACAACGGCTGAATCCCCAGTGACTGCTAACGTTACTGGGTTAAGAAGAGAATTTTTAAATACCTCTTTCAAGAAAGAGAGAAGTTCTATCTTAATGCCAGATTGAGAAAAGTGATGGAATCTTCATATTTCTTTTTTAAGTATGTTCCATTTTATGGCATTCTACAACTATTTTCAGCAAGTATAACTTTACTTAGAAAGGAAAAACTTCCCTTTGTTTTCAAAAGGGCACTTGTCCAGTATAAGAGAACATTGAGCTCTCTAGCTGGAGACACTCTGCGAGTTCCAAAAAATAAGAAATAGCTCATGCATCTTTAAAAACTTTTTAGCTCTATTAATAATCATAGTAGCCCCAGGCTGGAGCTGCTATTTTGAATTATATTACAGCACTGCCTGTCTCATAATGATGACCCCATTTAATTGCTAAATTTGTCATCTGAAAGTATTGTTTAAACAGTTAATGCAATAAAAAATAGTCCTCCTTTTTATAAAGCCAAACTGCTGAGTTTTAAATTCTAGAACAAACTAGTCTGGAGGAACCTAGTGAGAAGCTATCATTTGGTACAGCCTCATTTATAGCACAGGAGAGAACAGTCTAGAATTTAAAGTTGTCTTTCTCCCTGTGAATACAGGTATTCTGCCCCAAATCATCTGATCTTGTTCTAACACCAATCAAAACACTGAGAAATAACAAATTCCACTTTACATTCTCCTCTACTAAGATATTATCCTTATCTGTCTGCTTGCACATTTGGGAAAGACTGGCTGGGGATAAAGGAAAGAGAGAAGGGCTAAGAAGCACAAAAACTCACATTCCAACTAAGGAGCTTACCTTTCCTAGGGGTGATGGAGGGAGACAATAGGGCTGGGGCAGAGTCTGTTGGAGAATTCAATTTTTCATCACTGAAGCTGAAGCTGTTTCTGTAAAGTGAATCTGCACCTTCCAGAAAAGAAATCATACTCATTAGAACTGGTAGTCATTAAACTGTAGACTCATCAGTCTATTAACTACTGATAAGAAGTTTATCTTCAAAAGGAACAAAAGTGGCAAATCTATAGTAAACAGGTGGACTTCCAGATTTTATATTTATTCCCCACAATGATTAAAGGAAGGGGAGAGTGCATGTGTGCATGTGAACACATGTCTCCAGTCAAGCACATCAAAACCCTTGCTTCCTTAAAAAACTTCCAAGGTCCTGAAGTCGATCCCCAGTAACCACCCCCCACCAAAAAAACCCTTCAATGGAATCATTAGGACCAGACTCCTACTGGCACACAGAAGCTACTGATCAAATGTCAAACCCAATGATCAAGCCATGAAAAATGCCCCTCTGAATCCCCTAAAATACAAGCACAAAGTTGGGCCCCATGACTTAATAATCTTCTCTCCCAGCCAGGAATGGTGGCACTCTGAGAGGCTGAAGCAGAAGGATTGCAAGTCCAAACTCAGCCTGGGCAACTTAGTGACTTAGCAAGACTCTGTCTCAAAATTTAAAAAAACCTTTTTTTTCTTTTTTTTGAGACAAGATCTCACTGTATATAGTTCAGGCTGGCCTTGGACTCACTATGTAGCCCAGCCTCGCCTTGAACTCATGGCAATCCTCCTGGCTCAGCCTCCCGAGTGCTGGGGTCACAGGCATGCACCACCATGCCTGGCTGAAAATTAAAAAAAAAAAAAAATTTGTTTTTGGTACCAGGGATCGAACTTGGGACCTTGTGCTTTAGAGGCAGGCGGTGGCACCACTGAGCTAAATCCCCGGCCAGAAAATAAAAAATTTTTTAAAAGGGCTGGAGATGTAACTCAGTGAAGGTCCTGGGTTCAATAACATACACAGACACACACACACACACACACACACACACACACACACACACACAAATCATCCTCCTCCTCCTTGCTCTTTGGTCATGAGAGAATTTTTATCATGGATTTCTCCCAAGATCTTACAGTCTAGGGACAAGTTAGCGTCAAAAATGATTTCTGGTTGTCTACAACAGACCTGCAAGGGATTTCACTGCTCCTATTTTCATACCTCCAGAGTGACCGGAAGGCAAACTCCCTACAGAAGCAGGGCTACAGGAGGCCCAGAAGCAAGTGCCCTTGAGCAAGACAGTGTATCTGGGCCTCATTTTGTGCCTCAATAAAAACAGAAAGCTGGACTTAATCCTTAAAGTTCCCCCCACCTTGGAGTTCTGAGATTCTATTTCTCTAGGTTCTGCTGAGAAGGAAGCCAGCCCTCTGTCAGCCCACTGCCAGCCCTACTGATGAGTGGTGACACATAGATAGCAGCACCAAGTCAGAAGGCTCAAAGGCACAGCAGGTAGCGGAAGCAGGATGTGGCCATGGTCGGTCGTCACAATGGAACAGCCTCCTGGTTAATGTAGAACACAAAACCAGCCCATGTTGTAGTACACACAAGCTCTGGAAAGGCTTTTCAGGTGAGAAGGGTGGCTGAATACTGAGGGCCTGGTTGGGCTGCCTCTTTCCCTTAGGGTTCCTTTATTTAGACTAATTCTGTTTAGCTCAAGAGAGACAAAAATATCTTGCTTTGGTTCCCTTAAGCAAAAATGAAACTTAACTAAGTTATATAAGACATGTTAGGCATAAAAAGAATTAGCATTTCACTTGATCTTAGCCAAAAGGTCAAGAAGCGATAAGAATTAGCATTTCAGAAAGAGGGTTTTCTGGTCTGGAAAGAATTCAGCGTCATCCCTTAAAGGCCACTACCTTCTCAGGCACCACAGCTGGCTTTCTTTCCTCCTTCCTTCTGACCAGGTGGCCCAGCCGCCATCTTGTTTTCTTTCTTTCCACGTGTCTGTCTGGTCCACTTTACCAAACATGCACAGACCTTTGTGACCCAACCTCACAATCTATTCTTTCTTCAAGAGGTCCAGCTTAGGTCATCTAAAAGGACCATAATTGGGCCGGGGATTTAGCTCAGTGGTTTCGCCGCCTGCTGCGCAAGCCCAAGGACCCAAGTTTGATCCCCGGTACCAAAAAAAAAAAAGGACCATAATCATTTTCAGGGCTTTTATGATGAACACCTACTGAGAGCCAAAACAGTGAAATTTATACCTACATGTCCCCCCAAAAATACAGTCCTCAGAATGATGGTCCTCTGAAAAGAAGAGCTGCATGATCAACTAAGTTGCAGAAACAGTTGAGCACCTTTAATCATTTCCATTTTTAACATTCCTGAGAAGTCTTGTGATAAACCAGTTTGGCCCTATTTCTGTGTTACATGACTACAGAACACTTTTTGTGCCTTGCACTTAATATTTCTCAAGACATCGCTTCTTGGCCTTTTGGCTAAGATCAAGTGTAATATTTCTCAAGACACTGGTGCTTTCCCAAACTTGACTTGGAAAACTCTCCTGCGTGGTTTGTCAGCTGAGCTCACCTCTAGAAGACAGTCCCCCTGCACACAGGAAAGTGATTGTGCCCTTTGCAGACCTATGGAAGAGCTTTAGTGTTTGTCACTGCAACAACCAGGAGACTCACCATGAATACACATGAAAAATTTGGGGGAAGAAAAAAGGTAAGACTTAGGGGCAAGGAAACTACAGAGGATTCCAGAACTGACCACAAGCCAAAAGATAAACGAGGCCCTTGGCACATTATCCTTGGCTCTAAAACAATTCAAGAATTTCACCCCACTTCAGATCCAGGCAGAGTTCAAACTCCACGATTCACTGGCCCAGAACTAGGCGGGTGGGGGGGCACCACTCTGGTCTTTATCTCCCGGAACATCTGGCACTTGGGAGCCATTATGAACACCATACCTCACTCCACCCCTGCCTGTGTGCACTACTGGCACTTCTGACTGGACTTCAACTGTGTTCTGCCCCAACACCAGCAATTTTATAGCCACATATTATGCTTTGAGGGAAAGGGACAGCACAATCAGTTCACCTTCCAGGAAAGTAGACCAAAGATTACTTAGTGTTTGAGGAAGAAACTATGTCAACATATAAAAGACCATTGTAAAAGGTGATGGTAGAAAAGATGGCATATGATGAGGATTCAGACAAAGCTCAAGACAACTCAAGTGGCTTGGGAAATACTGGGGAAAAAGAGCCAGAGACTTGGAGGATGGCCCCAATTTGCACTAATCCTTCAGAGTCTGGTCCACATGCTAAAAACCGTGATCCAAGTACTTTCTCCAAACTCAAGACAACTGACTTTTATCTGACTGATAAATCCAGTGGCAAGCCAGATTATCAAAAATGGTCAGCAGTTCCTCTTCTTAATGTACTAATGAACTCAATGGTACTTCCCAATAAGGGCCAAAGAGGAAAAAGATTTCAAGTTACAGTATTTCTCTATATAAACATGCTCACAGGCACGTCAGCATACCATATGCTCACGTCCCCACTCCCCACTCTCGTTCCAGACGCCTCTACACACACACACACACACACACGCTCACAGCTCACAGCTCATTGCCACACAGTAACTGTCATCTCTTTCCATGAGGTACACAGTCTGGGCTAACCCAACTCCAGACTCTGTGATGTTCCACTTTCAACCATCAAGAGGAAATGAACCCTCAGCATCCTACAGCCAAATCTGCCCCGTTTAGTTGCACTCTGTGGTAGTAAGAGTCCACTGATGCCATTCACATAAAGAATGAAAAGAGCAAGTCCAGGGGCAGGGATTTAGCTCAGTGGTTCCAGTGCCTACCTTGAAAGCACAAGGTCCTGAGTTCGATCCCCGGTACCAAAAAAAAAAAACAAAGAAAGAAAAGAAAAGGGCAAGTCCAGACCTCCCTCGCTAAACCACTGCGGACAGCATGTGTAATAACCACCTAGGCACTCTGTGCACAGCGTTAATGATTTTTTTTTCCAAAGTTCTTAGCAAAATAGAGAACAGCAGGTCAGGAGAGAAAAGTTGTTACAGAGAATAAAAGGAATAAGATTCTAGGCCCTGGTTTTCTGCTCTATTTTGACAGCAGCAAAATTCTTGAAGTTTCTCTTCAGAGAGTCCCAAGAGCAAATTCAACACAGAGGAACCTCAAACTCTAGACCACTTTACCTGTACTCAATAAAATGTCTTTCCATGGATTTTCATTAAGAATCTACAATGAATAGAATCTCATGGTGGGGGGTGTAGTAGCTTAAAAGGTAAGCAAGGCCTGACTTCCTATTTCTTTCCCCTCTCTGGAACTAGATCTATTCCTTGCAAGACAACAGCCATTCCTTCTGATAAAATGACAGCAATGTGTCCCTGGCTGATAGCATATTCATGTATTATTGCCCCACCCCTGTGCCACGTGCTGCTGTTAATGGGGGCTCAAAGGATTCATAACAGTGATGATTTGGAGAACTTCAGAAGGTGGTAAGGCTGGGTATTTCAAGGCCTTATAATGTCTACTTCAATCAGCTCTGAAACCCTACCTTAGTAGCATCTCAAAACCCATTATATGGGTTGGGGATTTATCTCAATGACACCATGGCTGCCTCACAAGCACAAAGTCCTGAGTTCAATACCCAGTATCAAAAAAAAAAAAAAATTAGGTACATCCATGGCAGGTCCACTTAGGGCACTGAAACCAAAAATCTCCAATTCTGGGATTGAGTTTTCTAAGACACTATCAAAAGAAATAAAAGCATATTAAATATACAACTGCTAATTTCAGGTGCACCAAAAGAGCTTGAGAAACTCTATGCCCAAAACAGAGGATTGTTTAAAAGGCAGGTATGAATTTTGAGTTTGACGGGGAAAGAGGTTGGGAGAAAAGTAATTTAACCAACATGTGTTACTCCAGAAGGGAGTAAAACCACAGAGAGTAAACCTTACCCAAAGCTCCTATAAATATAGAACAATCCCACACATTTACAGCAAACTATAGTAATTTACTGAGACAAAGAAAGCCTTGGGTCTCTTTCCCTTTTTCCACAGGATGGCAGGGATGGGGGAAGTGGTTCTCCTCCCCAGAATCTAAATTCTGACAGCTTCACTAAAGTAGGATATAATAAGAAAGAGCTCCAATTCTCATTTTCACCGCTGTGGCCCCAGTTCCCCTTCTATGACTGCCCTATCCCTCTAGACAACTCACCAGGCATCAGAGTAAAACCTGTAACTCACCAGGGAGTCTTAACATAATACCATAAGGGCATCCTGATGACCCCTAACTGGCCTCATCCTCTCATGGCTTGAACAAGTTCAAGTTCTGGTCTCAGTGGCTCCTAGGCAGATGAGTCACAACTCACCATCTGTCATTCTGGTCCTCCAGGGCCTGTAAGGTCCCCTCTCCTGGGATCAGACCAGAATACTCTAGGCAAAGATTTGCAGATGTTCTAACTCTTGCTAAAGAAGCCAGTTCCTCATTCCCTAAAATATCTATTATGTCATAGCCTTAGCATAAAGAGTAGACCTCAGACCTTTCCTATTAAACAGAAAAACATTAACTCCTAAAAAGAAAATGTACGTGAAACCCCAGAATATCAGAGATCTAAGTTCACCCTACCTAAAACCAATCAGGTAAAGCATAAATTAACACATCAGTTAAAAATCTGGAATATAGTGTGTAAAAATTTCATTAAAACACATTTGAGAAATCAAGCTATACTTTCATGGTTTTAAAGATATTTTGGTCCTCTTCTTATCTTAGGAGTTCTGGGCTCTGCTGACCTGCTAGCTCACCACCTCCTCAAGAAGAGAGCTTCAAACACAACCACCACTGATAAACCAATACATGCTTTGGGTTCAACAAGACTTCCATGTATTCCTGAGGAGCTAGTTCCCACGCTGGTCAACCATCTATGGTGACAGAACAAGGCTGTGGGGAGTCAGCCCGTGTGATTCTTCTGTTATCAGAAAAATGTTATCAGATATTACCTAACAATGAACTGGTAAAGATCACAAAGAACAGCAGAGAGATCACTAAAAGCAAGAACTAATAAATACTCATAGTAAGGGCTTGGTAAAAGTGAACTGCTGGTTGCCCACTTTCGGAGAGCTAAATTTCAGTAGGCTGCTCTCAACTCTTGCACAGAAAAACATCAAAGGGGCAAATGAGTATAACAAACGTCTATGCTCAATTCTTGGCAGCAATTAAGACACACATTCTATGCTTCCTTGAGAAATTACTATTTAGACATACACACAACTCCTGCCGAGACTATTTCTAACTAGTCTTGTGGAGAACAATCTACACTTATAGCAGATCTTGCAATCAGTCATGAATGGGTGAGTTCTGAGCATTTTCTAGCAGAATGTGGCTGTGGCTTAGACAGAAGCTGTTCTTTGCCATAGAGCAGCAATAACTAGCTTTCTTTTCCATGGAGGAGAGAATTTGTATTTGATGAGTAACTTGCTCCATGCCCCCTTTAAGTCTGGCCACAGGTATTGAGACAAATTTCAAAAATTTTAACACTTCCCTTTGAAAATGAGCAGCCAAGATATTAGCTAAATAAATAAATAAATAAATAAATAAATAAATAAATAAACCAGGGACTGAGGATTTAGCTCAGTGGTTCTGCCACCTGCCTTGCAAGTGTAAGGACCCGAGTTCGATCCCTGGTACAAAAAAAAAAAAAAATCCAAGAATTCTAACAGGAAAATTAACAGCAGTCTTCCACCCCCTTTCACCTCCAAAGTTACAGCTTGGTCTAACCTGGAAGGACTGCTAAGAAAATTCAACTGGAACTCAGGTTTCTGACTCAAATCCTGACCAGGGTGGTGAGGACCATTATTCCTGTCAGAAAGAAGGACTGCTGTTTGCCCACTAACAAGGAAGTGCTCCAGATTTCAGAATCAGAGAATCACAAGGAAAGGGCATTACTTTCACATCCATTATCAAGTAAAGGCCAAGATGTTTCCTGAATATCACATATCTAGGGATTAAAAGCCCAAGAATAAACAGAAGAATTTAAAGTTCACTTTTAAAATGGTTTTGGAAACCAATCACATAATATTAAAAAGTCACTATATTTGGTGTTTAACATTTAAACAGGTATCCATAATCTTCTAGGACATTCAAGTTCCTGAAAAAGCTGTCTCTCTTACAAGGTTAAGACAGAGGCCCTGAGGGTGACCCTCACTGGGAGAAAGGTCACCAGGACCTCAACATCTGCTCTCCAGCTCCCACACCAGCCTGCGTGGTGGACCTGTCTGAAGACAGACACTGGTGGTGGACCTGTCTGAAGACAGACACTCTCAACAGGGTTTGAACTTTGCAGTGCCAGGGAGTCTTTCAAAATTGCATGCAGTGGAGCAACATGTCTGGAAGCTCATAGCCAGAAGAAAGTGCAACAAGTTATTTCAAAAAATTCCAAGAAGAGCGGCTTATGAAACCTTTCCTGGTTTCACAAATGCTTCAGTTCTGTGCTCTCACTCGTCCCCACCTACCCCCTCCCATTCCAGTGGCACTTGTTCCACATGCTCTAAAAAGTAATGACTTAGAGGGGAGAGAAAAGCAGAGGAAGGGGAGGAGGGGAAGCAGTGGAAAGGCCTGGCTCAGGTCCCGTGAGTCTCAACTGGCTGTATCAGAAAAAGCTGCACAGTCAGGTAGGGCAACGGGTCCTCCAGGGACTCAGTGCCCAGGCCTTCTAGACAGGGTGCTGAGCTTCGGGTCTTAGTTCTCTGGACTCCAGATAAGTACACTGAGGCCACAGCCCTACGTAGCAGCCCTGAGTTGCGTGGTCCTGGAACACCGTCCCGGAGCGGGCCACACTTACTCTCCGAGTCGCTGAAGCCGCTGCTGTCACTGACGCTGGCGCTGCTCCGCCGTTTCATGCGCTCCAGATGCTCCTCGTAATGGAAGTGGCGCTGGTGAAAGGGCGACGCGAAGTCAGCCAGCACCGCGTCAAACTCGCAGAGCGCGTCCGTCAGGTCTGCGGCGGCCACAGAGGCCAAGGCTGGGGCTGGGGATAGGGACGATGAGCTCAGTGGATGGGGGTCGAGGGCGGGCACCCCTCCCCAGAACAACTAACACGCGCTTGCCGGGTGTCAGCCACAGTTATCTTAGCCATCCAGCCGCCCTCCCAGTGCATCCTACGATCCAGACCGCTGTACAGATAGGAAACTGAGCCTTCGCTGGCAAGGCTGAAGCCCAGTTAGATGCTAATCGACACAGGCACGCGCTCTCCCACGCGCTGCTGGGTCCCACGCTCTCTTACTTGGGGTGGGGGCGAACCTGGCGGGAGTGGGGAGGCTGAGTCAGAACGCGCCTCATTTGTCGGGCTCGGGGAGACCTGGGGCAGGGTTCCGCCGTCCAGGATAGGAGGGCGGTAGTGTAAAGGGACCACACGAGACCCCGCTTCTCAGTCCCCCCACCTGCAGGGCCGGGCTTTGGAGAACCGGAACCCCTGAGCTCACCTGCAGCCGCGGTGGCCGCGGGGCTGCCCTGCGCCGAGGGAGGCTTCATGGGTCGGCTGGGCTCGGCCCCCGCGAGGCGCTGGGCGACGCCCGCGCTGAGACCCGGCAGTGCGGTTCGTCCTCTCGCGCCCACCCGCGCTCGCAGCTCCTCCGCCCGGCAGCGCTCACACCGCAACCCGGCTGCCGACCCACGAGCTCTTAGCTGCCCGGAGCCCCGCCGTCCCGCGATCTTATAGCCGCCGGGGGCGGGGCCAGGCCGGTTGAAGGCGGGCCCCCGGGAGCCCGGGAGCCCGGGAGCCGGGCGGCCCGCGCAACCCGGCCCAGCTAGGGGACGCCCCCGCCTGGGAACCGCAGTGACGACTTGTCGCCAGAGCCCGGGTTACAGCCCCAAATGTTTACTCGCCACTTTCCCCGCGCACCCTGACAACCTGACCCACGGAAATGTCTGGCGTCACCACCGAAGCCCCAGAGAGTTCACTCTTCGTTGGCTCTTGGGTTCTCCAGAGCCTCCGGGAGTCTCAGTTTTCTCGTCTGTGAAATGGACGTGGAAATGCAGAGCTTCGCCAGCTTGCCGAAAAAAATAAAGGGGCCCGTGGCCGTGGGATGCTTAGACCCGGAGGGATCTCACCCCATTTCCCCAGGGCTCAAGACTGTACGGACAGAGCGGCAGAGCAGAGGGCGGAGAGGAGCAGAAGGAGGTGGAGTCCTTGGTGGTTGCCATCTCACACTGCGAGGTGCTCGCTCTGACTTCATTCCGGAGGAGCCTGTTAGGGCCTCGCAGTGTCCACACTAATGAGATACCCTAACAGCGTCTGAGAAGAACTCCCATTTAGTCTAGGCTACCGTCCTAGAGGTTGTGCCAGCCAACAGGACAGCCACTTGCCACAGCTATTTACAGGAAAGCAAGGGCCCGGGGTGTAGCTCAATGGTACCAGCAGAGCTCTTGCCTAGCATGTATGAGGCCCTATGGATACCGTCCCCACCACCAAAAAACAGCAAAAAGCGAAATCTGTCCGTCCTTCAGTTGCAATAGACATATATCAAGTGCGCAAAGGCATTATGGCCGAAAGTTCTGTGAGACAGCAGTTTGAGGTCTTTGATCTGCGGACTGCCCCAGAGAGAAGAAAAGCATCTAACCCGGGTTATGCAAGACCTTGATGCCAGGATGTACCTATTCTAGCCCCCACAGCAGTCCTAAAAGGGAGAGAAAACTATCTCACAGGTGAGAAAACTGACTCTCAGGCTAAGTGGCACGAGAAAGGCGGGTGCTGTGGTTTCAGGGCCATTTTTAGTTTCACCACACCCCACACTAACCCGCCACTGCCACCGTGGGAGGCTCCAAGGGTGTGTGAGGTTGAGAACTGAGGAGCTGGAGAAGGCTCCAAATAGGAAAGCAGATAATCAGGTCCTTGATGCAACAGGACAAAGCACCTGCCTCTCTCATGTCATCTTTTTTCCTCTTTTCCTCATCCTCCACAAATCCTTTTTCCTCTCCTGCTCTCCTAGCCCATGACATCCTCTGGTCTTGCCCTGAGGTAGCAGAGCAGCTGCTAATCTGGGACCTGAGGTTAAGGAGCTGCCATCAGAAGTCCGTTGATAGAACACAGCATAATGTATGTGTCCACCCTCCAGCTGATGACAATTAGGTTCTTTCTAATCTTTATCACAAACAGGGCTACAGTTAACGTCCTCATACACATCTTAGTGCACACATTGAGTCCACTTCTGTGTTTATCTTTTAAAAAATCTTTTAAAACCAACAAATTGTTTTGAGTAATTGCTTAAATTCTCAAGATGCACTGGATGCTGCAACAGCAGCTGTCTTGGGTTTAAATATTGTTCTGAAACTTCATGCATGGAATGTATCCATGGCTGAATTTTTGATACACAATCTTTTTTTTTTTTTTTGGTACCGGGGATTGAACTAGGGACCTTGCTTTTGCAAGGCAGACAGCAGACCCTGGTGATACACAATCTTTATATGCCTCTTCACCTTTTTTTAGCCTTTGCACTCCAGTTATACTTTCTCTTGCGCTTGGCAGGGTAGCTACATTTGCCACAGGGCGTCTTCTGAGGGTGGTAGACCCTAGAGCCACAGCGGAGGCACAGCGTGTGCATCTTATTACAACGCTTTCCAAACGATGACATTCCCTTCATCATCTTGCTTGTGCCACCGAGACCAAAGAGCCACTTCTGTGTTATCTTTTATTCCTTCCCTAGGACCAGACAAAAGGCAAAGGTTATACCCTTAATCTTTTGAGCCTTCTGGCTGGGTTTTGTTTTATTTTGTTTTTTGGTATCAGGGATTGAACTTGGGACTTTGACGTTTGTGAAGGAACCACTGAGCTAAATCCCTATTCCAGTCCTTGGAACTCGTAAGGCCCCCAGTCACCTGACTATAGTGACAGAGACATGTATAACCTCAGTGTTGTGGTGCAACCTTGTCCTTCAGTGAGACGGAGTGGGGAACTGTATCTTTCAGCAGACCTGAGCTTAAATTAATCATGACACTGCTTACACTGAGAGCTGCCTGAATTCCAAGTTTCAGAAGGTCACTGGTCACACAGACAGAACTGCTTTCAGAAAAAGCCTGGAGGTTGTCTTTGACTTGAAATAGGACAAGCACCACTTCTTATGTTTTTAAAGACCAGTTCTTTATCTTAATTGATATGTCAGACTATTGGTGCTGCTGTGATAAAATACCACAGACTGAGTAGTATATCAACAACAGAAGTTTCTCACTGTTCCGGAGGCAGGGAAGCACAAGGTCAGGACGTGAGCACTCAGTATCTGATGGAGGCTTCTTGCTGTGTCCTCAAGTGACACAAGGAAAGGGAAAAAAACTCCCTCAAGCCTTTGATAAATCCCCTAGTTCTTTCCTAGAGGGCTCTACCCTCGTGACTTAATCACTGCCTGAAGACTGTGCCTCTTAACACTGTCACGTTTCATAACATTGTCACATGTCACAGGCAGTTCTGTTTTGACATTTAGCCTGACACATTCAGACCATAGCAGCATCTCTTCCCCTATGCACGGTTGACCATTCCTTCCTGGAAATGTGTCCTGAGCCTCATTCTTCTTCTTTGGTCCCTGCTGACTCTCTTCTTCATCATCAGGTCTCACCTTAATCCTTTCTTCTCCCTTTTCACTCTCTTAGGCTATCTCACACTCCAAGGTGTAGCTAACATTCTTTAGCTTTAGATTTTTACTTCCAGATTTGATTTTTAATCTTCATCTGTACTCGATGTTCCTCTACAGAAACTCTATGGAAGAAATTCTGGTTGGTTCCTAATATCAGATTTCCCTTTCCTAATTATTAATAAATGGGTAGACTCACAGGTTCCTGAAATAACATACTGCAACCTGTTTTGAGTTAGGAGTGATGATGTGGCTAAATTTTGGACCAGAGACTGTAAGCACAGGTTATCTTGTGAAACCTCTGGGGTGTGTCCTTAATGAAAAGGGACAGGCTCCCTCATGCTTCCTTCCTCATGCTGGGTGAAAAGCAGACATGTGGACAGACTTCGCACCATGAGGCACAAGCCACTTACTGAGGATGGCAGCAAAAAGACAGAAGAATCTTGGATCTCTGATGTAATTGAGCTGCTGTACCAATCAACCCCAGATTACCAACACCTACATGAGAGAAGAATAAAATATTTCAAGGACTGGGGATGTAGCTCAGAGGTAGAGCATGTTCTTAGCATGTGTGGGGCCCTGGGTTCAATTTCCAGCACCACAAATAATAATAAGTAACAAATAAAATGTCCTTCTTGTACAAACCATTCTTGAGGTTTCCAAGCCTTACAGTTGAACCTAATCCTAACACTTAACCCCAAATCAATTTTATCAGGAACACCTTAGCCTTGGACTTGTATGGTTAAGAGTTGTTTCCTTATACTTTAAGAATCATGTTCCAGTGATTGTACAGTAGTAGCTTGCTAGGACTGCTGTAAGAAAGATCAAAACAAGGGGCTTAGAACAATAGAAATTTCTTGTCTCACAGAGATCTGAAGGCTAGAAATCTGAAATCAAGTTATTGGTCTCTTCTGAAGACTCTGAGGCAGAATCTTTTCCATGCCTCTTTCTTAGCTTCTGATGGTATGCTTGCAATTTTTGGCTTGTAAATTCATCACCTTGATCCCTGCTTTTCTCTACATGATGTTCCCGAGGGTGTCTTTGCCTGGGTCTCTTCTCTTCTTATAAAGATACCAATCATATTGGATTAGGCCCCCCTAATCCTGTATGATCTTAGCTTAACTTGATCACATCTGTAAATACAGAACTCTATTTTCTAAGGAAGGCCATATTCATAAGTACTGGGGGTTAGGAGTGAGCATATCTTTGGAGGGGACACAATTTAACCCCTAACAGACATAAGCCCCAAGTTGACCACACTAACCAAAACCATATTAAAGAAGGATAAGTCTTGATTTCATGACTTAACATAAAGTTATAATAATTAAAAGTGTGGTATTTGCCATGAATAGAAAAAAGGACCCATTAGCACAGTATGGAGCCCCAAAAATAGATAGGACTAGGGATGTAGCTCAGTGGTAGAGTGCTTACCCAGCATGTGTGAGGACCTGGGCTTAATCCCTGGCAACACACACAGACACACACACACAAACACATTTCCTTAATTGATTTATAATAAGTGTCAGTGCTATTCAATGAGGAAAGGAAAGTCTATTCAATAATTGATGCTGTAATAACTGAATATCTGTATAAAAATTACTATATCTACTGTACACCCTACACAAAAAAAGTTAATCTGAAATAGATCATAGACCTAAATGTAAAAGCTAAAACTATAAAGCTTTCAGAATACAACACTGGAGAGGCAGGGAACTGAAAGAATTCATACTGGAAAGCAGCCCTATGAATGTACACAATGTGGGAAAACCTTCAGTGTTTCTAGTTCCTTTCATTGTCATAAACGATCTCATACGGAGGAGAAGCCCCATGAATGTAAACAATGTGGGAGATGCTTCAGATGTCTCTCAACACTTCAAGAGCATGAAAGAACACATACTGGAGAAAAGCCCTATGAATGTGACCAGTGTGGTAAAGCCTTCAGTCATCGAAGTTCATTTAGAAGACATCGCACAACTCATAGTGGGCAAAAACCTTACGAATGCAAACGATGTGGTAAAGCTTTCACATGTATCAGTTCCATTTGAAGACATGAAAAGATTCATAGTGGAGAGAAGCCATATGAATGCCAACAATGTGGTAAAGTTTTCTCCACATCCTCCAACCGTAGAAAACATGAAAGAATTCATACTAGAGAGTATTAATGGAAGCAGTGGGGGTAAAGCATTTTGTTATTACAATTCCCTTCATCAACATGAAAAACTTAATGGCTTGTGTTTAGATGTAGCCCCAAAGCTTCATGCAGTCATGGGGCTTTTCAGAGGTGGCTGGATCTAGAGGGTGTGGTGCTGGGATCAAGGGTATCTGATTACTAAATCAGTCTACTGATTGGTTTGGTATAGTTCTGGCCAGAATTAAGGGTGTGAGTGCTACTACACCTGCTCTAGGGTGGGTAGCCTACATAAATACAAGGGACAAAAAGGGCTAATGTGCTCTCAACCTGCCTGTTTGCTGTGGACGGTTTCCCCTCTGCAATGCCTTTCTGCCATGCCACCCTGCCATGGAGCTGGCCAACTGGACTGAAACCTCTATAAACTATAAGCCAAAAAAACCTTTCCTCCTTTAACTTTGGGTGTTGGGTATTTTGTCTCAGCAAGGAGAAAAGTAACTAAGACATTTATAATGGTGAAAATCATGTTGAATGCAAAAATTGTGATAAATTAATTTTTTCTAGTCACATTCAAAAGCACGAATGCAGACACTGGAAAAAAGTTGAATGTAAAAACTATGGTAATCATTCCATTTTCTCAATTTCCTTCAAAGCTGGTTGTACTCACCTTGGAAATAAAAGCCTCTGGGTGTGTGACAAAAACAAAAAACAAACAAAAAAAAAGAATACAACACTGGAGAATATCCTCATGACCTTGAAGAAGAGAAAGATTTTTTAGACAGGACACAAAAGGCACTAGCAATTTTTTTTGTTTTTTGGTACCGGTGATCAAACTCAGGACCTTGCGCTTTCGAAGCAGGCACAGAACCACTGAGCCAAATCCCCGGCCTGCACTAGCATTTTTTAAAATTGAGAAACCAAGGGGCCAGGGATTTGGCTCAGTGGTTCCACCGCCTGCCTTGCAAATACAAGGTCCTGAGTTTGATCTCCAGTACCCCAAAAAAAAAAAAAAAATTGAGAAACCAGACCTTGTCAAATAAAAAAAACCTTTTATTCACCAAAAACACTACTACAAAAGGGAAAAGCAAGCCACAAACTGGAAGAAAATATAGTAATATATACACCTGACAGAATTTATTTTTAGAACACAGAAAGATAATATGCAAATAATAATTTAAAAAACAACCTGGTACAAATTAAAATTGGAGAAACACTTGAGCATACATCTCACAAAAGAGAATACATTAGTGATTGATAAACACATGAAAACTCAAATATACAATTACCCTAAATTGGCAATTCTTCCTCATAGTTATCCAAGAGAAATGAAAAACAATGAAGGAATGAATTTTTTATTATAATAGCAAAACACTGCTAATAAACCAAATGTCCATCAACAGAAAAACAAACATGCAACCATGGTATAGTCATACCATAAAATACTGCTCCACAATAGAACAAATTCCTGGCACACACACAGCACCGTGAATGGATCCTAGAAACATGAATTTAGCAAGAAGTGCTATAGAAGGTGGAATAACATCTCCTCAAAGATGTTCATACATATCCCTGAAATCTGTGAACTTATTACTTTAAACAGCAAAGAGACTCCACGTGATGAAGGTTAAGAATCTTCAGATGGGAGGATAAGCCTGGATTATCCAAATGGATCTGTATTAGTTCATTTTCTGTTGCTATAACAATACCAGATGCTGGAGGAGGGCCAGGAGGCTGAAAGTCTAAATTCAAATGTCTCTATCATTCAGCCTCTGGAGAGGGTCCCCTTGGCTATATCACAGCATGGCAGATGGCATCACGGTGGGAGCAAGTATGAAAGGGCAAGATCACATGGAGACAGGAAGCCAAAGAAGTGCAGGGGCCAGGCTTACTCTTTATATAATGACTCATTCTCTCAGGAAACACCCAGCATCCTCAGATAGCTACATTAATCCCTCCCACAGGTAGTGCCCCCAGTGACCTAACCCTGAGCCTCACCTCTATTTTGTTTTTTGTTTTTTGATTTTTGAGACAGGGTCTCACTATACAATCTAGGCTGGCCTTGAACTCACAGCAATCTTCCTGCCTCAGCCTTCCAAGTGCTGGGATTACAGGCTCATGCCACCACGCCCAGTTTTTAAATTATTTATTTATTAAATAAAAATACAGTAATCTATAATGTTACTTAAAGTCGAACATTAAAATGACGTATAGAGAAAAATTAAGATAATTTTTGCATGGATTTACTCATTATATTAAATATATAGTTAAATATAATTACACTGCAAAATTTCTGCAACATCTTACAGCTAGAAAAATCTGTTAATGGAAAAAAGAAAAATCTGTT
The DNA here is from genome assembly GCF_053883595.1 of Heterocephalus glaber. Lineage (NCBI taxonomy): Eukaryota > Metazoa > Chordata > Mammalia > Rodentia > Bathyergidae > Heterocephalus > Heterocephalus glaber. Next base: position 11,439,502 of record NW_028258406.1, on the reverse strand, counting down.
TATGAGAACCAGAAACAGTGTACAAGTGCTGTCTCTACTCCAGGCCTCTCACTGTCAAGACAGCATTGGTCGAAGCAGCGCCTCTAGCAGCACAACCACTCACACACAAACTCTTATTTACTGAGTGGCTACAATGGTCAAGATGCATACGGAAACTGTTCTCGGGTGGTTCCTTTAGAAATGGCTCATCAATTAAAAGTGTTCCATGTCCTTTTTGCCTTGGACGAAGAATTAGATGGGTAAAGCCATAAATGGAGCGAAAAGTTTATTTGAAAAGTGAGGAGTAGAGGGGTAAGGGAAAAACTGGCTCTATAGAGCAAACATGGGCCAAAGAAAGAGAGGAAAGGATAGAAGCAAAAATAAAAGTGCACTCTAGTCTAGATACATAGAGTTAGCTACTGTGAAGAATCATGATACTGGGCTCCTCCTGGTGACTGTGTCCTTATGTACAGTCCACATCTCATGGGAACCTTAGGGAAGTTTCACATACGGGGATCATGGGAATTATTTGGTGCTGTCCTGGGGTCTTGTAATTGACAGGTCTCACCTATTTCCCCAGCCAGCTTTGCCACTCTACATCCTATATCAAAACTACTCAATACAATTCGTGTGTAAGCAGTCATACAACTAGATAGGAAACCTTAGCTTACCATCAAATATAGTTCAAAAGAATGATAAATTATCATAAATATTATGGTTCATAATAAATTATGATAATAGTTAACTGATGTGAGTAAAGGAAATACTAATAATCATATTAGTAATATTGTTTAAAGAATTCTTTATAAAATGTTACAAATGTTGCAAAGAGTGCATTCAGTCAGATCATCATACACCCTGACCAAGTGGGATTCATCCCAGGGATGCAGGGATGGTTCAACATATGCAAATCAATCAATGTAATACACTATACTAATAGAGCCAAGGACAAAAACCATATGATTATCTCAATAGATGAAGAAAAAGCGTCTGACAAAATCCAACACACATTCATGATAAAAGAGTGCATTCAGTAAAAAATGAGATAACATTTTAAAAGCACAATAAACTTCAGATGTAACATTCACATTTCCATGTACCTAAATCTTCACTGTTAAAATGGAGTAAATCGTTACAATATAACTTTCCTTTTGGCCAATAATGCCGCGCAAAAATGTGCCAACCAGAGCAGACTGCTCCCTCCGCTCCCCCTAGTTATGCCACTAGGACTCTTCGATAGTAGAGAACCTTTTGGGGCTGTGGCCAGAGGGAGATGTGACCACATAACGATGCCAGAGACATAATGTCACTGGCTGTGAAGATGAAGGAGCCACACACGGGCCAAGAATCGTGGGTAGTTTCTAAAGATTGGAGAAAGCAAGGAAACAGATTCTCCCTTAGAGACTCTAGAAAAGAACACGGCTCTCCCAAAACCTTGACTTTAACCCAGCCAGATAATATTGGACCTGTAACACACAAATTTGTATTGTAAGACATAATTTTGATATATATGTATTTAGAGATTTATCCTTATTACCACACAGTTCTCTCTCTAATAGTTTACTCCTTTTTATTGATGAATAATAGTTCACTGCATGGATATTCCTCAATTTGTTTATTTACTTGATGGACATCTGGATCATTTCCAGTTTGGACTATTACACATAAAACTCGTAAATAAGGCAGATGCTTCTGTTTTTCTTGGGTAAATACAGAAGTGTTAAAAGGCTGGACTGCATGGTAGATATATGGTCAACTTCTAACTCTTAAAGAAAGAAAAGCACTTTCCTGTGATTTTAAACTAAAACAATCCACAGCACTTCTCAGGAAGTATTCAAACATGAGATTCCTCACAGCTGGGTTCTTCAACTTTCTGCTGCCACCATCTGGGAAACATAAAGGAGAGAGCTGTCCCCAGAAGTCCAGTCCCCACGCCGCTGTGCATCCTGCTTCTCTGCTCTTCCCAGCTGTGCCCACCTCACGTATACCCACAGTTGCAGCCCATGCAAGTACCATTTAAGTCAACAAAAACTGACGGTGGAAAAGGAGGCCATGGGCTTAACTGATTTTATAAGCCAGGGAAACATCCTAACATCACAAATGGAAAAAGAATTTCAAATGGTAGAAATAAGCTAGCAATGTATTTGCAACTCAAACCAGCCTTGCAAGTTGTAGTATACATAACCAGTACTTTTGTACCCTTAGTTAAGGTTAATATCTAATTTGCATTTTTTGAATGAGTGAACAAGCACCACATGCTTTCCCCCATTGTCTTTTTTTTGGTACCGGGATCAAACTCGGGTCCTTGCACTTGAGCAGCAGGCGGTGGAACCACTGAGCTAAATCCCCGGCCCAACCACATGCTTTCCTTTAATTAGCAACAGTAAAATTGCAGTTGGTTCACTGCAAGAGCACTCAGTGATGACCCAGACTCAGGTTCTTTTTTTTTTTTCCTTTTGAGACAGGGTCTCACTATGTAGTTCAAACTGGCCTTGAACTTACTATGTAGTCCAGGTTGGTCTTGAACTCACAACAATCCTCCTGCCCCAGCCGCCCGAGTGCTGGGATTACTGGCATGCACCACCATGCCCAGTGCCTGAACTCAGGTTCTTACCCTCCCATAAACTAGCTATGTAAATGTGGGCAGGATGTGGGAACTTACAGACCCTCAGTTTCCTCAATATACTAGAAAAGCAACCTGACTTCCTTAGCTTTAGTGACACTGAAACAAGAGGACACATGTGGAAATCTTTTGTAAACTCTCAGTGTGCCACAAATGTAAAATGTCTACATTTCCTTACAAATGTATTAGCAAATAAAAATTATTATTCAATGTGACTTTTGTTTACATTGTCTTCCATAAACACAAATGTGTCTCATGCATTTAACTCTATCTGGTTAGTGAGCTCAGGAAGATTAAATATTTGCCAACCCTTACTAATAAACCAAGATGCTGAGACAGAGGTTAGTTGAGTTTCCATCCAGGGAGTCATTATTGGGCAAATTTGACTTTAGCTCTCCCTTGATAGAATGTATCTCTTTCCCTGTTTCCAGTAGCAGTCTACACTACTGTGTATCTCTGACACTCCTATGCGTGGAGGTGGCCTTTGTAGGTCTACTTGGAAAGTAAATGTAAATTTGGTGAAAAGTAAATGCAAATTTTTCCTTTGCATCACCACTGAGGATGATTAACTTGTGTGCATGATTATTTTACAGATGATGTTAGTTAAACCTTCTCAGATGAAGAACAATGAGTTCAAATACGTAGTCCAATATTAATAGAATACAAATAAAACTTACAGGCGATTAATCCAAAAAACCTTTTCTTTTCTTTTCTTTCTTTCTTTGTAGCTTTTCTGTTTTTGTTTGTTTGTTGCAGTACTGAGGATTGAACCTAGGGCCTTTATCCTGAGGTACACTGCCAGTCTTCTATATTTTATTTTGAGACAGAAACTTACTAATTGCCCAGGGTAGCCTTGAACTTGCAATCCTCCTACCTCAGCCACCCAGAGTGCTGGGATTATAGATATGTGGTGCTATGCTTTGCCAAAAAAATCATTTCTATCAGTACTAGGGGAAAAAAGATATGCAGAGATCTAAAATTATTCAAAGTGGATCAAATTCTCATTTGCTTCTTATTTTCTTTCATCTGTTTTCACCTCTGCATTGCCTATCCCCACTACTTAAGTTATTTTAGATGAACATCTGCTTGGGTTTGACATCAGAGTTGGAAGAATATTACTGTAGACATGGGTTTCTGAGGATGAGCCAGTGGCTTCTCCATCTTCTGATGTCCCATGGCACTAACTGTTGTGTGCATTCCAATGAGATCACTTCACCCATTCTTATGTTCTAACATATCTCACCCAACCCTGACGTCAAACCCAAGCAGACCCACATGAATGGAAATCATTAAAAGAACACAGAAACTAGGCTTACTCGTCACCAGTGTTGTGTATGGAGAAAAATAGAGAAATGAACGCAAAATTCCCTTCTGCATCTATCATATTCCAGAATCTTTGAGTAAGGAAAACTTCAAGATGACCATATAATTACAATGAAATATGAATAAGGCAATTGTATGATCTCAATAATAATTTGTAAAAAACAGACCTGCTGCAGGGGTTCCCAGGGCTCGGAAGCAATACTCCTCATGACCCCATCTGTCATTCTCCAAGTGGGGAAAAGGGATTAGCTGTACAGCTGTCCTCATCTCTCCCTAAATGATGTATTCATCCACTTGAAATGCTTTATATAAGGATGACTTTTTGAACAGGAAATGTAATCTAACTTACTTTGGGTAACTTTGTCTGGAAAAGAAACAATAAAATTAAGCTCTATGTGGTCAACATACATAACAGAAAATTTTACTGTTCAATAAAACCTCATACTACAAGGAAAGCAGAATGAATGCAGTGACTTATGTTAAATGGGGGCAGAAGTCAGTCTATGTACAGAACCTGAACGCTCTCATTAAAAGCAGCCCAATTTCAGCACCTGTTCTTCGGATTATCCCCAATGCATGTGAGCATCACAGGCATTAAAATACTGCTTTCTAATTTCACTAAGTGGAAAAAACCCAAAACAATCCTTGCAGACCAGCGGCCAATTGAATGTCTTAGGATAGGGGAAAAAAATCACTTTGAACTGGGAATACTTATTGTTTCCAGAAAGCAAAGATGCTTTTCAAAAATTTCTGGAGTAGAGCAACTCAGAGTAGATTCCTACTGGCCATGCAATGACACTTTAGTTATCAACAACTTTAGGTGCAGGGTAAATTAGTGGTTCTTAAACCTCAGTGAACATCCCAAAACCCAGAGTCCACTCCAGAGTTTCTGATCAGCAGGTCTAGAGTGGAGTTCAGTAATGTGCATTTCTAACACATCCCCAGGTAATGCTATTGCAGGGCTAAAGACCAAATTTTAAGAATTGTTGCTATACATTTTCTTAACTCAATTTGATGAGTCTATGAACATCAATGAGCTTGTTCTTATACAAGAAGAGAAAAGAAAAATATAAAATGTACAGACGCTGTAAAATATTATTACACTGATTAATATATATATATATATGGAGGCTCTCTTCTCCTTTTGAGTACATGGTGGCTTATACAGCACAGTTTAAAATCCATGTAATCAATAAGTGAACACCAACAAAATAATCCACAAACTAATGAAACAACTCCAGAAAAGGCAGAACCTGTCCTATAGCCAGGTAAAACCAAGCAGAATCAGCTGTACCCTTAATAACAAGGTAGAAAGGGATCCCATTATCAATCAACACCAATATTGTGTATCAATCATTCAAAATCTTTATATTCCAAAATTTTACACTAGTCAAATAACCTAAAGGAGAGAATGTAGTGCCTCATTTCCTAGAAAACTTCTAAATGACTCATTGTAAGAAAATATTCATGAGGCAATATTACGCTTTTAATTGAAATATCAAACCAGGTTAATATATTGTCAGGACAAAGAGTTTGACAATGACAGCCACATAAAACCTAAACTAACATAATTTTTGAAGACGATACCAAATTTCAACAAAGTAAAATCTATGAGAAAGTCATAAATTTAAAAATCCCATTGATAAAAAAGGTACAATGTAAGTATGAAAGGGATTTAGCTAATGACTCAGGTTTGCATTGCCCTGAACTATAAAACAAAATTACCTCTCAATAGGTCAGTTGGCAACATAGATCTTAAAATCACAGAAAGTCTGATTTGTTTTGTTTGCTTTTAGAATCTGATAAGATCATTGCAACTTTGGGGGGAAAAGAAGAAATAAAATCAGATCAAATTACTATAACTCTCCCTACCCAACTCTGAGAGGATCTCAAAGTAAGAACAGAAAAAGAATAAAAGCTCATATTTGCAAAGACTAGCTAGCACATGATTGTGAAAGTAGTTTTATTCGTAATACCCAAGGCTGGAAATTATTCAAATATTCATCAACAAGTGAATGAATAAGTAAATTTCAGAAATAAAAAGAAATGAAGTTTTTTGGGGTTTTTTTGGTACCGGGGATCAAACTCAGGACCTTGCACTTTTGAGGCAGGCAGTGGCTCCACTGAGCTAAATCCCGGGCCCAGGAATGAAGTTTTGATACAGGCTATCACATAGATGAATCTCAAAATATGAGACAGGGCCGGGGATTTAGCTCAGTGGTTTCACCACTTGCTGCGCAAGGGCAAGGACCAGAGTTCAATCCCTGGTACCAAACAACAACAACAACAAAAAGCTAGACATAAAAATACCTGCTGTATGATCATAGTATTAAGTGTGTGAGTGGCTCCTTAGGTGTTTAAAACATTTATGAGTTTGTCTGATGAACTGAGATAGTATTACTGTGGAATGGGGTAATAATAGTCCAGGTTCTTGTGAGTGACAAGGAAAGAACTGCCAAGCATACACCCAGTAGTAAGTAGTAAACAGCTAGGTCAAGGGAAGTTGTGCTCAGGGACAGTCCATGCCAACAAAGATATAACACAGACCAAGAAAGGTGCTGGAGCGACAGAAAAGCACTGCATTGGTGACACAGGTCAAAAGTAGCAATAGCAACAGAAAAAAGGGAACCATTATCTCAAGCTTTCAGAATTTAAAAGTCAGACACTTCTGCTTTAGGTGCCTTCCACAGAATCTCTAAATGTGATTGACAGGAATGATTGACAAGGTGCTGAATCATTTTAGCTCTTAGCACACATGCCCATCCCATAATTCACTGACCTTAATTAATTTATAAGATGTAGTGCATATTTATGAGCCTGTAATGAAGTGAAAGTAGGGTAAAGGTGACCAGAAGGTCAGGCTTGGAGACCCAACAGGCATGTGCTCTAACCTAGGACACCGGTAATCTAAGCTTTTGTTATTTCATTCTCTACCTCTCTTAGGACAATGGAAGCAGGAATAACTGTAGGGTACTGTTTTGAATTAAATGGAGGGAAGGCAGTGACTTCTCAGCTCCACTGCTTCTAACTGTGCTCCTAGGATAGAAGAAATGAAAACTAGGTAGAAAGGAGACAAGAAAATCAAGATTTAAAAAAAACTTTTAGCTTCAGGAGACAAGACCAGTTTTGTTTTGTTTTCTCCCAAAACATAGTAAATCTGAGCAACTCCCTTTCACTTACAAATAGGTTTGCCCATTTCCATTTTTACTTACAAATGATCCTCATTCACCTGTGTATAGACCACCTTTTAGGATTTCCTATGAAAATGGACCATTATCTCGCTATGGGTGGGCCATTCTTTTCCACCCAGTAGACAAGACTAAGATCGAATTCCACAGATTTCCACCACCCCAAACCCATAAAAGATCCCCAGTTCTAGTATTAAAGATGCAGAAAGAAGAGCAGAGTCTAGAAAAAGGAAATTCAGCATAGAGCAGGCAGAGAACAAAGATTTTAAAGGGAAGGGGCAGGGTTAATGCCTTGAGGAATTTGGGGGTCAGAGAGAGTGAGGTCACTTTTCTTGGAACAGCCAGTGTCTTGTCTTTGTTCTTCTTTGAGGTTCCCAGTACATCTGCTGAGGCTTGATGGAGCAGGCTACACTCAATATTGAAGTCCCCTTGTGGTTGCCATGGAGATGGCACATACTCCGGCTCTGGCATTTGCCTTACCAACCAGGTGTGACAGTTTCCAGCTGTATTGTGCTATATTTCTCTGAGAACCCACACTCAGCTCTTGAGGGCATCTTATATCTACCTCTAAAAAATTTTTCTCATGTTTCTTCTTCTGATGCATCCTAATTAATTTTTTCCATGATGGGAGTCACCAAATCTGCAAACTTAAAAGGGTGGATTAAATTCCTTATTTCAGCATTGGAGACTCTCAGATCCAGCCTGGTGACAGAACTATTAATTTGTTTTGAAAAATATGGTAAGTTTTTAATCAATGTAGAGGGGAATTTTAATTTGTCAAAATTCAAATTTGTATTTATTATTTTTGGAAGTCATATAAAATATGTAAGGGAATATAAATTTTAACGATTAAAGGAAAGTTAATTGCCTAAAACATCTGTAAGATGAAAATACTGTTTCATTAAGGCATAATAGAAGACAGCAAAAGCCTTTTACATATTGTGATGACTGATTTTTTTTTTTATTTTTAATAATCTTTTTTTTTTTTGGTACCGGGGATTGAACTCAGGTCCTTGTGCTTGCACAGCAGGCGTCAAAACCACTGAGCTGAATTCCTGGCTATTAATCTTGATTATTAGCATCATTGGCTTGAGAGACACCTAGGAAATTAATAAAGTACATTTTTAGGTGTATCTGGGTGGGCCCTTTTGGTGTGATTTTGATATAGGGGGAAGAGATGTAAATCCCAAGCCTGCTAGATATCCAAAAGTTTGTGTTCTCTAAAATCAAAGAATGAATTCTAACAATACAGGTTAAGAATAGGAAAAATTTACTGAGAAAGAAAGCTTCTGTCTAAGAGAGACAGAAGGGGGACCAGAAAGTCGGTTGCCCGCTCACCCACCTTTTCAAAGGTGTGTTATGGGAAAAAGCCATGAGGTGAGGCAGATTCAAGGTGGGACAAACTATAGTCAACTAGTAAGATTGCAAGTACAGTTGCTTAGGTAACACTGATCCAATGAGAAATCACAAGGTGGACAAAACTATGAACAACCAATAAGATTATGACAAGTTTAGCCACTTAGGTAATATTGATTAAATGGGGATCCAATGGGGAAACAAGTCAGGTAGCAAGCATACAAAGAACAAGCAAAGGTTTTCAGTGGAAAGGAGTGGGTCAGGGATCACTGTTGGAAGATCTTGGTCCCCCACCCAGGTGACACATGCCTATTTAGAATATCAATTACTGCTATTCATCCTATGTGGGTGTAGCAGTTTCTCACCTTTTACAATGCTGGCCTTCAGTAAATGTGTCTTGATTGTCCTCCATGTTGGCTCCTTGTGGGCTGGCCCTGTCTTACTACCTACAAGACATCTAATTAACTTACCTATCTATAATAATCTTGGGGACTATAAATGATTCCTGGTCCCCTGTGTTACCGTGGGTGATAGGGTTCTGGGACAGTTTTCCAAGTTCTTGTGAGTGACAAAGAATTGGACACTGCACACAATGGTAAGGAAGAAGCAGCTAAATTGAGTAACATTTAGAGGGAAAAGGTATGCTGAGAACAAGCAGGATCATGTTGGTAGAAAAGAAAATGGCACAAAAAGGAAAAATAGAAAGGGCTGAATGCACAACAGCACATGTGTCCTTGTTTGGAATTTTAGGAATCTTTCAACGCAAGAGGCCCAAGGATCTTTGTTATTCTCATTTCTGCCTGTAGGTAGGTAATAAGTAGGTAATAAACTTTAGGACAAAGGTTAGCACGAGGTTAGCCCTGTGGCATTGCCCAGAATCAGGTGAGCGGAGGGGAGGGGTCCTACAACCCCCAATTGTACTGTGTATATTGCTTCCTCTCTGGCTCTTCCTTTGTTTTCTCCTTCCTGGCTGCTGAGTTGAGCAGCTTTCCTCTGCCATTCCCTTCCTCCAAGATGTTTTTGCCTTGGAGCCAGCCATGCACTGAAACCTCTGAAACTGTGAGCCAAAATAAGCCTTTATTCCTTTAAGTTGTGTGTGTTAATTATTTTTTCCCAGCAGCAGAAAGCTGACTATACACACATTCAGTAATGGATCGATAGCCAAGGAAGTAGTTCAGTGATGGAGCACTTTTTAACATATATGAGTGATGGGCTTGATCCCCAGGACCACAAGAGGAAGGAAAGAAGGAAAGGAAAGAAGGAAGGAAGGAAGGGAGGGAGGGAGGGAGGGAGGGAGGGAGAGAGGGAGGGAAGGAGAGAAACAAATTAAGAGAGAGAAACAAAGGACTGCATTAACATACATGAGTACAAAGTTGCCTCCAGTCTTTGCCAGCATAAACACATGCATATGGCAGAGCTATAATCAGTGTGTACAGACCAACTTGGACTCTGTTTTTTTAACTGAATGATATTTCAATTGTACAATTCACCCTACAGCCCATAACACTGTCATTTTTTTTTGAGATATTGGTAAGACAGTTATACTATAGATTTGGTGGGGTTTTCCTCCATTATTAGGGCTTAGATTAAAAATTACTGAGATTATTGTTCTCAATCATTTCTTTCTTGTCATGGTGCACTAGCATTACCCTACCCAGACCTGGCTCAGAATTCCAGCTTTACCTTTCTATAGTCATGTGACCTTGACCATCTGACCTTTTCAAGCTCTCTTATCCCAGGCTTATGGAGAAGACTAAATTATGTACATGTATCAACTCTCCACGATGAATGTAATCACTATGTACTGCAAACATGTACTAATAAAAAATTTTAAATACTTGTCTATAAGATCTGGTACATAGTAGGTGCTCAGAAATGTTGAGCTTTAGATCTAGCACACTTTTTTTGATGTTACTTACTCTCTCTGAATATGCTCCTTAAAGCATTACAAACCTTTCAGTTTTGGTACAATATTTGCAGATTTCCTACTTTGGGTCAGATCCTTTTCATATTCTAGATGTAATCTTCACTACTTACCTTCTTTGATTCAAGAATATATTTTTCCTTTTATTCTGAATTATTATTCTCTTCAATTGTTTGTTTTTATTTTTGTTTTTCAGATCTATGCTTAATTCTTCTGCTACTTGATCTATTATCTATGACCTCCTGTGGCCCTCTCTGATTGGTGCTGCCTTTTCTCTTCTGTTTGGTAGATAGCTCTTCAGTCTGCTTTCTTTAGTTATACCTTGGTGAATATATTATAAATAGAATCACACCTGATATGCTGTGTATAACCTATAATCATATGATCAATTTCATGCTTTTAAATATTGTTTCTCATCATTTTAATAGGTGTTCATACACCTAAGTGAATGATGAGTAAAAAATTTTAAATTAGTTTAAAAATATATTTTTTCCATTTTTCACTATTATAAATCATACACTGACAAATCTACTATGAACTGTATCTCTAAGCACATTAATGATTATTTCCTTAGAATAAATTCACAGATGTTAAATTGCTGGGTCAGAGGAAAAATAAAATTCTAATTCTTTGAGCATATATTTTCACACTGCTACAAAAATTATGATATAACTTTCTGCAGAAAATACAGGGATGATCAAAGTAATGATGAGTGTCTTTATGAAGTACCTTTAGTGAGTATCTTCATGAATGTCTTTACCAGGTGTAATAAAAAATATAGTGAATGCTGCTAGCATATGCCATCCAATGCAAAGGCAGGCACATAAATATATTATGACATGTCCTCTCATCAACCTTATTTACCTGATCTAGCACCATGCTACTTCTAACTCTTCCCCAAAGTCAAAATGACCATCAAAGGTAAATATTTTGGATCAATCCAGGACATTGAAGCACCCATAACATCACAACTAAGGACACTTACGAAAGAGGACCTCCAGAGCTGCTTCAAAACGTGGCAACAACAATGAGATAAGTGTGTCCAAAGCAAGGAGTATTTTGGGGGACGTTAACTGCAATGTGTCTTTTATTGTAATAAATTATTTTAATTTAAACATTCACTGTATTAATGGAATATTATGTCTATCGATTTTTGTTTAGTCTCCTCCTGAGCAATCTTCAGAAATATTAAGTTTGCCAGGTGTGTACTAAACATAGGGATATATACCTGTAGTCCCAGCTACTTGGGAGGCTGAGGTAGGAGGATTGTGAGTTTGAGGGCAGGCTTGGGTGCATAAGAAGTTCAAGGGCAGCCTGGACTACATACCAAGACACTTCACCTCCCCCTCACCCCCAAAAGTAATAAAAAGTGCTAGAGATATAGCTCAGTGCTTCCTGGACTCAATCCCTCATACCACAGGAAAAAAATTAATATGAGTGGTTTTCCTGGGTAGAATACATAAATAAAATACAATGGATGCACATTTTAACATTCTTATACAAAGAAGTAGCTGCTTTCTGAAATGTCACCTTAACCAGTGCTCTCTGAAGGCACTTTGCAACATGGTGCCTGTTTTATGAAATCACATCCTGTTGCCATGGAGATCAGTGTGTACCGAGGCCTGTGGGCATACCAATCCTCTTTTCTGCTCTAATTTTCCCAAGCAATGCCAACTAAGCACTTTGGTTTCAACCACAAGGTCTGGGCTCTGCTTAGCTATACCATGCCTTTTAGATTAAATCTAATTTCTTCCTTCAAGTAGATTCTTTATCCTTATGGCCAACAGGGCACAGAGTTCAGAGGAAAAAGATCATGTTCTACAATGTATATTAATGTCATAAAAGAATGTGCTCATTTGATTCCAGTCTGAAAGAAATTAGAGTTAGACTTACAGAAAATCAGGTATAGTAAGTCAATGAACTAATTAACTAGTGTTGAGTGACAACAATATGCAAAGCAACAGGGTAAACAAAATCAGAGTAAAATTAAAATACATTGATAGGGGTGGGGATGTAGCTCAGTGGGACAACCCTCACCGAGCATGTGTGAGCCCCTGGGTTCAATCCTCAGCACAAGAAGATATTTTTAAAAAATTGGTAAGCACTCTACTTGCTTTTAGTTTTAGTTGCTTTTCCTAAGAATGTTTAGGCTCAAAGTTTGTTTTTCTAGATGGTTGTTTTCTCTTAACTTGAAAAAACACTGTAGTTATGTTTTTAAAGTATCCTGGTTTTTCTCAAGAGTTGCATTTTGAAATTGGAATTGAATAACTCTGCATGAGTATTAGCCTTATGTGTTTCTTCTTCTGAAAAATACTCATTTAAGTCTTTTGCTATTTTTCTATTGGGTTGTAGCCTTTTCAAGTTTATTGTACATGTTCATAAGATATTCTTGATATAGATTCATTATGTGTGATATACATCTTTCAGTTTGTAGCTTATGTTTTCACCTTCCTTAACATGTCTTCTGATAAACAGGTTTTAAACTTTAATATAGTCAAATTCATTACACTTATATTTTATAGTGGGCTATTTTGTGACCAGTATTTAAGATATATTTCCTTACCTCAAAATCTAATGGCATTCACTGATAGTTTTAAAACGCTGAGTCCTTAATCCATCTGGAATTGATTTGCATGTCTGATGTAAGATAAAAATCTGAGTTAAATTTCATATGGATAATAATTATTTTCCAGTTCCTCTAATTATTTCCTCATAACTAATCTAGGAAAAGCAAATCAAGACTATGAAGAGATAAAAATTTATATCCATTCACTTAAAAACATGAATCTGGAAACAGAAACTACTCAAGAGAATAGATGAATAATTTATACATTGGTGGTTACAGTATAAATTGCTGCCACTGCTTTGGAAAATAGTCTCAAATTATCTTGCAAATTGAAAAGTCACACAACTTGCAACCAGCATTCCATTCCTAGGTATAAATGGAGTAAAATTTCAGCAAGTGCTCACAAAGAAATACAGACACAAAAGTGAATATCCACTTTAGTGGTGTTCATTAAAGCAAGAAATATGAAAGCCTAAACTCTGGTGTCCAGAAGGCCAGATTAATTCACACAATGAAATAGTATACAGCACTGAAGATGAATGACTCAGTTACCTACAAAAATATGAATGCCTCTTAGTAAAAGAAAAGCCCCCAGATTATATATAATGTATATCTGCAAAGGAATAAATATGTCCCTTAAAATTCTCATGTTGAGATGGGCATGGTGGTGCACACCTGTAATCCCAGCACTCGGGAGAATGAGGCAGGAGGATCACTGTGAGTTCAATGCCATCCTGGGCTACATAGTGAGTTCAGGGCCAACCTGAACTACAAAGGGAGACGCTGCCTCAAAAAACCAAAAAAATTCTCACGTTGAAACCTTTATCCCAATGTGATGGCACTTGGGGAAGAGCCTGTGGGAGCCCTCAAAAATGGGACTAGTACCCTTATCAGAAGAGATGCCAGAACTAGAAAGCTCTCTTTCCACCAGGTGAGTATATAAGGAGACAGCAATCCAAAACCCAGAAAAAGGTCCTCCCAAGAACATAATTATGCCTGCACCTTAGACTTAAATCTCCAAATCTGTAAAAAAGAAATTTCTGGGGCCGGGATTTAGCTCAGTAGTTCCACTGCCTGCCTCAAAAGTGCAAGGTCCTGAGTTTGATCCCCAGTACCAAAAAAAAAAAAAAAAAAAGGAAATTTCTGTTTCTTATAAGCCACTCAGTTTATGGTACTTCGTTGTAACAGTACAAACAGATTAATAATTTTTTTCTAAAAGACAATAAACTTGCTTTTCCTCCCTGGCTGCCTGAGGATCTGTTGCCATCATGAATGACAGGGTAACTATCCAGACCCGGAAGCTCATGACCAACCGACTACTTCAAAGGAAACAAATGGTTATTGATGTCCTTTGTCCCAGGAAAGCAACAGTACCCAAGACAGAAATTCGGGAAAAACTAGCCAAAATGTACAAGACTACACCGGATGTCATTTTTGTATTTGGATTCAGAACCCATTTCGGGGGTGGCAAGACAACTGGCTTCGGCATGATTTATGATTCTTTGGATTATGCGAAGAAAAATGAACCCAAACATAGACTTGCAAGACACGGCCCGTATGAGAAGGAAAAAAGACATCAAGAAAGCAGCGGAAGGAACGCAAGAACAGAATGAAGAAAGTCAGGGGCACCGCAAAGGCCAATGTTGGTGCTGGCAAAAAGTGAACTGGAGATCGGAGAACAGCCAAAGGAGTAAAGATTTTGCAATGCCTGTCTGCAGTGACTTCGGGTTTTTCACGAGAGGACTAATAAACTGTAAAAACTTTGAAATAAATAAATAAATAAATAAATGACAATAAACTTAAAACATTGATCATAATATTGTTTATATGCCTATATGTATGACAAAAGTAAATCAGCCAGAAAAAAAGCCATGAAATTCAAAATTGTGGCTACATCAAGGGGGAAGACGCAGGAGGACATGGGCTAGGTAGGGAGACATAGAAGATGGAAGTTATTATCCAAATATTAGTTCTCTCATTGGATAGGGTTCATGACTATTCCCTATAGCATTATCAAATAAACACATGAGCATACAAAACGAGGGCAAAATGTGGACCACTGATGAGAAAAGGGGTTATCTTAGTTACTTTCTTATTGCTGGAACAAAATACCTGATACCCAAAGTTAAAGGAAAAAAGATTTATTTTAGCTCACAGTTTGTAGAGGGTTAAGTCCACAGTCAGCTGGCTACAAGGCAGGGCCACATGGCAGAGGGACATCAAGAGGAGAGGCAGTTCAAGGCAGGGCTTGGAGGAGGCAACAGACACCAAGCATTGAAGCAGCAGAAGCAAGCCTTCCCTTCCCTTTTATCCCATCCAGGCTACAAGCCTTTTGGGTGATGCCATCCACACACAGGGTGGTGTTTCCCATTATTCACACCCAGAACTACGATAAACCAATTAGTGGACTAATCCAGTAGCACACACCCTTAATCCCAGTATTGCACCCTTTATCCGCATTCACACACCCTAGATCCAACCACTCCAAAAAGCCCCACCTATGACCACATGAGGCTTTGGGGGAACATCTAGATACAAGCCATTAAGAGGGATGAACCAAGGAAGATGAGGAGTTCAACTTGGTGTACCTGAAGTCTTGAAAATAAAGTTGAAAAAGAAAATCACCACAAGCTCTTTAAGGAATGAGCAGATCTCAATTTCGAGGTGAGCAGAGTTTAGATCAAAATACTCCTTACATCTAGGCATGGTGGTAAATGCCTGTAATACCAGCACTCTTTGAGGCAAGACAAGAGGATTGCAAGTTTGAGCCCAGCATGGGTAATTTAGCCACACAGTGAGACCCTGTCTCAAAATAAAAACAAAAAGGGCCAAGTGTGAAGTCCCTGGGTTCAATCCCCAGTACCACAAAGAAAAAAAGATGCTCCTTGGTGTAAGTAGCAGGTATTAATAAATCCTAATTAGAAAGTGTTAGTTAATAAATATGTGGCCCGCCTAAACTCCATGTTCCTTCAAATCTGTGTGGGTTACAGTGAAAACAGAGAAATTCTTTTTGGTGGAGAGGGGCTGGATAGAAAGAGAAGCAAGCTAAGAACACACTGGATTCCTTTGACTTCGTTATATTACAGGAATATATTAAAGAGTATGACATTTCCAAGATTTTAATTCAATAAACTTACATGTTTCTAGGATTTCATAGTATACGTAGTGTTCTAATATATGCTTCAATTGATATGGGCCAAAGAGCCCCAGAATTTGCCAAATTAAGGCTGTTATATTGTGATAGCCAACCCGACTCCATCTTGTGCCTCGATGCCATTTTGTACCTGTGCTTGAACAAAGTGCTTGCACATGAACAAAGCACCCAAAACCCTCACATCTTGGTTGGCAGTAAGCTTGCTACAGTTGCAGGACGTTTTGTAGCTCACCTAGTGTGCATGAAACTTCTTTGTATACCCCACTAACCTGGCATGTTTCTGCTTCTGTAGGATTCCGCTTGCTCTCCCCTGAGCCCTCCCCAGCTCAAAGCATGATTTAAAAGGAGAAATCATAGTTCAGTGGTTCTGGCGCCTGCCTTGCAAGCATAAGGTCCCAAGTTCGATCCCCGGTACCAAACAAAACAAAACAAAAAACAAATAAAAGGAGAAATCAAACTGCTCCCCATTGCCAAGAAAACTTTCTTGGCGTTAGCCCCGCCTCGGCTGCCGGCTATAATAAACGGGGTCAAATCTGTCAGAGTGTGGCTCATCTCTACTGTTTGAACTTGCTCGTCCAGAACAATATATTTGTAACAAAACATAAAAACAATAAAAATAAAACAAGAGTCTTGCCACAAAAGATGGTCCTTCACCTCCTCCCTATTCCCTTTCTCCTCCATAGACTAGATAGTTAAACAGACTGTGTAGCCCCTGGATGGCACACCCCCAGGAGACAGGTTATGCATTCTTCTTCCTTGTTCCCTTTCTGCGCATGCCCCAATTACAAAACAATCACGCTACATTCAGCCTACACCACGTAGGCCATGTAGCACTAGCTACCCTGCCTTCTCTTCCTGTTTGTCTTACACTGTAAATAAAGAGGGAGCTGGACTCTCAAGAGCGCATTGAGAGCGGCCATTAGCTCTCAACAGGCTATGGTTCCACCTGGTCCCAGCTTTCAAGCATAATCTTGGTGTAAGACTGAGGGCCTTACCGAACGCTCCGAGGAGCTGACTGCAGCGACGAACACCTGGGAAGGAACATACCGGACAAGATGAAAAAATAAAACAGACCTTTATTAGTCTGGCCAGACGGCACTCCCAAAACAAAGTAGCTAAGAGAGGCAACTGGCTCAGAGTCCGAGGCTGTTTTATAGGGGCTTGAGGGGGAGGTTAACATGTAGAGTTACGAGAAAAGGAACAAAGGTTAGTGGTCGATTGTCACGTACTGATGGTCAGCAGACACATACACTAATGGTCACGACCGTCACGTACTGATGGTCAGCAGACACATTGATGGATTGTTCTACAGGTAGTGGGCCCGGGAACATTCGTTCTCCGGACAAACAAGGGGTTGAGTAATTTACTTAGGAACTTTGTTTCGTTACAGATTTTATCTATTATCCCAGAACTAACAAGCACATTTTAACCATTAATTTACAAGTACAATAGAGGCTAGGGGAATAACTGAATTTGGAATCATGCAGTCCCACATTGGTATGTATCTTTCTTTTTTGATATTTTTCCATTTTCTTCATCTGCCACCGCTCTCCCCGGCTTCGGACCCTACGCTATGGGGGTCGCGAGCAGAGTCTCATTGTTATTTCAAAGTTATATCTGTGTAAAAGTTAACTAAAGGTATACTAAAAAATAAACAGTGGGAACTCTGGAAGGTGTAGAGCACACCTCAGGGCCCTCCCTCTTGAGAGGCCAGGAAGCTAAGGGATTTATCCTGCAAATCTCATTTGCCTTTGAGTGGAGACTGTTCTAGGGGCGTTCACACTCCCACACTTGTCCCTTTCCTGCGGGGGCAGAGGCAGTGCCCTCAGGGGGACAGTCACCTGCATTTGCAATAGGACCCAGCAATGTGTCCTAAAATGCTCAGAGGTGGGGTGAGTGGTGAGGGTCAAAGCTGCAGCTCCTGGGAAAGCCAGGTCCTGCCTCATTTCCCCTTCCTCACCTATCTCAAAACTGAATAAGGAGCCGCTGGAGTGTTTGATAGAAGATCACTAAGGTGCTAACGATTTTTGGCATAAAACTGAGAATCTCAGAGTTGATGATATTTGTATACAAATTGCTTCCAGCTTTCTCTGCACATTTATTTATGATACAGTAGATACTTAAAATTTATTAGATATTTAAATTATACAATATGATGATTTGATACAGTGAAGTAAATGAGCATAGCTCTCATCTCACAGTTGCTTTTTATATTTATTTAAACAGTTAATCAATATATACTGATTATATATATATATAAATGGAGATAAGTAGAGTGAATGAAATCCATTGATATATAATATTTATCACAGGATACATGAACTAAGAGTTCTAAAGGCCAAAAAAATTTTACTTTATGTTAAATATTTATGAAAATGTGTAGCATATTTTCATTTGGCTTTAAAAAAACAGAGCGTTATGGTCTCTATAAATTTTTAAAATTTTAATTTCAGTCTGTTTAGCTATTTGGTTCTGGAAAATTAAGGGTTTTTTTGTTTTTTGTTTGTTTTTAAGACAAGGTCTTACTGTGTAGTTCAAGCTGGACTTGAATTCACTATATAGCCCAGGCTGGCTTTGAACTTATGGTGATCCTCCTGCCTCAGCCTCCTGAGCGCTGGGATTACAGGTGTACGCCACCACATCTGGCTGGTTCTGGAAAATTATGAAACTGTGATCAATAAAAAATGGAGAATTTGGAATGGAAATATAAGTTTAAGGAAAAAATGATATAAAATATTTTCCTGTCAATAAAGCACTTGTTCTCCCTTTTTATTTATTTATTTTTAAATTATTTTTATTTTTTGGTACCAGGTATCAAACTCAGGACCTTGTGCTTGCAAGGCAGGAGGCAGCACCACTGAGCTAAATCCTTGGCCAGTTCTCCCTTTTTAAAAAATGGATCACTCAGTGTAGTAGTGCATGCCTGTAATCCCAACACTCAGGAAGCTGAGGCAGGAGGATTGCAACAAGTATGAGGCCAGCCTGGGCTACATAGTGAGTTCAGGTCCACCTGAACTACATAGCAAGACTTTGTTTCAAATAAATGAATAAATAGATGATAAAGATAGATAAATATAGATAGACAGATAGATGGTGGATAGATTTAATTTAGATTCCACTGGATAAAAGTAAAATAGTGATGTAATTATTGGGTTTTTTTCCTCCAGTACTGGGGATTGAACTCAGGACCTTGCACTTGCCAGGCAGGCACGGCACCACTGAGCTACATCCCTGGCCCATATTCTATTGTTTTTATTTTATCCCCCCCCCGCCTTTTTTATTTGGTACCAGGGATTGAACTCAGGTCCTTGTGCTTGCGAGGCAGATGGTGGAACCACTGAGCTAAATCCCCAGCCCTCTTGTTTTTAAATATAAGTACTTAGAGAACCCAGTAAATCACTTCCTTTGCAAATAATCCCATAGGTTTACAATGAAAATTTTTACAGATTATCTTTAAATTATTTTAGGGAACAGATTAACTTCTAAATCCTAATCCCAGATTCCCAGGAAAGAGGGTCTGATTGCCCCAACATGGATTGGGCATCTTCCCCGGTGGAACTGGTGGTGGCCTGAGAGATGTGGCCACCAGGCTTGCTGCCTGTTGTGATGTCTGACAGTCGGGAGTGGCAGCCATGTGGCCGCCTCTGCCTCCACAGAGAATGAGAAGCAGCTCAGCCTCTTTGTTAATGGCTGAAGTGTCCCACAAATCTCCCTCTTGTTATAAATTTCCTCTTTCCTTCCAGGCAGTGGTCCAATGTGTATTTCAGTTTCCTTCTTTTGCATCTGTCAGCATCTCTACCTCTCATTTCATAAACCAACATATATTTTTAGCCAGATTGAGTAATACAGCTAACAGTCTAGGTCAAAACTGAATTAATTTGCTTGTGATCATGAGTATCGCAGCAGAGAATATAAAGAAGAATGTACAGACAGCTTAGTCTCCAAAGAGGTACATGAGGCTCCAATTCAAAATTTCCAAACATTTCACATATTTCTGTATTCTCTTCATGAACTTAATTATAGCTACTTACTATTTGTACTTTTTTTTTTTTTGAGACAGGGTCTTGCTTTGTAGCCCAGGCTGACCTTAATCTCACAGACATGCACCACCTATTTGTACTTCTTTTATTTATTTATTTATTTTTGGTTCCTTGGGATAGGGTCCTGCTATATATATACAGTTCAGCTGGCCTTAAACTCACTGTGTAGCCCGGGCTGGCCTCAAACTCACGGCAATCCTCCTGCCTTTGCCTCCCAAGTGCTGGGATTGATTACAGGTGTGCATCACCACACCAGGCATGTACTTCTTTTTTAACGGCTGTTTTGAGATATAATTTATACCTTGGAGAGTCCAACTCAACTTTTTGATATATTCTCAGAATTGTACATCACTATAATCAAATTTAGGACATTTTCATCCCCTACAAAAGAAAATTTATACCAATTATCAATACCTCTCCACTCCTCCCGCAGATGTACACACTCCCCTCACCCCTAGGGGCTTATTAATCTATTTTATTTCTCTATGAATTTGCCTTTTCTAGACATGTCATATAAATGGAATAATACAATTAGGACTGTCTTCTTTCCTTTAAGTATTCAATGTCCCTCCATGTTGTAGAATGTATCAGTGCCTCATTCTTTTATTACCACATAATAGTCCACTATGTGGCTATACCATATTTTACTTATCCATTCATTGGGTCTTAGAAATTTGTGTTATGTCCACTTTTTGGTTATTATGAATAATTCTGCTGTGAACATTTGTGTACAAGTTTTTATATGGAAATACATTTTTATTTCTCCAAGAATAAAATTACTTGTTAAAAAGAAAATTCTATAATGAAGATTTTGAGAGGGCTGAAGGTGTAGCTCAATGGTGGAGCACTTGCCTAGCATGCACACGGTCCTAGGTTCAAATCCCAGCAACAGGAAAAAAAAAAGATTCTGAGAAACTGCCAAACTGTTTTCCAAAGTGCAAATATCACTTCACATCTCCACTAACAATGTATGAGGTTTATAATTCCTGTACAGCTTTGACAATATTTATCTGTGTTTTCAAATCATAGTCATCCAAGCTGACATGAAGTAGCATCTCACTTGGTTTTCACTTCCTTTTTTTCCTGGTATTTAATATTAGGCATCTTCCTATGTGCTTTGTTAGTGGCCTTTAGTATGCTCTTTGAAGAAATGTATGTTCAGATCCTCTGCCTATCTATTAATCAGGTTATTTCTCTTTTTATTACTGAGGTGTGAAATTTTTATGTATTTGGGATATAGGTGCCATTGTTAGATATATAATTTACAAATATTTCTCCCATTTTGTGAGTTTCCTTCATTCTCTTTTGCAGCACAAAAGTTTTAAATTTAATTTTGAGACAGGATCTTACAAAGTCACTAAGTTGCCCAGGCTGGATTTGAACTTTCAAGCCTCCTGTTTTAGCCTCCTGGAGTGCTGGGATTACAGGGGTGTGCTACCATACCCAGCTAAAAGTTTTAACTTGCACTTTAACATTTGATAAGTCCAGGGCAGGGGATTTAGCTCAGTGGCACCGCACCTGCCTCACAAGCTCAAGGTCCTGAGTTTGATCCCTGGTACCAAAAAACCAAAGCAAAACAAAAACAAAAACAAAACATTTGACAAACCCAATGTGTCCATTTTTGTTGCTTGTGCTAAAAATATCTAACATATGGCTTCACATCTAAGAAACCACTGTCTAACCATGATCTCAAACTTTACTCCGATGCTTTCATTTAAGAGTTTTATAGATTTAGCACATATATTTTTGTCTAATTTTGAGTTGATTTTTATGTACAGTGCAAGGCAGGGATCTGACGCCTTCTTTTGCATGTGGCTATCTAGTTATCTCAGCACATGATCCAGTCACTTGCCCAAAGTCCTACTTCTGAATATTGCTGCACTGGGAACCAAGCCTTCGATTCATGAGCCTTTGAAGGATATTTCATATCCAAACCATTGCACTCTTGCATAGAAAATTGTACTTGTAACCATCTCGTTCTATGTCTTACATACATGAAGGTGTCCTTAAATACTGCCTGTGACAAATTTTCTTGGGAGCCTCTGGCCTTTTAAAGTCTAATAGTCTCTCCAGCATTACATAAGCCCTAATCTGAAATCATTACAGGTGGAATAGAAATGATGTGATGATTATAGAGGAAAGAAAAGACAGAAGAAATGACAGAATTTCTGAGGTTTCCTTCACATTATTCTATAAGAAAACAGAAGTGGAGGAACAGGGAATATAGATGAATCCAGATTAGCAGACTATAACTCTTGCCCCATTCATTTACTCATTTGAAGCTGGTAAGAAGTACTTGAAGGAGAAGGGCTATTACCCTGCTCTATCTTTGGGTATATGTGAAAATTTCCTTAATGAAGAATAGTTCAATTGCCTCATTTACTATTATGCTGCTGGTGTGCCAAGTTGTATTTAAAGAGAAATTTGGGGCCGGGGACAGATCTCAGTGGTAGAGCACTTGCCTCCCATGTACAAATCCCTGGGCTCAATACCCAGTACTGCAAAGGAAAAAAAAAAAAGGCATGTGTTACTGCTAAAGTAGTGCAACTCTAAATTATTGTGTTGAGCAGAAATCCCTTAAAATTTTATCTATGCCTTCTCTTAGCAAAAGAAAATAAATATATTGATGACTATAGTGGATTTCTTATTCAAAGAGATTTCATTTTAACTGAATGTCTTAGAGCACAGAGTAACATGGTGGAGTGTGGAAAGTTGGTTAAGGTTTGGGAAGAATATAGAAATCAGGGTGAAGCAGTTCCGATTTTATAAGTTAGCCAGAATAAACTGCCTTTTAAACTAGAAAGATGATGTGTATTAGTTTTGGAAGTATAGCCATTTTGACAATATTGGTTCTGTCTATCCAGGAATAGGGGATATTGTTCCATTTTCTGATGTCATCTTTGACATAAGCTGTTCATAAGCCGACAAAGTGAATGTTATACAGTACACCTGTATACTTTTATTTAAGAGTACTATAGCTTTCGTTATAGAGGCCATTCACTTGCTTTGTTGGTTTAATTCCTGAGTATTTGATTATTCCTTAAGATACTGTGAATGGCATTATTCTCCTAATTTCTTTCTCAGTGGGTTTTTTTTTTTTGGTACCAGGGATCGAACTCGGGTCCTTGCACTTGCGAGGCGGGCGGCGGAACCACTGAGCTAAATCCCCAGCTCTCAGTGGGTTCTTTATTGGTGTACAGGAACACTACTGATTTTTGTGTGTTGATTTTGTAATCCTACTACATTGTTGAATTTGCTTATTAGTTCTTGGAGTCTTTTGGTAAAATCTTTTGAATTTTCTAAGTAAAGGATCATGTGATCTGTGAATAAGAATAGTTTGACTTCTTTATTTTCTATAAATATCCCTTTTATTTTCTTCTCTTGCCTGATTGCTCTGGCTAAAGTTTTGGTAAATGTTCTGCCAAAGTGACCACTGGCTAAAGTTTTGAGTACTATATGGAACAAGAGTGATGATAGTGGACAGTTTTGTCTTGATCCTGATTCTAGAGGAGAAG
Source organism: Heterocephalus glaber (assembly GCF_053883595.1). Lineage (NCBI taxonomy): Eukaryota > Metazoa > Chordata > Mammalia > Rodentia > Bathyergidae > Heterocephalus > Heterocephalus glaber. The sequence continues at coordinate 11,415,834 of NW_028258406.1, read as the reverse complement.
CTTTTGGTTTTACCCCTATAATATGATGCTGGCAGTATGTTTGTCATAAATGATTTTAAACAGATTATGATAAGGTCCTTCCATACCTACTTTCTCCAGGATTTTTATCATGAATGGATATTGGATTTTGTCAAAGGCTTTTTCTGCATCTATGGAGGTGATCATGTGATTTTTGTCCTTTCTTCTATTTATGTGCTGCACATTTATTGATTTGTATACACTGAACCATCTTTGCATCTCTGGGATAAAGCCTACCTGGCCATGATGTATGAACTTTGATGATTTGCAAGCACAAGGTCCAGCGTTTGATCCCCGGTCTGTCCCTCAACTCTAAAAAAAAAAAAGAGAGTGGTCTGTAGTTTTCCTTTCTGATTTTGGAATCAAGGTAATGCTAGTTTCAGGAATGAGTCTGACAAGTACTTCTTTCCTTTCAATTTCAGTAAAGAGTTTGAGTAGTATTGGGGTTAGATCCTCTCTGAAGTTCTGGTAGAATTCAACAGTAAATCCATCAGGTTCTGGGCTTTTCTTAGTTTGTATCTGTAGATTTTTTTATTGCCTCAACTTCATTGCCTGTTATGGGATGATGCAGGATTGTTATATCTTCTTGGTTCAGTGTTGGAAATTCATATGTCTCTAGAAATCTATCCATTTCTTCTGGATCCTCTAACTTTTTGAAGTGCAAGTTTTCAAAGTAGTTACTAATAACTTTCTGGACTTTGGTGGTGTTTGTTGTGATTTTGCCTTTTTCATTTGTAACTGCATTAATATAGTTCTTTTTTTCCTTCCTTTGGTAAATTTGGTTAATGGTTTGTCTTTTTTGTTTATTCTTTCAAAGAAAGAGCTCTTCAATTCACTGACTTTTTATTTTTACTTTTTAAGTCTCAATTTCATTGATTTCTACTCTGATCTTCATAATTTCTTTCTTTATACAAGTTTTGGATTTGGATTGTTCTTATTATAGGACCTTGGGCTGCATCATTAGGTTATTTATTTGGGCTCATTCTATTTTTTCTGCTGTCAGCATTCACCTCTATAAATTTCCCCTTTAGGACTGCTTTCTTTTTGTCTCATAGGTTCTGGTATGTTGTACTAATAAATATTATAATTTGATTCTAGGAACTAATTTCTTTCTTGATTTCTTCTGTGACCTATTCAAGAGTGTACTGATTAATTTCCATGTGTTCACATAACTTCTGTGGGTTTTGTTGGCTATTGATTTCTAGTTTCCTTGCATTATGATTTGATCACATGCATGAGATAATTTCAATTTCTCTGTCTTTATTTAAGTATGCTTTATGGTCTAGTATGTTTTGGAGGAAGTTCCACATGCCACTGAGAAGAATGCGTATTTTGCTGTTGTTGGGTAGAACACTCTGTAGATATCAATTAATTACCCATACCTCAAAGGTGTGATTCAATTCTGGTTTTTTTTTTTTTTTTGGTACCGAGGATCAAACTCGGGTCCTGGCGCTTGCACAGCAGGTGGCGGAACCACTGAGCTAAATCCCCGGCCCTCAATTCTGATATTTTTTGTTGATTTTCTTTTTTGAGATGGGGTCTCACTATGCAGTTCAGGCTGACCTTGAACTCACTATGTAGCCCAGGCTGTCCTCAAACTCATGGTGATCCTCCTGCCTCAGCATCCCAAATGCTGCAATTACAGTTTTGTGCCACCATACCTTGCTTGTTTTTGTTATTTTGTTTTTGTCTTGTTGATCTGTGTTTGTGAGAATACGATATTTAGATCCTCCACTATAATTGTTTTAATATTTGTCTGATCTTCTTGTTCAGTAGTGTTTGTTTTATGAGGTTGTTGAATATACCAGTATTTGGTGCATATATATATTTACAATTGTTATCTTTACATTTGAATTGTTTCCTTAACCAATATGTAGTGACCTTCTTTGCCTCTTCTGATCAGTTTTGGCTTGAAGTCCACTTTGTCTGAAAATAGGATAGTTACTCCTGTGTGGCTTTGGGCTCCCACTGTATGGAATATTGTTGTCTATCCTTTGATTTTTTAAATTCTATAAATATCTTTTTATTAAATGTTTCTTACATACAGCATACCATTAAGTTTTATGATCCATTCTGCCAATCTGTGTCTTTTGATTGGGGAGTAGAGACCATTCACACTGAAAGTTAGTCCTGAAAGGTATGACTTATTCCTGTCTTTGCATTATCTTCCTGTTGCTGAATTTCTTTTCTCCCCTTTCTGCTTAATTGCTCAACCTGCACGAGTAAGTATTCATTCCATTAGACTTTTGGCTTGGTTGGCTTGTCTCTTTCTAGGATATCCTTGAGAATTTTCTGAAGTGCTGGTTTGGTGCTCATGAATTTCTTAAGATGCTCTTTGTCTTGGAAAGATCTTATTTCTCCATCAGTTCTGAAAGACAGTTTTGAAGGATATATTAGTCTGGGTTGGAAGTTTTCTTTTAGGTATTCAAACATTTCACAACAAGCTCTCCTGACCGTTAAGGTTTGTGCTGAGATGTCTGTTGTAATGCTAATGGGTTTACCTTTGTAAGTGATTTGTTGCTTTTCTTTAACAGCTTTTAAGATTCTGTCCTTTTGTTGGACATATAGGATTTTGAAGATGTGTTGTGGAGGTCTTTTCTGGTCATGGCTATTTGGGGTTCTATGTGCCTCACTTACCTAAATGTTAAAATTTTTCCCCATTATTTAAAGTTTTCTGCTATTATTTCTGTAAGTAGGTTTTTCAACCATTTGCACCATCTTCTGATTTTAACTAATTTTAATTAATCTTAGGTCAGTCTTCTTTACTTCATCTAGGACTGTTGGATCTATTTTCCCATGATTTCTTGTTGTTTTTAATGTATTTCTGAGTATATGGTCATCTGTATCAGCTATATCTTCTAATCTAGCACTCTTTCCTCACATTGGCCACTTCTGCTGCCTTTTAAGAGAATTTTTTATCTCATGTATATATTTATCTCCTATATTTATGTTTGCTACCTGTTCGTGGAATCTAATTCTTTACTAAAATGATCATTCATGTTGTGTATTGTTTTGTTTAGTTCAACTAGCTTTTTTTTTTTGGTACCAGGGGTGGAACTTGGGTACTTGTGCTTGCAGGGCAGGCGGTGGAACCACTGAGCTAAATGCCCGGCCCCCAACTAGCTTTTTAAAAGAACATTAATTTGCCTTTTATTTTGTCCAAGAGCCAAATAAAAGTTTAGTATCCAAAACATATTTTCAACAAAACTTTTGTGTATAATGTAAACAAACAGCACCAGGGACTGCTGTAAATTTTTATCATACAGTTTCTATGCAGGCTGCTTCATCAATAGATGGGACTCAATTTATTATAAATGCTTGTGACTGCTGAAAACTATTCACACTGGTCATCAAATACCAGGTGGTATATTTCCACAGATATTTCAGACATTTACTATTTAAAATAAATTCGAAATTCTATATTCTGAACAAAAACTTTAAATCTTCCACATAGTGTTGAAGCAAATGATGCAGCGTGTACACGAACTGCACTGCACATCTGCAGACTCAGTCTGCCTTCAGCAGGAACACCTTCTGTCTTTGAGATCAGCTGCATCATGCTGGTCAAATACCTGCTAACCAAGCAGATTAATAAATTCAAAGCAGGAACCCTCTCAACATCTTTGGTGTCCAGTAAGAGCCTCACTTCAGAGCACCTTCTTGCAAGCTGCTGAATCTGAGAGTGAGCTTCGGGGAGTAAATGCTTCTCAAGGCAAGCCAATAAAGCATAAAACCATCTTTCCAATGTCCAGCTGAACTGAATCAGCATGGTCTGGCTGTGGAGGATCCACCTGAAGATTGTTACCAATAGCCATAAAAAGAGAACTGGAAGGGAAGATCTTGGCCTGTTGACTTTCTAGAAGCTTGCTGCGGATGGTTTTCCTGATGCAAACTTGGCTGTTCTTGTCGGAGGAGAAGCTGGGGCCTCACTGTTACTGGGAATGGCTGCTGTTTTCATCAGGGGAGCTCTGATCTTTACTGTGAGCATCATTTCCTGGCTCCAATGTGGATCCCTCAGCTTGGTAGCACAAATCCTTCATCTCACCAGTGTAGATTTTTTGGCTTCCACCAATGGCCTTTGGGCCTTCCAGGTGCAGGTCCCCAATAAGGACAACCATGAAATGTTGCTGTAGGCACTAGGCCACTGATTGGACCTGAGGAGGACATTCCCTTGGACTCTAAGCCTTTAGTTGGACTTGTGTGGGAAACTGCTGGGATCTAGGCCCTCAGTTGGATTCTTTGGGCTCCTAGTGTGTGGTTACTCTCTGGCACTCCTTTGCATTTGACTTTTTGGGTAATTATCATAAAATAATCTTAGAAATTATGCGTCTTGTATTTAATGTATTCCCTTGCCAAATCCTGCTGACTACAACATGGAGTAAAGTCTTTTTCTCAAATTTGTACATAATCAATTCCAGAACTTTCATGTATAGTTAGCCCAACAGCCCCTTTGGCACATAACCTTTCTCCTAGACAGAATTTTTTCCAACATTCTTCATCCTCAGATTTTGGCATAGTCCCATTACTATCCAACTGCTGTGACTCCCAGTGACTTCTGTTTGTTCACATTCTGTCGAACAGCTGAAAACTGCCACTTGTTGCTGTTGCCACTGAAGTGTTGGGGAATAACCTTCAGGGGCAGGTTGGCATGCTGAAAGAGAAACATTTACACTTTGCTTCCTTTTCACTTCTTTGGGTCCATTTGAGCTACTACAACATCTGGACACCAAGCTGCTTCGATCCTGCTGGTTGCACCAAAGTTAAGGCTCCAGTCTCAACTAGCTTTTTTTTTTTTTTTGGTACTGGGGATCGAACTCGGGTCCTTGCGCTTGTGCAGTAGGGGGCGAAACCACTGAGCTAAATCCCCAGCCCTCAACTAGCTTTTTAATAGTGTCTTCTTTAAGCTCACTTAATTACTTTACTCATCTCTGGGACACAATACTCAACACCAAAAAATTAAAGGCAGAAAAGGTTTATTTTGGCTCACAGTTTATAGAGGTTTCAGCTACAGTCAGCCTGCACTAAGGCAGAATGGCATGGCAGAGGACAGCTGATCAGGACTGCATGGTGGACAGGAAGCAGAGAGCCAAGGGGGTTATTGGTGAAGGAGATAAATCCAGGCTATGCCCCCTGTGATCTACTTTTTCTCCTTGTCCTTCTTCTTTTATATAGGATCTCCCTATGTAGTTCAGACTAGCCTCAAACTCACAGCTATCTTCCTGCCTCAGCCTCCCAAGGGCTGAGATTACAGGGACACACCACCATGCCTGGCTCACCTGGCAGGTGAAAAGACGCACCACACCCTATTTCCTAATGGCAAGTCAGCTATAAACCCCATAATCCAGTCACCCTCTAAAACCCCACATAAGGCTCTTGTACCATAACACTTGCTGATCATTTTGTTCATTAATTCTAATATGTTTATTTATATCATCTGTAGTTTGCCAAGCATTTTGTTTTTTGTTTGTCTTGTTTCATCTTTCATCATTTTGTATAATTCTGTTGTTTGCCTTTTGATTTCTTGCCAATGGATCAACTTTGGGGGAGGTGGAAATTTTTGGAGGCATTTTGTTGCCTTTGTTCGCATATTTCTCTTTCTTTGATTCTTTTTCTTTCTTTCTTTCTTTCTTTACCTATGTTGAGGGTTGAAGGTTGATTAAAGTGGAAAACTTTATTGCTAATATGGAGATTTCTTAAGTGTTTCCTTTCCAGTGATACCCTCTGGGTAACCATAGGCCTTTGCCTTGGTCCCAAGATGTTATCACCTCCATTAATTTGGGGAGGGGAGAGTGCAGTGTAATTGGCCTAGCACCCAGTTATCTAAGAAATGAACCACAGTGACAAACCAGATATGTCATACAGTAAAAATAAATAGTGACAACTGTGTCACCACTAATAGCACAATCTGTCGGGAGCATTTCTACATAAATTTTTGGGAAAAATCATTTCATAATTAAAGTATGACTCTAGCTGTCTGAGGCTCAATGTACCTTGCCCCTAAGCTAGGTATGGCATACGGAAACATAATTCCATTTTGCCTCCTGTCACAGCTGAGGCCTCAATGGTTCCATGAGGCTGTGGTGCTCACCAGCAAGATTACATCAGATGAAGATACCCTGGTTCTTCGAGTAGTAAAACAAAAGAGAAAGGTTCACCTGGGGAGGGACTAATTCCTTGTCAAACTTCCTTGTTTCACCTACTATTGTTAGAATGCTCTCCATCCCCTGTCTCCTCTTCCCATCCTCCTCAAAGACCCTAGTGACTTAAGATCTTCATCAGCTCCTCATTGTCCTAGAATTACCATTGTCCTCTAGGTCACCCGATGCTCCCTCCAATTATTGTGTGTACCCAATAAATGATGGTTGGCTTGGAGAGTCTTTGTCTTTGCCCACTCTGAGCCACTGACCTCCCAGCCCCCATATACTTTGAAATTTCACAAGTCTCTATTCTTTTTTTCTCTTTAGCCCTCGCCATCCTCTTTTCTAGGTAGTCAGAGGACTGATCACCCTCCGATAGAAATCAGCAACAATAACAGAGTCAAAGACAAACTGGATACTGACATACTATAAGAACCAATAAGGATACCACTGTACCACAGCTTAACAGTAGAAAAGAGATCTATATACAAATAAAGACAAACCCAATATTGATATACAGTAACTCTATGAAATGCAACAACTACACCACCAGTAACACAGATTACAATTCAACAATAACAGCACAGAATCTACTAAATATCTAAATATTAATAAAGCTTAATAGTGGTACTAATAAAAATAGAAAGGTGGGGCAGAGAAAATGAGAAAAACTAAAATTTGTACAATAAAGGAAGATCCAAAGGAGGAAAGAAAAATAAGATAAAGGATCCAATTAAAGAGTAAAGAAATTTTATAGAATTAGATAAAAGTAACAAATGTACGAACATGAAAAAGAAGAAGGGCTGGGGATTTAGCTCAGTGGTTCGGCCACCTGCCTTGGAAGCTCAAGGTCCTGAGTTCGATCCCCGGTACGAAAAAAAAAAAAGAGAAGAAAAAGAGCAAAAGAAAGGAAAAAAAATATAAAAGCTCCAAAATCCAATAAAGAAAAAAGAAAATTAGCCTCCAAAATTTCTTCATGTGAGGTTTCTTTCCAGGGCCTGGTCTTGAACTTCACCAGATACAGGGGAGCGATAGCTGATAAGTTCTATTTTGTTTCCACACCTGTATTTTTGTATATGAATACTAAATCCTGCCTTGCTGGTCTTGGTTGATCACTGATGTCCACTTTCCTGCTGGCCTTGGTTGATCACTGATGTCCACTTTAGAGGTGTATTCACTCTAGCCACTCCCAGTTTCTGCATCCCTCGCTTTCTCTACTCAGCTTTGTAGTACATGGGTCTGTGAGGTGCTATTGTAGATACGTAAGTTAATTAGATGTCTTGTAGGCAGTTAGACAGGGCCAGCCCACAAGGTGCCATCTGGAGGACAATCAAGACACATTCACTGAAGGCCAGCATTGTAAAAGGAGAGAAACCACCACACCTACATAGGATGATAGTAGTAATTGATATTCTAAATAGGCATCAATCACCTGAGTGGGGGACCAAGATTTTCCAACAATGATCCTTGACCCACCCCTTATCACTGAAAATCCTTGCTTCCTAAGTGACTTGTTTCCCCAATGGATCCCCATTTAATCAATATTTTTTTGGGGGGGGTACTGGGGATTGAACTCGGGTCCTTGCGCTTGCGCAGCAGGTGGCGGAACCACCGAGCTAAATCCCCCAGCCCTCTATTTAATCAATATTACCTAAGCGACTATACTTGTCATAATCTTATTGGTTGTTCATAGTTTTGTCCACCTTGTGATTTCTCATTGGATCAGTGTTACCTAAGCAACTGTACTTGCAATCTTACTAGTGGACTATAGTTTTGTCTCACCTTGAACCTGCCTCACTTCATGGCTTTATTCCATAAAACACCTTTGAAAAGTTGGGTGAGCAAGCAGGCAACCTACTTTCCAGTCCCCCTTCTGTCTCTCTTAGACAGAAGCTTTCTTCTCTCAATAAATTTCCCTACTCTTAAGCTCTGTTGTTCCTAGAATTAATTTTTCGATTTTAGAGAGCACAAACTTGCATTTTGGATACCTAGCAGGTTTGGGAGTTACATCTCTCCCCACTATACCAGTGCCCTCCACTTCAGAGGGCCATTTTTCTGCAAATATTACTCCATTTTATTCCTCTACATGGCCTCTGAACATTTGAGAAATGCCAAGCAAAGCCACTAAGTGACAATGCAAGCCACTAAGTGACTGGAAGCTGCAGCTGAGCTTTGGGACATCTTCTCTATCCTCCCCCACCCCTCCACGCCATGTTTCCTGCCCTCCATTCTCTTTCCCACCCACTCCCCAGTGTAATCAACCCTCCTCTTTTATTTCGTATCTTTCTCCTCTGCTTCTTCCAACTAGATTTTAAGGGCAAGAAACAACAGGATAGCCAGGCATGGTGTTGCACACTTCCAATCCTAGCACTCAGGAGGCTGAGGCAGGAAGATCATCAGGAGTTTGAGGACAGGGGCTATATAGTGAGTCCAGCTTGAGCTGCACGAGACCCTGTCTAAATAAGTAAATAGGTAGATAGATAAAATTTTAAGAACAAAAGAAACAATGGGACAAGAATTGAGGTGGGAGTAGAGCTGGCTATACCTTTTAAAATATATATCTTTTTAAGTAGAGAACAAAAATATCATATACTCTTGTTAATTCAAAGCTTCCCCCCGGCCCCGCCCAGTTCTGAGAATTGAACCCAGGGCCTTCTCACTGAGCTATATCCCCAGCCCTTTTTTTATTTATTTGGGACAGGGTCTCACTATGTTGCTAAGTTGTCCAGGCTTGGCTGGGACTTGCTTCTATCTCGTCTTCCCAGACTGCTGAGGTTACAAGTGTGTGCCACCCCACCAAGCTAACCAGAACTCTTGAGATCAAGGGATCACAGAAATAAATCATTTATCCAGCCTTTACAGATGCCAGCCAGAAAATGACATGTTTCCACTGAACGGGGAACATGCTTCCCTACAGTTAAAGCCGGACTTACTGATGGGGAATCGCCCCTCCCACCCCCGGCCATTCTCCCAACACATTTGAGCTTGCCTAGCATGATGCTGCTTCACAATTACCTCAGGAATTTTGTTCTCAAGCAATTTCTACCTTCCCGCCAGATGTAAATGAGATGTGACTCCTTGCACTGTAATGCTTGATAACCAATGAATTTGCTTAAACCCCTATGACCCGAACTCTTTGTAACCAATGAAAAGAACGTAAAATGTCTGTAAGCCCACCCTCTTCTGAGAGTACATCTTGCCCTGTTCTACCTCAAAGGGGTGTCAGTCTCTTGGAGTGTGAACTCAGGCTGATCCACTGGTGCTGAAAATAAAGCATGCTTTTCACTTTGCCTCCAAGACTCCCGGTATGCTTTCCATCCTCCTGGACTGCCAAGGAAAGCTACAGCACAGAACTGAATTTTCTGCTTCACCACAACTTCCAGCAGCAGAGCTAGGCAGCAGTTGGAAAATATTCAACAAACCAGGGCCAAGAGCACTTTTTATAATGAAAATTTGGAGAAGGAAGGCATAAGTTCTTCATATTGAACCTATATTGCCTATAGACAGGAGGGGGAGGGCTATGGAGAGAATGTAGAGGGCCGGGGATTTGCTCAGTGGTTCCACCGCCTGCCCTGCAGGTGCAAGGACCTGAGTTCGATCCCCGGTACCAAAAAGAAAAAAGAAATGACTCAAAGTACAACTGAAAAGCCACTTTCCTCTGTAGAACCATAAAGAGTTCAGGTCCTGATAGTAAGCCAGGGCCCAGGAAAGAGGTAAAGTGGGAGACGTATGTCATACAACTGCAAACAAAGCACTGTACATACGAACTCTAATCCTCACTGCACCCCAACGGAGAAGATGCCACCACCTCAATTTATAGATGAGGTAACTAAGGCCTAGAGAGATTAAATTACCAAAGAGCACACTTCTGCTGAGCAACTGAGTAAGGATTGAACCCCAGGCAGTGGCAGTGGCAGTTGCACTGGCACTCATCTTTGGGCTCAAGGGCCTCAGTCTAGTATGGTGGTGAGACATAGATCCAAATAACACCCAAAAAGGCAGAATGTGGGGAGTGCCACGAGGGGACTTGAAATGTCTTGGGGTAGATTAACTCCTTCAGAAGCAGAAGGGAAGCATTCAGGGGAGTGGTGGCATTAGAGCAGTCTTGAACATTTGGTAAAATGGCAATCAAACTGTGAACTGGATGTGTTTTCAGCTACCTCTATGTGTTTGCTGCTAAAATGGAAAAATGGCAGCTGTATTACATTGGTGGGGAAATTAAGCAACTAATGGTGTCTTATCATTTCAAGTTTTTCTGCCACAAAATTTTCCTACAGTGTTGATGCCTGGTAAAATGCATGTGCTCCATAGTGACAAAATAGGTAACAAGCATTAATGAAGTTATCAATAGGCAACTGTCTTCTGGTCTCCAACTTGTTTTGTTCTCAGTGTCACCGAATTATCATTTCTGTTAATAAAACTACTCCTCCTACAAGTGAAGAATTAAATACATCAGAATCTCACAATGCTCCCAAAGTATACTCTGGTTGCAGTAACTCTCCCTGACTTAGGTGAGAATCACACCAACGTGGTGTAGCACACTCCCTAAACTTCTCCCACCCTGACAAAGATGGATAAAAAGTAAATGAGGACAGCTGAGACCCACTGAATATGAATTACTTGGCAATCCAAGGTGGATATCACCTTTGGGAGAGGTTTTGTTGGGTTCACATGAGTCAGACCCCTCAGGGGCCATGGGAGAAGATGATGTGCTGTTTGCTGTGACACATTCGGCAGAGGTCTTGCAGCAAAGTGGAGAAGCAGACCTAGGGATGCAAGGAGGGAACCTAGAGCCCCCCATGTACAGAACAGGCAGCTACATTTATATATACACAGCTGCCATACTATTCTTATATGTAGAACAAGCTGGAATGCTGCATTAGAGTTGTATTATTTTTATATGTGGAATAAATTGGATTACTGCATTAAAAGGCTTGGTTCACTTTTTTCCCACACTCAAAGCTCCCACTGTCTGGACATGTGAGCTCAGAAAGGTTGCTGAAGTAACTAAATGGTGCACAGAACTGTCACTGGTCTTCCTTTCAATTAGGAGAGGGATGCTGAGGCATAACTGCACTTATGCTCTTGGGGACTGTGATGCTATGATTTATATTAAGAAATATATATCTGATCTTTGTGCTGTTTCCTGGAACACAATACCTAAAGTCCTTGTAATCTCCCACTGTGAATCTATAACTCTCAGCGAATGAGATGAGTGGTGGCTGTGGTTCCTGTTGAAGTCATGCTGGGCTGGTGCCACCCGCAACGAACCATGTGATTGGAGGGTTGACACAGTGCCATCCCCACCCTCACTTCTAAAGAGGGGACAGGGCTGAAGAATGAGTTGATCACTAATGGCCAATTTAAAAATCAAGGATGCCAAAAAAAAAAAAAAATCAAGGATGCCTACTGAATTCTCCATAAAAATCCAAAAGTCCAGAGTGTGAGGAGCTTCCAGGTTCCCCTGAACACTTGGAGGTACTGGGAAGGTGGGGCACCTGGAGAGGGCAGGGAAGCTCCATGTCCCTTCCCCATGTCTTCCATCCTGCCATTCATCTCTATCCTTTGTAGTAGCCTTTATTAAAAAGCCATAAGTACAAATGTTTCCCTAAATTTGATGATCCAAATCAAGGGGTCTCCGGTCTTCTGACCAGTTGGTCAGAAGTACTAGAGGGCTGATTTTGCAACTGACATCTAAAGGACAATCTTGTGAGATTGAGCCCTTACCTGTGGGATCTGAAGCTAATTTCACATGGACAGGGTCAGAATTGAATTGAATTGTAGCATACCCAGCTGGTTTTAGAGAACTGGTCCATGTGGAAAAAACCCCACACATCTGGTTACAGAAGTGGTCTAATGTTTGCCAGACATGGTAGCATATACCTGTAATCCCAGCTACTCAGAAGGTGAGGATCAAAGTTGAAGATCAGCCTAGGCAACTTAGTGCGTCCCTATCTCAAGAAAGTGACAGGGGCTGGTGGATAGCTCTTTGGTAGAGCACTTCCCTAGCATGCACCAGGCTCTGGGCTCAATTCCAAGAAGAAGAAGAAAAATAGTTTTGTGTTAAGTATTGAGAAAGTGTTTTCTCCTCCTACACAGTACCTGTTCTGTGCTAGGGGAGGGACCTGGGAGATAACAAAATGGGGCTTTCTGGTTTGAGAATATAATCATAGGATAGCATCACCTAGTAAACCTTCCTCTCTCTCTTTACAAACAAGAAATAAGGGGGTCAGGGAGGCTGTGACCGGCCAGAGACTGGTCCCATTCTTTCCACCCTGGAATCAGGACCCTCTCCCATACAAAATTTCCATACTTCAATAAACCTGCCAATTGTGGAATTTACATTTACCAAAAATTACATAGAGAGGGAATGCATACATGTCCAACACATGGGAACAATTTAATTGCCCTGAAACAACTGAAACAGAAAACTCAGGCCAATGTACAGATGTTAATTCTTAAGAAATGAGAAAAGTAAATAAATTTTGAGTTGGAAAGCTTGCCCTCCAGTGGAGAAATAATGAACAAACCACACTTCTAAGTCAGAAAAATAATTACTACCCAGAACCACATGTTAACAAGTATTATCACCTGGATGATAAATACAAATGTCAATATAAGTCAAAGAACAAATATGGTTACCTGCTCTGTGTTTATCCAGGGCCCTGCCTTCTGAGACGTTTTTTTTAATACTGGGACTTGAACCCAGATTCTTCACACTGTGCTATATCCCCAGACCTTTCTATTTTCATTTTGAGTCAAGATCTTGCTAAGGTGCTGAGTTGCCCAGGCTGGGCTTGAACTTGCAATCCTTCTGTCTTGACCTCCCACAGTGCTTGGATTACAGGCACATACCATGGTGCCCAGCCTTCAGGAACATTAAAATCCAAGTGGTGCAGAGGGTACTAGTGAGTTTGGATAGGCTTTAGTCAAGTAAGAGAGGAAGGAACACAGTTCAAAGTTGAAAGAAGTAGGTTTGGATCCTGCTTTGTCCTAGGAAGCTGTGTGGCCCTGGAGAAAGCTTACATGACATTAGCTTAGTTTCACATAAACTTGAGACAGCTAGGGGCCACTATAGTGGGGACAATGGTGGTACAAAAGTCTGAGACAACAAAACAAACCCCTGGGCACAGTAAACCATTACCCTTTGTAGCATGGCATGTTTCAACAGACCTGTCATGAGTGTCTGATAAAGCCATAGAAGCAGAATGTTGGCATGAAATTAGAAATTGTTACCAAGAGCCAGGTGTGACGGTGCATGCCTGTAATTCCAGCACCCAGGAGGCTGAGACAGGAGGATCACCACAAGTTCAAAGGCAGCCTGGGCTACATAGTGAGTTCAAAGCCAGGCTGAACTATATAGCAAGACCCTGTCTCAAACAAACAAACAAAAAATTGTTACCATGGAAAAAAAACAAATAAACTCTCTGCCTTAACTTGCTCTTAGTCAACTCAAAAACCATTAATTTTGGAGGTCACCCAGCTGAGCAACCCATTACTAGTTTCCCCATTAGCTTTGCTGTAACACCTCTGATGTGTGGGACATGGTAACAGTTGCCTAGATTACTTCCTGGGGACATGAAGACTGTTTTTGCTGAAAACACTAACCTTTCACTGGAACCTGAAGAGATCTGATGGGTGACTAAAATAGGGTAAAAGATTAGGTAGGCTATCCAGGAAGTGGCCAGGGCCCCGATTGCCCAGGTGAGGGTATGCAGAAAGGATAAAAGAGACAGAAACAATAATTTAGAATGCAAAGGGGGTCCATAGGGTCAAAGCTCTTAATCAGGCTGAGACCCTGACTCTCCAAACTTGCTACTATTTATTGAACACAGTTTCTTGAGGGAGGGGTGGTGAGGGGAACAGTGGAGTGGAGAGCACTGATGCAAGCAGGGTCCTAGCAACAAGGGAACAAAACATTCTAGCAGGAACAAATTATTGATTAATGGGAAATTTGCTTTTTTCCTTAGATTAATTTTTGCTTCTATAGAAAAGTTATGTAAGAGACATGTTGCCCTTAGCTGTACTATTGTCTTGCCATCCAAGATGTCACACTGTCACAGATCATTGAGACCTCCACTGTAACCAGTAGCATGGAAAGTTGTTCCGTTCCCATACAATAACTGCTGGCTCTTCAGGGAAGCCATTGCGGGCTAATAGGCAGACTCAGACTTTCAATATGAAAAGCCAATTTATAAATTAATAAATCAGGGTGGTCTCCATCAGTAGGCATGTCTCCATGTTGTATCCATCCCCCCTGCTGTCTTAGCCTTTGGGTCAGATTCTAATCAGCTCTGCACACTGACACAATGATCATTTAAAAATGTTTCATCCAAGCTGGAAATGGTGGCATACAACTGTACACCTAGGTACTTGGAGGCTGAAGCAGGAGGACTGCAAGTTTGAGGTTAGCCTGGGCAACTTAACGAGACTGCCTCCAAGGCAAACAAGCTGAAGTTGTAACTCGGTGGTAAAGTATCCCTGGATCCAGTCTCTAGTTCTGAGGGAAAGTAGGAGGGAGGTTGTCCAAGACTATCATGCAGGGTTAACTTGGCCTATTGCCACTTGTTCTGTCTCCACCCTTGTGCTTCTTCAGAAGCCACTAAAGTCCAAATACCTGAAGACAATTTTGCACAAGATGATGGGATGATGGTGCTAGATACATGAAAACTCAACAGCTTTTAAGATGACTTGATCATGACCACCTGGTGGTCCAAGTCCAAGAAGAAGCATCTTTTGAAGCCATGCCCCTGCCCAATGGAAATCACTGGACTTTAGCTCATCCAGCACATTAATAAAAACCGGTTGTTCTCTTAGTTCTGCAAGCAGCAGCTTGGTCACTCAACAAATTTCTGACTCTCTTCAGCCAAAGCCCCAACTTAGCTGAAGCCCTTTTCTCCTTCTCCACACAATAAAACTTTCCCTATATTGGAAAATATGTGCTTACAATATTTGGCCTCCAGTCTCATTTCTACAATCTCTGGATCAAAAGATCCCACTGTTCAGTATTTAACAAGAATAATAAAAATGCGTGGTCCTGGAATAGGGCAATGGTGAGGGCAAATAAGCCAAAGAAAAGTACTTAGTGACTGGAAGTATTCATCAGTGACATTTATGGTGAATACCTGCTCTGTGCATCATATTCAAGACAGACCAGGTTAGTGACCTTAGGGAGCTTATAATAAAGCTAAGTAAGTGGACAGAATTAAGTGCCCAAATAAGTGGGTGACTAATGACACACAGAGCTCCCTTGTAAGATTTGAAAAAGGCATCCCTTGGGCCAGGGATTAGCTCAGTAGTTCCGCTGCCTGCCTCGCAAGCACAAGGTCCCGAGTTCAATCCCCAGTACCAAAAAAAGAAAAAGGTATCCCTCTGTAACAAGGACAAGCCTAAAATAGTGTCAGCCTAGATAAAAGAAAATAGCCCACCTGGTTAAGAGGTAATTCAGGCAACTAAACTTATTTGCTTAGAAATACAAAACATGGGGCCGGGGACTTAGCTCAGTAGCACCGAGCTTTGCCTGTCTCGCAAGCACAAGGTCCAAGTTCCGTCCCCAGTACCGTAAAAAAAAAAAAAAAAGAAAAGAAAGAAATGTAAAACACAAGAAACACAAGAAGATAAAAGTTAAAATAAGAAGGGAGATAAGGGCCTGTCCTCCCAGGGGGAAAAATTTAATGGACAGAGTATGCTGAGATAACAGCTCTTCTTCAACCTCTAGGCTGGAGAAACTTAGAAAGGCAGAGTAACTGGTTTCCAGCTAAGTATACAACTAAGTATGTAACTGATTTTTAAAAACTCTACAAAGCCTTTATTCTTCTTATCTATATGGGCCACATGCCTATAATGGTGGGACATACCTATAATCCAAACACTTTGGAGGCTGAGACAGGAGGATAGCCACAAGTTTGAGGCCAGCCTGGGCTATAGTGAGTTCAAGTCCAGCCTGAACTGCATAGCAGGACAAACAGAAAGCACATAGGACTTTTATTCAGAATCCTTTCTTAGGTATCTACCAAGAGCTTATTTTTTTCCTATTATTTCCAATAAACACTCTCCTTTCTGCTTTGTCCGCGATTTTATTTTCAACATTGTGAGACAAAGAATTAAGGTTTTTAACTATTTCACCTCTATGTGGACAAGCTACAAAAATATGACTTTTCTGGGAAGAACTATTTGCTATCACTGTTTAACATGGTAGCCACTAGTCACCTATGGCTATTTAAATTTAATTAAAATTAAAAATTCAATTTCTTGGGTTCACTAACCATATTTTAAATGCTCAATAGCCACATGTGGCTAGGACTATCAAATTGGCTACTGCAAACTGAATGACAGATGAACTGTTTTCTATTTAATACTTTATTCTTTTTTTCTTTTCCTTCTCCCTGTTTCTGTATGTTGTTGTTATCATTATTTGCCTTCTCTGGTTTTATTTCAGCATTTTATGTGACTTTACTTTCTCTCCTTTCTTAGTAGTTTATACCGCATTGTTTTTTAGTACTTGCCCGAGCATTTACAGTATACCTCTACAATTAATGAGTCCACTCTGAAATAACACTACAACTTCATGGGTAGTACAGATCCTCTGGAACAGAATATTCCCAATTCCTTCTTCATGTCCCAATGCCATTGCTGTTGTTCCTCCCTCATAAATTATAATCATTCAATATATCATTGCCATTACTCTGTTAGATCAAGTAAGAGAGTAAGAATCAAGTAGCAGGGCACAGGGGTGAATGCCTATAGCCCTCACTACTCAGGAGATTGAGGCAGAAGGACTGTGTCTGCAAGGAGTTCTAGACCAGGCTGGGCAAGATAATAAGATTCCATCTCAAAAGAAAAAAGAAAAAAAAAGGAATAAGAATATCAAGGATAAGAACACTTAAGATTTTGCTTTGTTAATTTATCCCATCTCTTCTAACATTCTTCCCTTCTTCATGTACCACAGATATAAGTTTTTGACCCTATATAATCTTCCTTCTCTGAAGAACTTTTAACGTCTCTTGCAAGACAGGTATACTGATAACAAACTACTCTGCCATAAAGAAGGATGAGCTTCAGACATTTATAGCTAAATGGATGGACCTTGAGACCATACTCTTAAGTGAAATAGGACACACATGTTTAAATACCACATTGTTTCTCTGGTGTGAGAAACTGAATGTGGAAATAAGGACTAAAATGTGTAATAAATATTGGGAAATGGGAAGAAAATGTTCAAATGGGAAGAGGAACAAGGGAGGACAGACGGAGTAAGGGACAAGAAAGAAAGTAAGAGGAAAAAATGGAAACAAAGCTTTTGTACATATGGAGGAGAGGGGACTTGTACCAGGGATCCAACTTGGGAGCTTGCACTTTCAAGGCAGGCAGCAGAACCACTGAGCTAAATCCCTGGCCCAGTAAATTTTATTTTTAAAAACTCTCATATTTTGGAATTTTTTTCTTTTCGTACCAGGGATCAAACTGAGGACCTTGTACTTGCCAGGCAGGCACTGTGCTGCTGAGTTACATCCCTGGCCCAACTATAGTATTTTGTATTAAATTCTATTTGGACTATGGTTAAATTCTATATGGACTATTTTTACTCTGGTTCATCTTAGCCTGCTTTAGCTATTGTATTTTTTTTTCTTCTTCTTCTCTTTTATTGTGATACTGGGGATCAAACCCAGGGATGCCTTATCATTGAATTATATCCAGCCTTTTTTTTTTTTTGAGACAGGATCTTGCTCTGTAGTCCAGGCTGGCTTTGAGCTCTGTAGCCGAGGCTGTCCTCGAACTCATGTCAATCCTCCTGCCTCTGCCTCTTGAGTGCTGGGATTACAGGCGTTCACCACCAAACTTAGCAATATTTTTAGACAGCATTTCACTAGTTGCCTAGGCAGGACTCAAAAAGTTGTGAACCTCCTGCCTCCGGGTCCCTCGGTGTTGAGATTACAGGCACTCACCATTGCACCCAGCTTATTTCCATCCATCCATTCATTCATTCATTCACTTATGTTTTTGGTTGAGGTAGGGTCTTACTATGTAGTTCAGGCTGGCCTTGAGCTTGAGGTGATCTTTCTGCCTCAGCCTCTCGATTGCAGGCATGCATTACCACATCCAGCTTCAATTTTTATTTTCAAGTGTGTCTCATTAACCATTTTTACCCAATCTAAGAAATGAGTCTTCTAGTTGGTTAACTATTTATGTCTTAAAAGCATCTTAAGGAGAGGCATTTTTGCTGTTACATCTTCAGTCTATACCTCCAGCTCCAAGTATGATAATGTCCAGAGTTCTAATCCTAGTTTCTCTAGGATTAAAAAAAAAATTGACCATCTTTCTTCTGACTTCTTACAGAACCTGCCAGATTTTCTGTCTTAACATTTCTCAGAAGTATTTTGTGTAACCTCTGTACAGCCAACTTTATGAGACTTAAATGCATGAGTATTTTTAACATGCTATCACATTCCATTGCTAATCTGATGATATAAAATTTTAAGCTCAGTTTTCTTGAATACTTAAACTTTTCCGCAGTCAACAATGCTTTTGAGGAACCTGTATTCCTGATTCATGAGAATCTTTTTATTTGTAAGCTTTTAGATTTTTTCCATGATAGTCTTAAGTTTCACTATAACCACTCTGTATACTGCTTGATTTTTCTTCACAGCAATTACCTCTCCCCGACATTAGATAATTGTTTCCTTCTCTCCCCCAACTACAATATGAACTCCAAGAGAATAATTAATTTTGTTCATTATTGTATCTATCATACCCAGAAGAGTGTGGAACATAATACAGGCTGAATGATTCTCCACCATGGTTTAACAGAACATGTGCAATCCTAGTGATTTTGTTGCATCTTTTGATATTCTGATCATACAGGAAACTGCTTGGCATGTAAAATAAACTCAACAAAATATCCACAATCCTTAACATATAGAAAATATTTGTCATGTGGTAGATGCTTTGTTAGATGAATCTACTTAATAAAATAGTTCTTTTAACTCACATAAAGTTTTAAGAGGGTTGGACTTAAATATATTCATAAAATTCACCCCAGTTTCAGGTAGGTAAAAATGGAATTCATAAGTATCTCTATTATTCCGAATGTTATACACATTGCCCTACCTAAGTGTTCATAAACTACAGTCTGACTTGAAAGTCAAATCTGGCCCAAGGTTTATTTATTTATGCAAACAAAATTTTTTTTGGAAAATAACCACACTCTTCAATTTATCTACTGACTATAACTGTTGCTTCACGCCACAACATGAGTTGAATTACTGTGACAGAGACCAGTTTAAGATCTTCAAACTCTAAAATATTTACTACCTGGTTCCTTATTGAAAAGCTCTGCTGACCTTTGTTCTAGCTATACAAAGGCTGGTCAAAAAGTATGGCATATTTAAATAAAATTACAGTAAGAAATACATTGCCAATGAGCCCCTCCCCCCTCACTTTGAACATACCATACTTATTCCAGCACTCCTGCCACTTTCTGAAGCAGTACAGGAAGTCCTTTTTCATCAGTGTCTTTGCAAGGTGTGATCAAAACAAAGTGACGGCTATTGCTATTGCCACATCAGTGTGCTCATCCATCTTATTTAACACATCTAGTAGCCTCAATTTCTGGCTCTTCCCCAAAGTCAAAATGACCACGAAAGGTAAATGTTTGGAACTATTCAAGATGTCAAGGCAGCCAGGACAGCACAACTGAAGACACTCATGAAAAAAGACTTCCAGAACTGCTTCAGAAAGTGGCATGAACAATGAAATAAGAGTGTATTAATACGGCAATGTTTTTTCCTATAATAACTTAAAAAAAATTTAAGAATTCATCCTATTTTTCACTAACGCCACATAACTAAATCCAACCCTACTACAGTTCTTTACATTCTAGATTTTTACCAAGCTTAATCAATTACGTAAGAAACAAATCACAAAAAATCTGATACCAAGTTTTTAAGTTACCACAACATCCCTTGAATCTTAATGTCTTTTCCTATCTGTTCTAATACACTTGGCTGAATCACCCAAAGCAAAGGACTTCTGGCTCTTCTCTTGAGAGTAGATATAACTCGTAAGTATCTGGTTTTTAGTAACTCTCCTTTTGGTTTAACCTTACTCTCCTTTAGCCTTCCTGAGAAAAGGGCCTTTCCCAAGGTGAGGGTAGGAGTTAGAAGGACATGACATCCTAAAAAAGATCCTGTCCATGCACCTGTTTGTTTTAAAGTACATGTTTGTAGTATATAACGACAGTTATCATGGCGTGTTTTACATTTAGGTAATACATCTTAATTATTTTTTGTCCCCTCTCCCCCACCCCTCCCTCCCTGCTCCAAGTCTTCCCTTCCACATTTGCAAGAGTTCTATTTCCATTTTTTTCACTAACACTTATTAAATCCCTTTTCCCTTTCTCCCCTCCTCCCTCCCTTCCTCTCTTGTTCTCCTTCCCATTTGAAAAAGATTCTCAACTTCCTTTTATTTTGCTCCTTATTTATATTTTCCATGTCTCAGGTTTACAATGCTCATTTTATACTCAAAGTGGAATGTGGATAGGAGGGAGAATACATACAACTTCTATCCACTGTCAATATACAACTAGATTTCTCCAATCCTAGAGTCTATCCTTCTTGTAACCTTCCACATTTTCCAGTGTATACTTCAAACCTAACTCCTCACACCTTAACTGCATCCACCCCAAAACTCAGAAACACTATAAATGAACCCAACAGAATACCTTTTAAAAGTGTGCTGCTCACGCTCACTTTGGTAGCACATATATTAAAAGTCTGCTGCTGAAAGCACAATTTCTACATTGTGATTAATTAGCATCTTTTACACAAAAGGCATCCTGCTGAAAGTAACACAAAAAATGTATTTGCCAGGATATTTACATGATAGATTATCAAGTACTTCTAAAATTATAAAAACACAAAAGACACCAACTTGCTGTGGCACCAGAATATACTTTGGTAGGTGGTTCCTGAGAATTGCATTTTTATAAACTTGTAAAGATTGAGACCATTTTCTACTCTGTCAAAGAACATTTTAGAAAAAGGATTTTGATAGTATGGAGTGATAACACAAATAAGCAATCATGTACAAAATAATTTATTATAGCATTACGTGGGTTGGCATTATTTTACAGTGAGTTTTCTTCTTTCTGAGCAATAATGAATCTAAGAAGATTAGGGTAAAAGGTTGTCTAAATTAAATCTCACTTTTGCATTTATATTTCCTTCAACGGACACAGTAACATTAGTCAGATTTACAGATCTGAGACATACTAAGTGATCATTACTGTTTTCTATACAACATCCAATAAAAAGCTATCTCTCCAAAACTGTTGAACAATATTATGAGTTAATGGTTAATGACAGTTTAAATTCTCATTTTACTGAGAAATATAAAAATGCATTTATTTATTTATTTATTTTATTAAATTCTTTTATTGGTACATTGTAGGTATACAACACAATTACATTTCTCATTGGGAACTGTACCTTTACATAATGCATCTTGGTTCTTATTTTTTCCCCATTTCTAGCCCTCCCTTCACACCCTCCACCCTTCCCTATTTACGAAGACTTTATTTCCATTTTTTCCATTTCTCATCTCCCTTCTTTCCTTTCCCCTGCCCCTCCCACTACCCCTACCCCTTTGGACCTTTTCTTCCTATTTTACATTTTCGATTATTCTTTCTAATAATTGGTACATTTTAGGTATACAATATAATGACATTCATCATTGGAAATTTGCACCTTTACATAGTCTCTCTTGGTTCTTATTTTTCACCCTTGCCCAGCCCTCCCTTCAACCCCTCCAGTCCTCCCTATTTACAAAGATTTTGTTCCTATTTTTCCATTTTCTCATATTAATCCCATTCCCTTCTATCCTTTCCCCTAGCCCTCCCACTTCCTTCCCCTTTGCCCCTTTTCTTCCTATTTCACATTACCTATTATACATGTAGTCCTTATTTACACTTTGTTTCTCACACCAGAGAAACTATTCAGTATTTACACATCTGTGTCCTATTTATTTCACTTAAGAGTATCGCTTCAATGTGCATCCACTTAGCTATAAATGTCTCTAATTTCTCATTTTTTATGGCTGAGTAGTACTCTATTTTATTAAAAAAACACATTTTCTTTATCCAGTCTCCAGTTGATGGGCATTTGGGCTGTTTCCAAGTTTTAGCTATTACAAACTGTGCTGCTATAAACATGGGCACACATATATCACTGTGGTATGATTCTTTTAATTCTTTGGGGAAGATCCCCAGCAGTGGAATAGTGGGGTCAAATGGGACTTCCAGTCCTAGTTCTTTGAAGTATCTCCATACTGATTTTCACAGTGGTTGCACCAGTCTACACTCCCACCAGCAGTGGAGCAGGGTTCCTCTTTCCCCACAGCCCCATCAGTATTTGTTATTGGTTGATTTCATGATAGCAGCCATTCTTTCTGGAGTGAAGTGGAATCTCAGCGTTGTTTTCATTTGCATCTCTCGAATGACCAGTGATGCTGAACATTTTTTCATGTATTTATTTGCTATTTCTACTTCTTTGTCTGAGAAATGTCTGTTCATTTCAGATGCCCATTTTTGGATTGCATCCTTAAATTTGGGAGGTCTGATCTTTTTAAGTTCTTTATAGATTTGAGATAGTAGACCTTTGTCTGAGGAAGAGCAGGTGAAGATTTTTTCCCACATTGTGGGTTGTCTCTTCACACTGCTGGTGGTTTCTCTTGCTGTGCAGAAGCCTTTTAATAAGAAGAGATCCCACTTGTTGATTGTTTGTGCTAGTTCATGGGCAACTGAGGTTTTGTTCATAAAATCTTTTCCTACACTGATGTCTTCAAGGGTTCTACCTAACCTCTGTTCCAACTGGTTCAGAGTTTCTATTTTCATATTCAGATCTTTAATCCATTTTGATTTTAGTTTAGTGCATGGTGAGAGATACAGGTCTAGTTTTAATCTTTGGCAAGTTGAAGCCCAATTTTTCCAGCATTATTTATTAAAGAGGCTATCTTCCCTCCAGTGAGGGATTTGGCTCGTTTATCAAAGATGAGATGGCTGAGTATGTCTGCCATTGTTTCTGCATCTTCTAATCTGTTCCACTGGTCCTCAAGTCTGTTTCTTTGCCAGTACCATGCTCTTTTTATCACAGTAGCTTTATAGTATAGTTGCAGGTTGGGGATTGTGATACCCCCTGCCATGTCTCTGTTCCCTAGAATTGCTTTTGCTATTCTGGGTCTCTTCTTGTTCCAAATGAATTTTTGGATTGTTTTCTCAAGGTCTATGAAGTATGCTGCTGGGTTCTCAATTGGAATTGCATTAAATCTATATAGCAGTTTTGGAAGTATGGGCATTTTCACTATATTAATCCTTCCTACCCAGGAGCAGGGGATGTCTGTCCATTTTCTGATATCATCTTCAATCTCTCTTTTCAGAGTGTCATAGTTTTCAGAGAAGAGGTCTTTGATTTCTTTCATTAGGATGATTCCTAGGTATTTCAGTTTTTTGAATGCTATTGTGAAAGGAATTATTTGCCCTATTTCTCTCTCAGTGAGTCTGTCATTGGTGTAGAGGAAAGCTATTGATTTTTGTGTGTTGACCTTGTAACCAGCTACTTGACTGAATTTGGTTATTAAGTCTAGAAGACTTTTGGTGGAGTTCTTGGGGTCTTCTATATAGAGTATCATGTCATCTGCAAATAATGACAATTTGACTTCTTCATTTCCTATCTTTATTCCTTTTATTTCTTTCTCTTGTCTAATTGCCATGGCTAATGTTTCCAGAACAATATTGAACAAGAGTGGTGGTAGCGGACAACCTTGTCTTGTTCCTGATTTTACTGTGAAGGATTTCAGTTTTTGACCATATAAAAATGCATTTAATAGCTAATGCATGGCTGTAAGAGTAACAGTGCTTCATTTTTGTTTTCTGCCCTATTATGCACCCTTAAAGCATGTTTCTTAGCATAAAGTACTTGTTAACACTCAAAGCAATTAAGGTAAGAAGGCATAATTCTTCCATGTGGGTTGTAAGTCTACCTACTATAAGATATGAAACAAAATTACCAGTGAACTTTCATGATTAAGAGGCAAACCAATCTTCACATCCTGAATGGTCTACAGAAAAACAGAATATGCTTTATCCATACAGAAAGTATCACTTTTTATGGATAGTACAAAGGAAATGGTAAGTGATTAAAAAAAAAAATCAAAGTTATAAAAAAGCAAATTAAAGTTTAAAATAAACCTCACTGTCTTCCAAGAGGAATTCTACTTTTTAAAATATGTTAATACTTTAAAACAAGAACAAAAAAAAGGGAAAAAGATAAGCAAGGAAATAATAATAATAAAATATCAGTAAAGGATCAAAACAGATCCTGAAACCGGGATCTAAAAAAAAAAAAATGATACAGGGAGTACATATACAACTTTATCTGCATAAAAAAATTGCCTTCATTATGATACACAACTAATAGTAAATACTACAGTACTGATAGATAATTTGGGAGTTTAAGAAAAACTGTACAAGTATAAAAAAAGTAACTTTAACAGAAGTTTATGTAAATTGGCAGTCAGATAAAGAAAATAAACTTACAGAATATTCCTTTAAAAAATTCTACCCAAATATTCCATTTCATACCTATATTAAAACGCAGTCTAGAAAAGAAACTATAATGTAAATTCAGTTTAGATTATGTAGGAGTCAATTTTCTACAAGATTCAAATTTTATTTGCCAAGACATCATAGTTAGCTGGACAGTTCACTGCCGCACTAGGACTATGGACTTCAATCACAGCAGCCAGAAAAGCAAATGTAAAAGGAAACAAGTTGTGACATGCAATCCTGTATTCTTCATATTGGGAGCTGCAGTTTCCCAAGCTTCCATCAAGAAGTGCCCCAGAAACCTTTATTAAGGTCTAATGAAGCAAGGGGAAAATATAAATTATTTAAAGAAAAAACACTCAGTTATTGACTTTACTCAAAAGTCAGTAATTACTAATTAAACCAAGAAAGATAACAAGGCCTCAGTCTAAAATAACTACTATCTAAAGTACATAATCACCTCAAAAAAAAGACAAAGCTTCTACAAAGCTGTAAAAAAGGCAGTAAAGGGCCGTGGATTTAGCTCAGTGGTTCCACCACCTGACCCACAAGCACAAGGACCCGAGTTTGATCCCTGGTACCAACAAACAAACAAACAAACAAAAAAGGCAGTAAAATCTAATAGTTGAAAAAAAAAGAACCTTTAAAATTACAATCACTAAAAATGAAAGTGTCGGCCAGGAAGTTAGCTCAGTGGTGCTGTTACCTGCCTTGCAAGCGCAAGGTCCTGAGTTCAATCCCTGGTACCGCAAAAAAAAAAAAAAAAAAAATTAAAGTGTCCTTTATTAATAATAGCTCATATTTACTTCATGCTTTATTACACTAGGTAACTCTTAACAACGACTCTTACTTAGAGATGGGTAGTACAGTATTTCATCTTTAAAATGCAGAAAAGAAGACTAAGAAAGAACTTGCTTAAAGCCACACAACTAATAACTGGTGGAGCTGAGATTTGTATCAAGTCAGGAGATCCACTTAGTTATATCGCATGAGGGGGTGAAGGGAGGGCAGAGGAATAGGGAAAAAACAAGAACCAAGATACATCATATAAAGGTACAAGATCCCAATGATGAATGTAACTGTATTGTATACCTAAAATGTACCAATAAACTTAATGGAAAAAAAAAAGAATTATATTGTAGCTGGGTGTGGCGGCACACACCTGAGATCCCAGCACTTGGGAGGGTGAGGTAGGAGGATTACCACGAATTCAAGGTCAGCCTGGGCTACACACTGAGTTCAAGGTCAGCCTGAACTCAGTGGCCAGCAGGACTTTGTCTCAAAAAACCCAAAAAATAAAAAATAAACGAGAGAGAGAGAGAGAGAGAGAGAGAGAGAGAGAGAGGGAGAGAGGGAGAGGGAGGGAGGAAACTATATTGTAAAGACACAAGTGTTTGTGTTTATTTGGGGTTTTTTGGGGGGTTTTTGCCCAGTACCAAGGATCAAACTCTGGACCTTGCGCTTGCCAGGCAGGTGAAAGCTACAGCCCCAGCCTGATACAAGTTTTATTAGATCACTCAGTGTTCATTTATCAGCCTGTGAAAAGTCTTACCTTTACATTTTTATCTTTGATAGTTTCATCCAATCTAGTGGCTATAGCAACTGCTTTCCCTTGTCTTGACTTGTCTAGAAAATACATCATTTTAGCACCTGAAATTCCAAGACATTTCAAGATAAGTAAACTCCCATGGCTTATACTTTATATGACTAATACTGACCAGTGACTTAAAATATGGCCTGGGGATTTAGCTCAGTGGTTTCTCCACCTGCTGTGCAAGCACAAGGACCTGAGTTCGATCCCCAGTACTGAAAAAAAAAATTTTTTTTGGCTTCAAGTGTTTAATCAGTGATGGACTACAGCTGGTTCCCACCAACTCTCAGAAGCCAATTGTGACATCTCTTCAATTTCTTCTCAAAAATTTATTAATACAGTAAATGTCTGCAGTACACAATGATTACATTCACTATAGGGAATTGGTACATGTACATAATATACCCCTTTTCACTTCCTATAGTGACATACCTCTCATTGATAGCTTGTGGCCACAATGTGAATACTGTCATCACAACAAAACACTACAAATCAGAGCTGTCTTCCTTCACAAATGGTTACTGAACAAACCTGAAGAACAATGTTTTAACCTTTTCTCCTGAGAAACAATATCATTAGAAATACAAGTAAAGACTAGCTTATGGTATCAATCAATATTTCAGTAAAAAAAAAGACAATATCATAAACTAAAACATATAAGGAACAAAGCATCTATACACAGGCGTGTGATTAAGAGAAAAATGCCTGCATTGTCACAAAGAAAATAAGTCATTTTTTAAAAGTTTGTATTTCTCCTATAAATTATGTTTTATATTCCATAGTTGTTTTTCTATTAGATTATTCTTAGTCCTTTTGTATATTACCTTTTGCTAAATTACTTATCTGTGAATATTTCTTCCAACTGGTCTTTTGATTTTAATTTTATGTGCTGAAAATTTCTTTTGCTTGAATTTCGTATGTTTAAGAAAGCATTTCCTACAATCATTATTTTTTTTCTAACAATTATTTTTTTAAAAGTTTTCTCCTATTATCCTGTTCTTGAAATTATCTGTTCCTATCACAAAACTGTTAATTTTTTACAAGAAGTAGTATTTTTTCTATAGATATTAAACATGAGAAGATAACCTTTAACAAGAAAGCTTAGGTTAAAATATTTAAATATATGGCTTGGACCGGGGATTTAGCTCAGTGGCACAGTGCCTGCCTGGCAAGCACAAGGTCCTGAGTTCGATCCCTCGTACCAAAAAATATATAAAGAAATAAATATATATATGGCTTAAAATAGTTAATTATGTTTTTCATTTTGCCCCCAACTTTTTTTTATAATTTTTTTTCTCTGAGTTTAATTTATGCCATATTGTCTTTTTATGAATTTGTGGTACCAGGGATCAAACTCAGGACCTTGTGCTTGCCAGGCAGGCATGTTTTTTATGAATTTGTATAAATTCTCTAAAATGCTTCCCATAAGAAGATAGGATATAAATAAATCTTCAAGATAGAAAATACACTAAAGCAATAAAAATTCAAGAAAAAACCAAATTACTCATAAGCACAACTCTCAAAGGCAACATTAAAGCCTGGTATGTACTTTCTTTTCATCCTTTTTCCAAGAATACTTTTACACAGCTGAGATTATATTTTATGCGCAATTTTTCAGTATGTATTGTGAAAGTATTTATTGCTATCATTACAAATTGCATGAATAAACATCGCTTTAAATGACTATATGGTAGTCCATCCTAGCAACCTACCAACCATCCTATTAACCTATCAACCTCCTATTATCTATTATTGTATATATACATCTGTTCTCATTCTTCTTTTCCCCATACTAAGCTCTTTCTTTGCTTTAATTTTTAAAAATTATTTTCAAAAGTGTGACTACTAAATCAAAAGACACAGGTAATTTCAAGCTCTTGACAAGAATGGCAAATTGTTTTTCTAAGTGACAGGGCCAATTTATAATCAGAGAAGCAAAGTGAAAGAGTGCTTGACTGACACATCCTTACCACACTTTATTTTCCTTTTTTTTTTTTGAGACAGGATTCTCACTTTGTAGTCCAAGCTAGCCTTGAACTCATAATGTGGCCCAGGTTGGCCTCAAACTCACGGTGATCCACCTGCCTCAGCCTCCCAAGTGCTGGGATTACAGTCATACGCCTTCATGCCCAGCTTATTTTCCTTTTTCTCGGTACCCGGGATTGAACTCAGGACCTTGTGCTTCTGAGGCAGGTACCGAAACCACTGAGCTAAATCCCCAGCCCTCATTTTCCTTTTTGACAAAACCCCCCCCCAAAAAAACCTCTAATTTGAAAAAAACAAATGGTACTGTGTTCATTTCTTTTTCCTCTGGTAAACAGCCAGACACAGTATCTTTCCAAATATTTGTTTTTCATCACATTCTAATTTTTTTCTATAAACATAACCATGGCAGCTAAATACAAACCTGAAAGTAGATGCTGAAGAGAGGTAGTGTTACGTTTGAGAAAATCCTTATTAAAGTTTTCCAAATCCTTGTTAACAAATATTTTCTGCATTTCTTGAGATAGAACTTTGTTCACAATGTCTGGAAGGTTACTATGATCAGATACTAAAAAAACAAAAACATTTGGACTTTTAGCTTTTTATTTGTTCTTTGGGGAAAAAAAAAATCAACCAAAAAAACCTCTGTATTTAGTGTTAAGCTTGATATATCCTATACAGTAAAAATAACTGTCAAGGCTCTGGAATAAAAATGCACTAATTTCTAGCATTTAGCTAATACATTTAATTTATAGATTGTCTGCATTTAAATATAGTGAGCATCACTTTTGTTTTTGCTTTACATTGTTACTTGTCTCTTTAATGTTCAGCTAAATGGAAGATAGCTCAGATTTACTTCTCATGTTTGCTTCTCCATAAATGTTACCTTTTAATACTTACCAGATTTAGAAAATCTAATTAAACATTCATGTAACCATGGATTATTACTATTGATGGCAAAAGCTCGTCTGACAGACTACAGCATTAACAGGAACTTTCCTGTGTCAAAAAGATGACAGTATCAATATTTATGTGTTATTTTCTTCATTTTCTTTTAGCCTCACTTAAATTCAGTAATAAAATATTACCATTTTATAAATACTCAAAAAATTCAAAGCTGACTTTGGTTATCAAAGTCTTCGTTTTCCTTCTCTCTCTTTTTTTTAAATTTGGGTACTGGGGATCGAACTTGGGACCTTGCACTTGCAAGGCAGGTGGCGGCAGCACTGAGCTAAATCCCTGGCCCCAGAATCTTTGTTTTCCAAAGAAAAGCTTGAAAAACTATGCAAAATTGTTAAAGGTAAACAAGTTTATGATTGTCAAACTATTTTTTAAACTGGATTTGGTTATATTACCCGCAATGTGAGTAACAACAACAAAAAAGGACATTAGGAGCCTTTGTGAAGGCTGAAATAAACTTTAAGAAACAAAAATAAATCTGATAAAGATTATACTAAATATGGTCACCAATATGATTAAGGATTAAAAACTGAACTCAAAAAAAAAAAAAGTGAACTCAAGGCTGAGTGGGTTTAGGGGGGAGCCTTGCATATATGAGGCCCTAGATTTGACCCCCTCAGCACTGTTCTCAACACAAACCAAACAAATAAGAACTCAAAAGTTTAAAAATATCTATTACCTTTTCTAAAATATATTTCAAACGCTAACAGATGTGTGTCAATGTTATCAGCAACAAGGTTCTTAAGAGGTGTAAGGAACTTGATGGCTTCTTCTAATGGATTCTCTACCTATTTTGAAGCAGAAAGAAAATTTTTCTTATTTAAAAAAAGTTATTCAAGTCAAATCTCCCCTAAAATTTTATATTAACATATATCTAGAGCAGTTTAGTTTTCTTCATGTTACCAATCAACATTAAAAATTATTTATAAAGCACAGAGACAATAATTTTCAAATTTAAAATAACTATATTGATTTTTATAACTATAAAACCAAGGTGACTTTATTAAAATAAAAAAACTATTTAATATTATTCCACAGACTTTAGGAAATGATGCATCAAGTACTGATGGTTCCTTATATACTACAGCCAGCTAAAATAAAAGATATATAATAGCATCTCATAATTGGGGGAAAAAGTAACATTTTAAATGATTATACCTGATTTACACTAAATAAATCAGAAAGCTAAATATTTCCCAAAATTTGGTTCCAAAATATATAGAGAGACATTTTAATTCCATATTTCATAAATAATGGTATTGCTGTTATAACAAATTACCAAAAGTTTAGTGGCTTAAAACAATACAAACTTATCTTGAAAGTCCGACATGGTACAATCTCACTGGGCTTAAAATCAAGGTGTCAGCAGGACTTCGTTCGGTTTTGGAAGATCTAGGGGAAAAGCCATTTTCTTGTCTTTGTCTGCTTCTAAAGGCTGCCTACATTCCCTGGCTTATGGATTCCATCTTGAAAGCCAGCAAAAACAGTTTAAGCCCTCAAATCACATCACCCTGACTTCCTCAACTTGCAAGGTCCAACCTGATCACACTGGGTCACATGGATAAACCAAGCTAATTCCAACCTTGAGATCAGTTAATTACAATCTTGCATTCCATCTGCTACCTTAATTCCCCTCTGGCATGTGAGATCAGTATTCATAGGATCTGGAGATTAGAACAGACATCTTAATTAAAGGACCATTGCTCTGCCATAACAATCGTATGTATAATTGACATTATTAAAAATCTGCATATTGTCACTCAGAGTCAACAATGCCTATCATATAATGACTTTAAAATACTGCAAATGGCTTCTGATTATTGGTTTAAATAAACTGTATTTATAGTCAGAACAAAACCAAACAGCATAAATTTTAGCAAATAATAATGGTATACCTGAGCTGGGGATTTAGCTCAGTGGCACCGCACCTACTTCACATGTGCAAGGTCCTGAGTTCGATCCCTGGCACCAAAAAAACCCCCCCAAAAAAACAAGTAATGGTAAACTCATCTCACCCTTTCTAATTTTTCAGGTATAAGTTCTTCCTTTAGACCACTGGATTCTTCTTCTTCATCATCTCTTTTTTTTTTTTTTTTTTTTTTTTGGTGTTCCCTTTCTGCATGCTTTCTCTCTTCTTCTAATTTAGCCTTTTTCTGAGCTCTTCTTTGCTTGCTAAGGATTTTCTTCAATTCTTTGGCTGACAAGTTTTCTATAAATATTCAAATGAACAAAAATTCTGAGTCAAAATGTTTGCTATTTTTCTTATATCATTATATATACGATTAATGTAGCTTTTTTGTGGGGGTAATAACTATATCAAAAATTTTGAAAGTATATTCCTGTGACTAGCATAAAACCTGGTACACAAAAGGCAATCACTAAGTGCTGGCTGAATTAAAATCAACCAATTTTGGTCCAGTTCTGTCTCCTACACAATAAACAACTTCAGGCAAATCACTTTATCCCTCTCAATCTCAAGTTGCAAGTCACCTACAGAGGGGCTAATATCACAGACTCTATCAGAATATTTCAGAGACAAGAGATAATGCATATAAGCACACTTGCGCTCAATAAACATTATATAACTATTAGGAATGAAAGCTCAGAAATTTGCCTCCAAGTTACCATTTCTCAAATATTCCTAGACATTAACATCCTAGTGAGTAAAAAGCTATACAAATATTCTCACTGGCATTATATTCAGTAAGTACGTGCCAGAAGTTTTAGGAATATGTATTTTTCCTAAATAGGAAGAGTAGCTGAAAGCTACTTTTAGCTATGATTTAAAAAGAAAAAAAAAAACCGAGCCCATAGATATTTCTATTTTTCCTGAATTGATTCTATTAAATAAGAAAGAGTACAAGTCAGTCCTTTAGGGTGACTGAGAACATCAGCTACAGAGTATCATCCCACTGACTTTAACATATCAGTTATTTTAATATTGTCTTCATTTGACAATATGTTTTTAAACTTATTTTAATTATACAAACATATGGACTACAGTGAGGTAATTCAATATATGTATATGGCATGTAATGATCAAATCAGGGTGGCGGCATTTCTACCTTCATAAATATTTGAGAATATATTTTTCTCTGTACTGCATATGTTAATGATATTCTGAAATATGATGTTCTTTTCAATTTTTTTAAACAAATTCCTCTTCAGTTACCTGAATTTATTTCTTGTTGTTTTCTTTCATTGGTTAAAGGATTATCATATAATTTCAAATATATTTCAATCGCTGATCTAGTAGCCTTGAAATAAAAGGCATGTCTTCTGAGACTATCTTCTAATCTCAAAAGGTCAACATAGGCAGGAAGGGTCATCTTTCTCATGCAGTATATATGGAAGTCAAATTGATCATCGGTTATCTCAAAAAAATGCTTAAAAACAAAATCATAGAATTATCCCTTAGATTTTTGTCAATAACATCTACTTTTTGAAAAATAAATTATAAAAAGTCCAAAAATCAGTGTAAGCAGCCACAATTTCACTTAGTTGTCTTATTTTACTATTATAAAGGACATCAAGTTCTTTGCATTCGACTTCAATGTCTCTTCCTACAGTCCCTATGAATCATGTTTTTGTGATGATATTCAACTTATATGCTAATAAGTCAAATAACCAGGTTATTTTCAAACCTAGAAATCAGTACACATTGATATGTTAGTCCTAATGAAATACTTCTCCTCTGTATTCACTAAAAAACAATAAGGCAGAGTAAACAGAACTCAGGACTATATGCAGATTAACACTCAATACCTACCAATCTGACTGATGTAGTCAAACCTGAGCTCCTAAGCTCCTAAGAGGGAAAGACTTGGGGCTGGGGATTTAGCTCAGTGGTTCCGCCACCTGCCTCACAAGTGCAAGGTCCCAAGTTTGAACCCTGGTACCAAAAAAAAAAAGGGGGGGTGACATCATCTATAATCAATCCCCTTTTGGCTGGCCCAGGGCCTAACTCACAGCAGACATTCAATAAGCACAGTATCTGCCAAGCCAAGAGATAAGCTACTCATCAGGCATGTGAACTTAAGGAAGTGTTTTAATTTCCTATAGCCTTAACTGTTTCATCTAAGCTAGGAACAAAGGAATTTACACAGCCCATTTCTTAAGGTTATTAAAGGGTCAAATAATACATTTTAAAGTTCATTTTCAATTGTAAACTACTCTACAAAAAGAGCATTACAGTTTTCTTTAACTCAAAAAACTGCACTGATCTACCTTTATTTCATTTTACAAAATTTTTTTTTTGTTTTTTTTTGGTACCAGGGATCGAACTCAAGACCTTGCGCTTGCGCAGCAGGCGGCGAGACCACGGAGCTAAATCCCCGGCCCCAAGGCTTTTGTTTTTTGGCAGTGGTGATACTGGGGATTGAACCCA
Source organism: Heterocephalus glaber (assembly GCF_053883595.1). Lineage (NCBI taxonomy): Eukaryota > Metazoa > Chordata > Mammalia > Rodentia > Bathyergidae > Heterocephalus > Heterocephalus glaber. Next base: position 11,382,160 of record NW_028258406.1, on the reverse strand, counting down.
GGGCCTTTTGCACTGAGCTAGACAAGGTCTTGATACAGTCACTAAGTTGCCCAGGCTGGGCTCAAAAGTGTGATTCTTCTGCCTCAGCCTCCCAGAGTGTTGTGATCACAGGCATGCACCACAATACCCAGCTCAGAAGTTCTTAATGTGAAGTCTGTGTAAACAAGGATAACTTCAAGAAAGAAGCTCAAAGCATTTATTTAATTTCCAAAGAGTCCCTGAATCCCCAAAAGTTAACTAATCCCCCTCCATGGAAAGGAGAACACTAACCCTTAGCCCCACAAAACAATTTTATAATACCATTTTCTCCCCTATGTGCATTTCTGATTCTTTTCTCCTGCTTTAGCTTCTCCAAAATCAAAGAGGGAAATGAATGATTCAATATACCAACATAGATACAGCTTTTCCACTACTTCATGTTGTCTCTGTCGTAGAGGGTATAGTAATTCACTGTACAGGACATGTTTGTAATTGTCCACAATCATTTGCTAATTTTAGTCATCTTGTAACTGGAAACATGCTTTACAAAGAATTACATTAACTACCTGAGAATTCTAAGATAAGAATAATAGAAGTACAGTGTGGAGGGTGAGAAAAAATGAACATTTCATATCAGTTTATACTTATTACTAAAAAAGCATGTTTTAATATTATATTTGAAAACTACATTTTTCCCAATAAGACAAATTCATAATATTAAGTTTTATTTTTTAAAAATCAAAGGATCACTATTTCATAAAGTTGCTAGTTGTTTTCCTTAAGTTCTTCAAGTTCTGTGTTCGCTTTGGCAGCTCATATACTAAAAAAAAAGTTCTTCAAGTTCTTTGCATTCAACTTCAAAAATCAAAGGATGGGGCCAAGGATTTAGCTCAGTGGTTCTGTCACCTGCCTCCCAAGTGCGGGACCCGAGTTCAATCCTCGGTACCAAAAACAAAACAAAACAAAACGAAAAAAAGGATTTTCCTTAATACATATCAACTTATATCTAATGCCATAATAACATCTTAAAAATTCAATATAATTGACTAAGGAAAGATGGCACTGCTAAAAAACATGAAACACTTAATGAGATGAAAACATCTAACAGATTACAAGACTTTTTTTTAAGAAGAGGAATGTGTAAAAAGGAAGATGAAGAGCTTCAAAAGATACTCCTAGAAGCACTGGTAGACATAGATTTTAAGTTAAGTTTCAGAAGGAGCCATATGGAACCACAAACATTTAAGACACCTCTTTATCAGTAACAGCCCATACATAGGCTGCCTCTCTCCAGTTAGTGTCTTCCTTAAACAAGGTAATCAACTTATCCCAGGTGGCCAAAAGCTCTCCCAGTTTTTCAACTGAAAACACTGTGTCTTGGAACTGTTCAGCCTCACTCTGTAATAACAGTGGGGAAAAAAATATGGCTAAATTAAATCAGAAGTAGATAGGATACTGCAGATATATACTGCAGAAAAAGTAGGTAGCATACTGCAAACTAATAATTTTGCTTTGGAAGAAATAGTGCATTGTAAAATACAACATAAATAACTAAATAATTTGGGGCTAACGTTCTTCTTTAAACTTTGGAATAATTGCAGACATAGAAGGTGCAAAAGCTAGTATGCAGAGGTCCTGTATACCCTTCCCTCAGTTTCCTCCAAAGGTTACAGCTTACTTAACTGTAGTACAGTATGAAACCAAGAACCTGCCAGGGATTTAGCTCAGTGGTTCCACCGCCTGCCTTGGAAGCACAAGGTCCTGAGTTTGAATTCCAGCACCAAAAAAACCCAAAACCCAAAAACCAAAAAAACCAAGAACCTGACACTTACACAATGAGTGAATATTATTCTATGTGATTTTATCATGTGTAGACTCCTATAACCACTATCACAATCAGTAACTATCCATCACTATGAAGCTCTCTTTTTGTACTATTTTGAGTTCATTTTTTTAGTCTCCAAAATTGTAAAACATGAAAATACACTACATAAAACAAATAGTCAGTTTCCATGTACTTTTGAGCCAAATGCCAAGGGTATAAGGTCACCTATCAACTCACTATTGAAAGCTAGGTATCGGGCTGGGGATTTAGCTCAGTGGCACTGTGCCTGCCTTGCAAGCACAAGGTCCTGAGTTCGATCTCAGGTACCAGAAAAAAAAAAAAAAAAAAGAAAGCTAGGTATCTAAATCATAATGTATAGCAAATATTAACATACAGTTCATGGCCTTACTCTTTTCCCCTCATCTTAACCACCAGCAAACACTCTCTCTCATATATTATTTGTGCATGTGTGTGTATAAATTAGGAAGGAAGAGTTTGCTATAGCTGTCAAAATTAGGCTTGAGATGGGGATTTAGCTCCGTGGTTCTGCCACCTGTCCTCGAGCGCAAGATCCCCAAGTTCAATCCCCGGTACAAAAAAAATTAGGCTTGAAGTAAATTAAAGCAAGTCATTAAAGAATTTTTAAAAGTCATTCACAAAGGAGTGTGATTTTCTTTAGGAATTCCATTATTAACCCCCTTTTCCTGGGTCATATTTTTCTGCCCATCACTTCTCAGAATTCCTGAAAGAGCCTCTTAAATGCTTACATACAGACAAGCAACAAAAACCTCTGGATTTAAAAATAACCAGATCAGCCAGGCTTGGTGGTGCACACCTGTAATCCCAGCACTTGGGAGTCTGAAGCAGGAGGATCACTGAGATTTCGAGACCAACCTGAGCTACATAATGAGTTCAAAGTCAGTTAAAACTACTAGTAAGACCCTGACTCAAAAAAAAGAAAAAAAAGATCAACTAGAGAAATAAGCAACTTTTTTTTTTTTTTGGTACCAGGGATCGAACTCAGAACCTTGCACTTTCGAGGCAGGCGGTAGAACCACAGAGCTAAATCCCCAGCCCAGCAACTTCATTTTTTATAGAGAATCCATCATTATAAAGCACATGTCAATTTGATAGCGATCAGACTGTCAAAATCCTAGATTTTTAATTGCCATAGTTCAAATGTTGTAAATGTAAAATAATGAGGACCCAATCATTTAAAAAGAAAATTTTAATTCTTGAAAGATAAAGAGTTTAAAATATTCTGAACACAAGTGTATAGTCCATATTTTGAAGAAAGCGTTTGCTTTTAATAAAACTCAAGTTTCAAATATCGGATTGGGTTGGACTACATAATCTTTAAATATACTCTTAAAATTCAGAGGGGTAAGATTAATACAGAAAAGGTACTATACTGGACCATTCTGGAATTCTAGTATTTTAAATCTAATTACTAAGAGCTCGCAATAATATGTACCACAATTGAAACTGCCCTTAATGAAAGAACTCTTGAATGAATTCCTGAAGGCAAAAGAAATATCCCTTATTTGAACTTATTTTCTCAACTCTACTTAGAAGGTAAACTACAAAGTTCATTTTTTGAAAGGTATTTGTTGCCTTAATATATTTAAAACCCAGGCATAAAGTAACTCATGCAGATACTTAGTAGAATAAATCTTTCAATTTTGCAATTATTCCTAAATCTTTCCAATGACATAATAATTTTTAGATTATCCTAATATTATTGGAAATTAATTTAACATTAAGAATTCCATCGATAAATACTTATTAATCCTATCTGTATTAAATGCACATTTCTATATATAACTACATATGTAAAGTATACATATTAATCATGTCTTACTTTTAGTAAGGAATATTCTTTATAAAAAGACTAGTAAGAGGGGTCTCTTGTTTTCTGTTCCTAATTCTTCCTACACTCAAGTGCCAATAGCAAACTTTGAATAAAGTTAAAATTTATAGCAATAATTACATAACATGTCCAAATGGTGATTTCTGCCACATTTTAATCTGTGACTAATGATTTCTTGTAACTTTTTTCTTCAAAAATGCTTTCTACCAATTAAGTTATTTCTTGAACTAGAAGTAGCTTATCTGGAATAGAATTTTATTCCACACCACACAGTCAAAGTCACTCAGACTTAAGGGAAAGCATCATCTAAGTGAAACTTGGTAATTGGAAGATCTATTCTACCAATTCTCAAAAAATATTAGAATAAAGCAATATAGAGACATCAATGTTAGGAGAAATGGGGTCTAAATTCAAGTTCACTACTCTAATAATCATAAGAATATTCAAATTTCATTTAAACAGAAATTTTGGTGAGCTGGGCATGGTGGCACACACCTATAATCCCAGCACTCGGGAGACTGAGCCAGGAAGATCACTGTGAGCTCAAGGCCAGCCTGGGCTACATAGTGAGTTTAATTCTAGTCTGAACTACATAGTGACACCTTGTCTTTAAAAAACTGAAAAAAATAAAAATACAAATAAAATATGTCTAAACACATATAAATGTCACACCAGGTATATGTTTTTAAAAAAAATTTTGTGTGTCTTCTTGTAGTCGTCCTAAAATTACTATCTATAAATGCCTAGCAACTGCTTCATTCAGAAAACAATTTACCTTTCACTGAGAACATCTTGATTAATAAAAAATGTATCTTTCCTTAATAACAAGCAGAATATTTTTAAAGTGATGGTCATCCAGGAAGTGTCAAAACAAGCTAGCAATCTATAGTTTTATCAGAAATAAGAAGAGCCTGATAGAAACTAGGAATTCTTAGATATTTCCCATGTGAGTCAAGGCTTTATATTTCTCAAGGAAACAATGAAAAAAGATTTTCCCTAAAGATAGCCATCAAGGTTTCAAAGGGCAGGAAGTTTCGAAAAAGGGAAAAAGTTAGGTTATTTCTATGAAGATTTTAAAAGTATTATCCTACTTCCAGCTCTCATCAAAAGCCACCCCCTAAGATATAGCCTTCTCTAGGTAATCTATAGTTTCAAATGGGAAGAAGTTTCATATGGGAAGAAGGTGCAGACATCAGGCTCACCTGACTATGACGCCCGTGGTTTTATACTGCATTAGCAGGGGGAGAGTGATGCCGAGTGCCCCCACAACTGAGGGCTGCTGAGGACTGCCTCAGGTGTACATTTGCAGCTCTTTTCCTCCTGTGGTCCATGTGGAAGGAGTGTGCTTCAGAGATGACAAAGAACAGGAAAAAAAATTCACACAAAGGAAAAGAAAAGTCTCCTCTCTAAGGCATATCACATACAATTCTAAAAGCAAGTAATAAAATATACCTGCAAACTGGCCATACATTGCTATACAAAATACTGAACATAAGAAGAAACTCCCTGGGAAGACAACTGGAGAGAGGCTGACTGCAGACCAGATCCTGACATTTAAAAGGGGAAAGAGGGCCGGGGATTTAGCTCAGTGGTTCTGGTGCCTGCCTCACAAGCACAAGGCCCCAAGTTCGATCCCTCGTACCAAAAAAAAACAAAACAAAAAACCAAAGATGAATGTCATTATATTATATACCTAAAATGTACCAATAAAATTAATTAAAACAACAACAACAACAAAAATCTCTAATAACTTACCCTTTCTACTTCACAGCACTTTTTCAAGGCATCTCCATATCTCCCCAGCCGCTGATAAACTGAAATGCATTCTGTCTGAAACCACATACACTGCATTTCATTTAGGTTTTCCATGGCAGATATTCCCTCCTAAAATGTAAGCATTTGTAGCTATAATGAGCAAACAATAAAACATCCTAAGAATCTCAAAGCTATGGCCACAAGTATTTTCTTTTTTTGGCCACAAGTATTATTATGACAATCAACAACAATTAACAAATGTATTAACATGTTTCCCCAAGGCTCCTAATGTTTGAAAATTATAGGTCTTATGGCTGTTTTTAAATTTTTTATTAGTACATGTTTGTGATTCTATACTTTACATAGAGAAGACTCCAGATTACTTAGTTAAAGCTTAGTTTTTAAAATTTCAGCCTGGCACGGTGCACATGCCTGTAGTCCCAGCACTCAGGAGGCTGAGGCAGGAGGGTTGCTGTGAGTTCAAGGCCAGCCTGGGCTATATAGTGAGTACAAGGTCGGCCTGAACTACACAGTGAGACCTTGTCTCAAAATAAATTAAATAAATAAACATAAATAAATGAATATTCAAAGTTTACTAACTATTTAAAACAACAATCTTTATTTTGGTACTGGGGATTGAACTCAGGACCTTGCGCTTATGAGGCAGGCAGTTAAAACAATAATTTTATGAAGCACTGCCTGTCTTATGCATTTCTTTTTTCTCTTCTTTCCCCCTTCCTCTTTTTTCATTTTCTTTCTGCTATTTAACCTTTCCTTACTAACTCAGGGTTGGCACTATAGATAGCTAACTTTGTGTTTTATCTCTTACTAACAATTCTAATCGCATTTTTCGGTTCCCCAGTCTCCTTCCTCCTAGTTAAGCTATCCATTGTCACTTTCTTTGTGCCTATATGTCTGGTTCTAACAACATCTCCTGTTTCATCACAACTCTTATTTTCCTATCTCTCAGGCACAGAAAAAACCAAACCAAACCAAACCAAAAAATAACTGAACTTGTTATATTTATAGTCAGGTGTAGTGGCACATCTTATAATCCCAGCTACTAGGGAGAAAGAGGCAGGAAAATCGTAACCAGCAGGAGGATCTGAGACTAACCTGAGTAGCTTACCAAGACTCTATCTCAAAGCAAAACATAAAAAAGGCTGAGGCTGTAGCTCAGTGGTTGAGTGTCCCTCGGTTTGATCCACAAGAACAGAAAAAATAAATTTTCTTGTTAATTCCGACTTAATGATAATTCTGAGAAGAGTTTAAGACATGAAGTACTAAATTTCAGTGCAGTAGCACTGGAGTTTTGTCACACTTCAGAAAAGATTTATTTAAAATATATATGTATTAGGAGTAGGCAAAGACTTCATGAACAAAACCCAGACCCCATAATACTACAAAGAATCAACAACTGGGACCCCATCTTATTAAAAAGCTTTTGCACAGCAAGAGAAACCACCAACAGAGTGAAGAGACAAATCATAGAGTGGAAAAAATTTTTACTAGCTATTCAGATAAAGGACTATTATCTAGAATATATAAAGAACTAAAAAAAAAAAAAAAATCAACCCCTTCAAATTTAAAGACCTAATGCAAAAATGGGCATCTGAAATAAAAAGTCACTCCTCAGATAAGAATTACAAATGGCAAATAATTGTATGAAAAAATGTTCAATATCATTAGTCAATCAATAAATTAAAACAACACTGATACTCCATCTAACTCCAGAGAGAATGGCTGCTAACAAGATATCAACCAATAACAAATGCTGGAGGGGCTGTTGGGAAAAAGGAACCCTTCTCCACTGCTAGTGGGAGTGTAGACTGGTCCAACCACTGTGGAAATCAGTGTGGAGATTTTTCAGAAAACTAAAGCTAGAGGTTCCCTTTTGACTCAGCTATACCTCTTCTTGGTATCTTCCCAAAAGAATTAAAAACATCATACCACAGTGATATATGCACACCCATGTTTATAGTGCCACAGTTTGTAATAGCTAAATCCTGGAAACAGTCCAAATGCCCATCAACAGATGAGTGGATAAAGATGTGGCTTTTTTAATACTACTCTGCCATAAAGAAGACATTTATAGCTAAATGGATGAACCCTGAGACCATACTCTTAAGTGAAAAAAACTGGACACATAGGTTTAAACACCGCATTGTTTCTCTGGTGTGAGAAAACTGAATGTGGCAATAAGGACTGAGATGTAAAATGGACATTGGGAAATGGGAAGAAAGTGTTCAAATGGAAAAGGAAACAAGGGAGAAGGGAGGAAGAAAGGAAGGACATGACAAGAAAAAAAGTGAAAATAGAAGGAAAAAAATGGAAACAAAGCTTTTGTACATAGGGAGGAGAGGGGGCTTGAAGGGAAGAATGGGATAAAATAAAATAAAATTTATTTTAAAAAAGTAAATAGAAAAAAATACATATTTGTATGACCCCAGGCTAGATGGCAAAGGTATATTTATAAAAAATAATTTTATCGGGACCAGGGATTTAGCTCAGTGGTTCTGCCATCTGCCTCGAGAGCATAAGGTCCCGAGTTCGATCCCCAGTACCAAAAATAATAATTTTATCAATATTAAGTTTTTTTACTTACATTTTGTGTTATCAGTTCAACTCCTAGAAATCACCCAAAGTCTAAAAACTGATTATCTCTGGATGAACAGAACTAGAGATATATTTTATTTCTTCTTTATGGCTGTGTATATTTTTCAATTTTTGATAGAAGTTATTTTTATTTTGGTTTTTGTTTTAGTTTTCTGAGACAAGGTCTCACTATGCAGTCCAGGCTGCCCTCAAACATGTGGCAATCCTCCTGCCTCAGCCTCCCAAGTACTGGAACTACAGGTGTGTATGACCATGCCCAGCTCAAAAAGTTTTCCATAAAGAACTGCCAAATTTGTATTAGCAACCTTCTATAATTCTAAACTGTGAAAGATCTATAAAAAGAAATATGAGTACTTCACTCATATTAGTAAGTATGATTACTAAGCTGATTACTAAGGGCCAGTAGCAATGTTCTTCCCCTGGTCACTATATTATCTACCACACACTATTGACTAACCTGGCCAATGAGCCAGTAAGGATATACTGAACAAGCTCGCCATACAGTATGCCAACTTGTCAGAAGCAGATGACTGGAAACAATTATGATGAGTAAACTGTGACGCTGGTTTTGATGACCACTCTCTTTAACCAATTCCTTCCAAACAACTTTCTCATTTGTCTACTCTGACACATTATGCTGTTTTTAGTCACTAAGTTTCCAAGGCTGGGCTCAAACTTCCAGTCCTCCTGCCTCAACCTCCCAGGGCACTGAGATTATAGGTGGTGTGCCATCATGCCCAGCTTTCTATTTCTTTCTTTTTTAGGAATGGGTTTAACTTAATAAGTCTTGTACTGTTATACTCACTTTTAATCATACTTTATTTCTAATCCCTACCTAGGCCTTTCAGATAGTACTTTTAATACCTAAGCGCTTTGTTTATTCATTATACTCCCTTCTAATCTTCATAACCATGATAGAATGGACACTGGAAAAGTTTGAACCCTAACAGCACTATTTACAATGTGACTAAAATGCTTTATGTAGCTAGCCTCTTCAGAACTTCAATTACCCTGCTGTAAAATATCAGAGACACCTAAGTGCTACATGAACATAAACAGCACTACTATTTCTCTAATGTAATTTCTTCTCTTAAAACCCATCATTCTCATTCATCCTCTCTCCCAACATAACCTATGCTGTTTTGCATCTGCTACTGATCCCGTGGCATCTGAGTTTTAGAAACACTAGTTATTACAGTTTCTGCTAATATTACACAATTCTGGCCAGGTTTAACACAAAGAACATGGGTTTTCAAATCAAATATGTAGAATCCTGGCTCCAGATGAATAATCTGATCTGCAGCCTACATGGTGCTTGACCTCTCCAAACACTTTCTTAACTATAATTACGGGGAGAAAGAGATCATGTATATAAAGTACTGAGCTCAGTACTTAAAATGTTAAATCTATTTTCCTCTTGTAAGTGATAAATTACTAGCATTACTGTAAACACCAAATGGCAGGCTAGCTCATATGAGAAAATTCTATTTATAAGAAACAAAAAACAAATGTTCTATAGGTATGGCCTATAAACTGAGAACACATGACTGCACAGGTGTGTATGTCAAAATTACTTGTCAATACCTAGTCACGCCAGACTTTAAGATCAGCATATTTGATAGATACAACACTACCATACTGTTGTAATTTGCATTTTGCTCATTACTAAGTAAAGATATCCTTTTTTTTGCCATTCCATTTTCCACTTTTGTGAACTAATTATTCATATCTTTTGGCCATATTTGTGGTGTCTTATCTTTTTTATTGTATTTTTACTTTCACATGTTTATTTCTAAGACATGATTTTTCCAAGTAGTTGAAATTTTCACATTAGAAGATCAAGCTATTCTGTGGCTTATCAATTATAAGGGATTTCTCTAAACATTGAGACATACCTAGAACCTACTTAACATTTAAGGTGGTGAATTTTTGCTACATCAGCAATATCTTAGCATCATAGGGCATAGCAGGAACTTATTTTCATCTTAAAAACTTACTGGCAAACTTCACCACTAATGCCCTCCACTTTGCACATAATGTGTATTATTTAAGATGTAAATTACTTATTCCAAAGCATCTTCATTAAAACTTGGAAATCAAACTTGCAAACATGGTTTCCTCATTATGCCTCAATATCACATTCAATGTGTACTGCATAATTATTTCAGTGAATTCTTTAGTTCTTTATACATTCTTTATCACAGGTTGAAAATGTCTTCTCCAATTAATTCTCTTCTCACTTTGCTTATGGTTATTTTGTTATACAGAAATTTTAATATAGTCAAGCACTATAATTTCAGTCACACTTTATGCTCTTAGTATCTTAAGGAATGCCTACAGGGTGCGTGGATTTGATCAGTGCACATTGTATGGATATATGAAAACATCACAGTGAGCCCTATTAATATGTACAATTATTACTGTTAATTTTTTAAATGGAGGAAGGGTGGAATAGGAGGAGGAGGAGAAAGGAGCAGGAGAGGAGGAAGGAGGTGGCATGCTTTCTAACTCAAACATAAAAACATGTTTCCTTAGCCTAAAGATAGACTCCTGTTTTCTTCCAAAAGTCTGAAAGATTTGCTTTTAATATACAGATCTTGAAACCACCTGGAATTGATTTGTGTGCAGTGAAATACAGGGGTGCCATTTAATTTTTTTTCAACCTAAGCCTAACCCTAACCCTAAGTAACTAATTGTCCCATCCCTATCTTTTCATCTCTAATTTTAAAAGTACTTCTGGCTATATACCAAGTTTTCAAATATATGTGATTATGTTTCTGAGAGCTTTGTATTCCATTAGTCTACCTACACTTTTAACCATAAACATGTATCACTTTCATAATATAGCAAAAAGTCTACGTTAAGAATGGCCAAAGAAGGAAAGGAATGGATATTTAGCTCAACAATATCAGAGAATTTAATTCCAGACAGGGAGGAGATAAGGAAGAACAGGGGGAAGTAAAAAGAATTAAGATGTGTTATACACATATACCAACTTCCCACAATGAATGTAGTCATTATGTAGTTCAAATTAAAAAATTTTTAAAAGAATTTAATTGCAGAATATCAGAGATTTTAAAAAAGTGCAAAAAAATTACTTCTACATCCTGTACAAATTTTCCACAAATTCACAAATTCCAGATTTCCACTGCCAAAAACAAGTATTTTCAGCTCCACACTTTAATAAGCCTCTTTCTTGAGGGCCTTTTAATTTCCTCCTAATAAACTTCTTTATGCCTCTTTAAAAAAAAAAGAAATTACTTATACATAGAAAGGTCTCTAAACAGCTCTGAAGTAAGACAATGTAAAAGAGAATTAAAAAGCAGTCACAAATCACTAGGGAGACAAAGAATTTGGGATAGACCCAACCTTATACAGAACAATTTTACACATAAAAATGGCATATTGTTCAAACTTTTAACAAAGTATTTTGTTCCTGTTGAGCCCTTTTAATCATCCCCTGCCAGAAATACATAGAGAAACACATATACAACCACAGTAGGAAACTATACTTAGGATATGGATAAATAGTCTTAAAATAAAAAAGAAATGAATTTTTATTAATTTCAGGGGCAACCTCACAATTTTACTAATTCAAGTAATTACATGCTCATGTATGCTCTCTCCTACCCTTGTAAACTTGGAGCAAATTTTCTCTGCTTCTTTTATCATATTTGCCCAAAGCATGTATTTTGCACATTTAGAATTGATGAATCTATCAGCTGTGTCCAAAGACTGTGCTTCATCCATCCACTTCGCAGCTTCTTTGAGATTACCTATATGCTTTAAGAGATTAAAGCATTAAAGAAATTGCAGTTATCTATGATCGAGAATATGAGTGTACTATAAATGGAAAAAGTTTATAAAGACACATTAGAAAACTGACACCATTTCTGGCAAATTTATCTAGAAATCCAGAAAATTACAATTTACATTTAACAAGAACTAAACCAAGTGCCTAACGCTGATTATACAAGTATGCAGCATAAAACTCCATAGGATTGAATATTAGAAAAAAATTATCAGGGTGCCTTAGAAGTTACTTCTACTAGGCCGGGGATTTAGCTCAGTGGTGCTCCCACCTGGCTCGAAAGCACAAGGTCCTGAGTTCAATCCCAGTACCAAAAAAAATAAAAAAGAAGTTACTGCTACATAAAAACAATTCCAAGACTTCTTAAATGGCTGAATTCCTCAAACTCAAAAACCATGATTAAGATTTTACCTTGTAAATTTTCGCTTTCATATAAAACAATTCTATTAGAGTTGGAGTACTAGCAATTGCAGCATTAATATAATCCAAAGCCAAAGAATATTGTGCAAGTTTATCAAAGTGCTGTGCCAGGAAATACTGAACCCAGAGTATAGTTGTCGGGGTTTCCTTCTCCCCCATTTTCTGCAATCAAACAAATATTAAATCATTATAAGGAAGAATTCTAGGTAAAGCAAGCCACATACTTTCTCTCTCCTAACTCATAATAAAATTAGTAGTTGTTATAATAAAGAATAAAAATTCAGCAAAAATTAGCACATGCAACAAAAGGAGCTATGATTTCATGTTATAAAATTCAAATGGTGGCAGCCAAAGAGAGTAAACAAAATCCTACTTTGACAGGCTTCTAGTTCCAACCTCCCTTCAAAGAAACAGTGCTGAGGAAAGTCATAAATCAATCTAAATCTATGAATTCTCAGGCTGAAAGCAAAATGAACATGCCAGGAAAAGTCAAAGAAGGAAGCCAGAAGAAGAGACTACCACTGCCAAGACCTCAGCAGAGATTAGAACTGCCAACCTGCCAGAGAACAGCATTTACTAGGCCTCAAAGCTGACCAGGAGAGTCCAAAGTTGAAGGGTATGACTCACAAGGAAGAGGATACACCCTTAACAAGGTGGAACTATCCCTACCACATATCAAAAATCTGAGTGAACACTACTTAAGTCTTCTAACAAAAGGAGTCACATATATACAATCAGCTGAGCCCTCTTCTGCTCCCCATCCTGAACCAGCAAGCTATAAGCAGCTAAAGTAACAGCTGTTTTCAAAACAGATTTCAGAAGGGAACACATACAAATTTTAAATGAAGGTGGACAGAATAAATTTAGCCGTATGACATCAAAACACATCTCCTACTGTAGCTACTAACCAAATGACAAGATAATACAAACACACTAGAGCATAAGTTAAAACAATTAAGATGTGTTTATGTACATGTACCAACACCTCACGAGGAAAAAAAAAAAACACACCTCATGAGGCATTTAATTATTATGTACTGCAAACATATACTACCACTAAAAAAAAAAATTTTTTTTTTTGGTACCGGGGATTGAACTTGGGTTCTTGTGCTTGCGAGGCAGGTGGCAGAACCACTGAGCTAAATTCCCGGCTAAAAATTTTTAAAAAATCATTTACTTGTCTTTGCAAACCAATCAAACCCTTATAATTAAAAAAAAAAAAAGGTAACAGTCAAGTATTTATAGTGTACCTCTTACATAAACTGTGTTTCTGGAGAACCAAATACTTGGTGTGAGAAAAGTCTTATTTTTTTTTCTTTTTGGGTTTTTTTTTTTGGTACCAGGGATCGAACTCGGGTCCTTGCGCTTGCGCAGCAGGCGGTGAAACCACTGAGCTAAATCCCCAGCCCCAAGAGAAAAGTCCTTAAAGGGTACAGCATCCGCCTACCATGCACATGGAAGTCCCCCGGTTTAATTCCCAGCATTCCTCCACCAAAACAAAACAGAACAAAAACAAAAAACCACCCAAACAACTAATAAATGCAGAAAAGTTAGTAAGAATGAAATAAGGAATTTAGGTAGTGACCCTCAATATCTGTTAAAATCCTCAGGTCAGAGGTCCATGAGAAATGTTTTCATAGGCACATCTTGCTGACAAGGAATGCTGATCAATCTTAACATCAAAAAAGAGGTAACCAGAATGCCTCCTTCTTCCTGGTATGACACAACATCTAGTCCACAGCACTACCTGTGAAGTATTCAAACAGAACCTGAATCCAGTCAAGCCTGTAAATCTAACTATCCATACTACAGGCAATATGAATGATGACAAAATATATTAAGTTAATACCATGAGAAAGCCATCAGTCAAACCTAGAATAAGAGATAGACTACTACAAAGGGACCTTTCAACAAAAGGCATTTTTTAAAGGGAAGGGACATTACTGCTGTATATTAAAAAACATAAAACATAATAACTGAATGCAAAACATGAACCTTAAATGGATCTAAATACAAGTAAATCAATTATACAAAGACTTTTTTTGGATAATGGAGGACATCTGAATGTGAACTGAATATTAAATACTACAGTATGAGGTTAATTTTGTGTATTTTAAACAGAGATAATACTAAGGCATTTACAGGTGAAATAGTGTATCTGGAATTTCCTTTAAAATACCCAAAGGGTGGGCTGGGGATTTAGCTCAGTGGTGCCACTTCCTGTCTTAGATCCCGAGTTCCATTCCTGTACCCTCCCACAAAAAAAAGAGAGAAATAAAATACCCAAAGGGTAATGACATGGAAAACCACATGAAAAACCCAGGCTAAAGTTATTATCTGCAAGACTGAAAACATTCTAAAAGGTTTTCTAAATTAAATGCCCTTGATTCACATATGCCTCTACAATCAGAGAAATAGAGGAACAGATAACATGAAATTAAAATATTAGAAAAAGTAAGAGATTCAGGAAAAAGAGATTGTAATTAAGCCATTCAACCTCTCAATAGGTTAAAATAGGGCTAATTCCCATTGGATAGGATTATGGAAAATTTAAATTAAATAAGATTGAAAGTGCTCTCATTTCATTTTAATTAAAAAGTAACTTAATAAGCAGCTATTATGTAGCACACACAAAGCAGTGTTATTGTGATTAAAAATGGATTGAAATGAGTGATCGAATTCCAATTCAATCTAATTTAAACTTACCATAAGGGCTAAAAAAGTCACATGTTTTAAGAGAGGCTTCATAGTTACTAACAAATTCCTGGATTATAGAAACCTGTTAAAAAATATATTTTTATTTATAGATTAAATTAGATTTGGAAAACAATATAGCTTATTTCAAAACTATAAATTAAATAAAGTAGGATGGTGCTTTTCTTCCACTCCTAATATAAACATGAATTTTAGGAAGGGGGTAATAAAAAAAGGGAAAATACACTGCTGCCTTTATTAACAGTAAAACAGAACCTCAATATTTTCTCATCACTATAAGCAGTTTGAGGTTTTGAAGGACAGATACTTAATCTTTTGCCAATAAATATATCTGTAAAATTTATTAGGTTAATTTGCTTTTTGCTTCCTATTGTTTTGTGAAGTTGTAAGCCATTATATAAAAATTCAGATTTTAAAAACTGTTACTCCTTACAAAAGTCAAGTGAAATGATCCAATTTGAAAGGTACACACAAAAGTAGAAATAACTGTTTAGCTTCTTACATTAGCAATCTTAGCAAATGGCAGCAAGTATAATCTACTTCATGTAATTATAGGTTTTCCTACTCAACTTATCTACATACTACTAAAATAACATCTGAAAACACTGCTTACTATCTTGTGAAAACTGGAACTTTAGACATTTATTTTCAAAAAACAATGTATTTCTTTTCTGTCCTAGGCCTCTTTACAAACTAACTAAAATCTACTATGGTTCCCTACCACTGAACAACACGCCATGTGTCACAAAGTCCTAAAAATTTTGGTACATATGGCTGTGAAAGAAAACTTCTGCTACTGGCCTATTAATGAAAGGAAGATGGTATGATTTAATTAGTTTAATTTTGAATCAAATTTAATCCTTATCCCCACAAAGTCAGACTAGCTTCCAAGAAACCATTGACCATCCTGTTGATCGAAGCCACTGACCATCCACTGCCCAAAACCCAACTGACCATCCTCTTGACCCCACTCCCAAAAAAACCCAAAGTAAAACACTTCTCAGAACTATGTAATACCCTTCTAATATGATATTGTACCATATGGCACAACTCACTAGAATTAAGACAATGGGAACATACGATGAAGTACACATTAAGAATGGAAAAAATGTGTAATTGAAAATAGAATGTGAAAAAAATTTACACATTTATGACTTCACTAACACATACATTTAATGAAACATATTCAACAAAAATATGACCTAATAGATTATAGCAGTAGAAAATGGGTACTTCAAAAAAAAAATAAAAACAGTGGTTTCTCATTCATGTGCAAGCTAAAAAAGCTGATTTCATATAAGCAGAGACAAGAGTTGTCACTAATATTAGGAAAGGTAGGGGGAAGGGAGACAGAAGGTGTGTCACAAGTACCAAATACTAGAGAGGAAGAATAAGTTCCAATGCTCTAAAGCATAGTAGGGTGTCTCTACATTCTAAACAAGAAGAGAAGAGTCTGAAGGTTCCCAACACAGAGAAATGATACATGTTTAAGAAGAGGGAAATGTTAATTACCCTATTTTG
Source organism: Heterocephalus glaber (assembly GCF_053883595.1). Classification (NCBI taxonomy): domain Eukaryota; kingdom Metazoa; phylum Chordata; class Mammalia; order Rodentia; family Bathyergidae; genus Heterocephalus; species Heterocephalus glaber. The sequence continues at coordinate 11,365,648 of NW_028258406.1, read as the reverse complement.
ATCATTATACACTATATACATGTACTGAATTATCACACTGTATCACATAAATGTGTACATTCTCTCGCTATATCAATAAATATAAAAGTCAGATCTTAATTTTTTACCAAAATTTGAAGATTAAATAAACTCATGACTTGGAAATTAAAAGAATTATTTGGTTTTTAAAAGGTGGTTCTGAAAGTGAAGTCTCTGAACCATTAACATTATCAAGATTTAGTGGCACCCAGTTCTTTATTAGAAATATAGTTTTTGGACCATACCCTAGACTGACAAAATCAGAAACTCCTATACAATCTATGTTTAATAAACCTCTTAGTTAACTCTGACACACAATTGAAGCACTGATAAAAATGTTGCAAAAATATTTTAATATAAAATAAAATTTAATAGACACCTTTTAACCCACTATAATCACCCTGTTAATCTCAATTAGAATATCTGTAACTTTAAAAAGGTTTTTTTTGTATTAAATTCTTTTATTGGTACATTGTGAGTATACAACACAATTACATTTCTCATTGGGAATTGTACCTTTGCATAATGCATCTTCGTTCTTATTTTTTCCCCATTCTTAGCCCTCCCTTCACGCCCTCCACCCTTCCCTATTTACAAAGACTTTATTTCCATTTTTTCCATTTCTCATCATTTTTCCTTTCCCTTCTTTCCTTTCCCCTGCCCCTCCCACTACCCCTTCCCCTTTGGACCTTTTCTTCCTATTTTACATTATCAATTATTCATTCTAATCATTGGTACATTTTAGGTATACAATATGACATTTATCATTGGAAATTTGCACCTTTACATATTCTCTCTTGGTTCTTATTTTTTCACCCTTTCCCAGCCCTCCCTTCAACCCCTCCAGTCCTCCCTATTTACAAAGATTTTGTTCCTATTTTTCCATTTTCTCATATTAATCCCATTCACTTTAAAAAGTTTTTGCAGTCTTAGAAACTCAAATTGCTCAATTTAAGAAAATTATTTTTCATGAACTTACAATGCCATCTACTGACAGCTGTAAAAACTGCAGCTAGAGCAGGTTTTCATGGGTAACCTTTGTGCATCTCCAGAATAAAAAATACTTTTAAAGTCAATTTTAATAAAAACTACAATAACAAAATTTTAAAAGAAAAATAAAAAACCTACTAAAGTTACACATCATCTTTCATAAAGATTATATTAATACTATCAAATAAAACATCTTAGTTTCAGAACTTCAAGGAAAAAATCAAGACAGTGGCAAGTTCATGGGAAATCTTAAAAATTTTAGTCTTGAATTTCTTGGTTTCATTAAGCATATTTCTCAAATCTCAAAAATGTATGTTATAGTCACTTCTAATTTAGTAATGCAATAAATACTGCATTTTCCCAGTTAATATCTAATTAATTTTCTCTGAAAGTTAATACAGTATAAGCAGTTTTACTTGGGTTTAAGAATCCATTTTGCTCAGGTTTAAGAATCCATTTTATTGAAGTTTCCTGATCATTTATACCTCAAGTAGGTAGTAATAGGGAAATTTTTCTTCTTGAAAACAGTTCTGCCATTTTAAAGTCAAGAAAGCCAATCCACGTAGGTTTCTAGGATTTAAAGTAAAAACTTTAAAACTTCAAAATGGACAGCTTAAATTATAATGCGGCTATGGTTTGGATCTTAAACGTTTCTCTCAAGTTCACATGGCCTTAACTGCCAGCTGATGGTTCCACTGGGAGGTGCTGGAAATTTTAGGAGGTGGGACCTTGAGAAAGGAAGTTAGGTCATGGAGGACAGTGCCCTTGAAGGAAATATTGGGATCTCAGCTCTTTCCTCTCTCTTCTCACTTTCTGGCCATCACAGTATGAGCCGATTATACTTATACCAATCATGATGTTCAGCCTTGTCACGGGCCCAAGCAACCATGCACTAAAACTTGTCAAACTGTGAACTAAAATAAGTATTTCCTTCTTTTAAGTTGTTGTCTCAGATATTTTGTCATAGCCAACAGAAAACTTACTAACACAATGCCCCAAATATTTTACAACCTGAAAAACCTTGCCCAAGTTTAACCATCTTCATCTGATTTAAATATCTTCTTCTAACAGCTGTATTTGATTAGGATTGAACTTTATCTTCATTAAAATCTAACCTGAGAAAACACAATAACTACAACAGGTACTTTCCTAAAGAACTGAGATAGGAGGTAGACCATGGCACAGCTGGCTGGGAAAATAAGTGGGACCTGTTAATTATAAGATCCCAGGACAGTGCCAAATAATTCCCAGGACCCCATATGTAGAATTCGCAGATGTGGAACATGGAAGACACAGACACCAGGAAGAGCCCATTATTATGACTCTTCACAGTAGCCTACTCTGTGTCTTCTAGACCAGGATGTACTTTTATTTCTGCTCTTTTTGTCTTTTGTTTGCCCCAAGTTTGCTCTGCAGGGTGAGTTTCTCCCTTACTCCTCAACCTTCACTTTTCAAATCAACTTTTGGCACTGTTTTTGGCTTGTCTCATTCAACTCTGTTCGAGGTGAAAAGAACCTAGAATATGTTTCATTGGTAAACCATTTCTAAAAAAAAAAAAGCTACCCAATAACAGTATGACTTTTGACCAGTTTTCCTTATGTAAGGCTTCTAACAATTAACCTCAGAGTCGTAATGCCACAACACCATATCTGGTAGTTTTTTTTACCACAAAGATAATCTTCAGGTTTAAACTATTACTGTAACATGACAGCCACTGAAGCTATCTTTTCATTTTTAACCAAATTAGGAAAATAAGTATAATTATCAACAAAGACCACACTGCTGAATTTCTAATAAATGGATAAGTAGTGACAACTTTGGTTTTGAAGAGGCCAGCCACAGGGGTAAGCTGCTCAACAATGACAATAAAATCACAGTAACTACTTGCAGAGATGAAGAGCTGAAGGATGGTATCTGGGCACTCATCATTACTTGATGCTCAAAGATGTGACAAGTACCAAATATCAAAACAAACTGTTTTGGCTAATAAGGGTAGCAAGTCATAAGGCAATCATCAGATCAATATGGGGACAAAATTTTCATGTCAAAATGCTTGAGGACCAAATCAAGTAAGTTTCAAAGAGTTGAGTACCAAGGTATATTAATATATCTTGAACATTACTGAATCAAGCACTTTAGAAACTTAGTAATTTAACACATACATCAACCCTTTACATATTCTTATCGTAACTTTATGATTCAAGTAACTGCTCAAGAAAGTAAGTCATAGAGTCACAATTCCAAAATATGCACAATTTCAAGGAACTACTCTTTCACTACATGAGAATTTCCCCAAGAGTGGTTACAACAGTGGAACACGAAATGATTACCAACTACTATAGTACGGCTATGATTTGATGTGTCCCAAAGATTTTACGTGTCTGCTGATCAATTATACTAATAACTGAGCTTGTTCACAATTACTAATTTACAAATTATGGGTCAAAGATAAAGTAATGGAGGTTTAACTAAATCTTTTTTTTTCCAACAGTAACTTTCAAACTGACTACAAAAAATACCAGATTTTAGACGTTAATAAATCAGAAGCAATGCTTGGAAATAAAGGTATAAACTTGGCTATTAACTTTTAATTATCTTTCCAATTTATGATCAAGATTTCAGTGCCTACGTTCCAATTTCAAAAAATCAAACGGTATTCTATTCAAAGATAGCTAAATCTGTGTTTATTAAAAATGTAGCCTACTTGTTAAAATCAATCATTTGTACTTTTATTGACCAAAAGGCAGTTTAATGTTACTGTAGCTTCACATAAATCACAAACGGCAAACCCATAATCATACTATAAAAAATAATGAATCATGAAATAGCTGAATACAGATTTCTCATAATAATTCAAACTAAAATCCTACTAGAAAAGCATACCCATTAAAAAATTACCTTTATAATAACCTCTCCCCCCATTAAGTTTATTGGTACATTTTAGGTATAAAATACAGTTACATACATCACTGGGATCTTGTACCATTACATGAGTATCTTGGTTCTTATATTTTTTCCCCTTCCCCTGCCCTCCCTTCACCCCCTCCACCCTTCCCTATTTGCAAAGACTTTGTTTCCATTTTTTTCCTTTTCTCATATTTTTTCTTTTCCCTTCTTTCCTTTCCCCTACCCCTCCCAATTCCCCTGCTCCTTTAGACCTTTACTTCTGATTACACAATATCAATTATACATTTGTAAAATTACAATAGCAAGATCTAGGAGACATTACCACAGAGTTTACAGAATTTAAAAGGATATAGAAAGCATATTACAAAAATCTGTTTTGAAATAAATTTGACAATTTCTAAGAAGTACCTTGGAAGACAAATTAATGAAACTAACTCTGGAGGAAATATAAAATTTGAATAGCACCTATTAAAGAAAGTATATTTCTAACTTGAAAACCTACCTATATGACAACAGGCTCATATACATTTTAACTGATAAATTATATCAAACATTTAAAGCAGAAAAAAGAAGGAACACTTCTCCCATTTTAGGAAATCAACATTGTGCTAATCCTAACACTGGATAAAGATAATAGAAGAAAAAAGTATGGACATAGATAGAAATTTGTTTAACAAAACAAACTATTAGAAGTCAGATCTGGCAGTATGTAGAAAGTGGTTTTATTATAGGGATGGCAGTGTTGGTTCAGCATTGGAAGATCCACCCCCAAAAGTCATCATTTGAACAGAGGAAAGGAAAAGGCCATATGATCCTGTCACTAGTTGGAGAAAAAGTATTGGACTAAATTCTACAGCTATTCATGGTAAAAGCTATCAGGAGACTAGAAGTAGAACAGAACCTTCTCAACAGATCAAAGACATGCACTCCATACTTCCAGCAAAAACGCCTTATAAGAATGGAGAAGATACAATGCTTTCTCCCTAAGGTGGGGAACAAGGGGAGATATGCCTACTCTTCACCAAACTATTAAACTTTGAAACACAGGCCTAAACCAAAATAGTCTGGCAATAAAATGACACAATTAGGGTAGGATTGGCAAGGTAGAAGCAAAATCTTTATATGTAGATGAAATGATCATCTACAGAGAAAATACTAAGAAATCTCTAGGAGCCCCTAGAACTTGCATTTGAATTTAGGAGGATTAGAAAACACAAGGTATATATAAAAATTCAGGTCTGTGTATACTTGCTATAGATGAAGAATTGGATATTGAAATTTAAAAGTTATATAGGAGTACAAAGGACCTAGAAAAGTTAAAAGAAAAAGAAAAAAAAAAAGTGTTGGAAGATATTTAGTACCTCATTTTAAGACTTCCTCTAAAGCTACAGTAATCAAGGCAGTGTAGGTGTAAAGAAAAACATATAGATCATTTTAATAAAACAGAGAATCTAGAAATAGAATCACACATATATGGTCCACTGAGTTTTGAAAGATTATTTAACATTAACATTTTATAGAATATAAATTCAATTCAAGAGCCTAGGAAAAGATAGTGTTTTCAGCAAATCGCACTAGAACACCTGGTATCTGTATATAAAAAGTTAACCTCAACCCTTTATTTCCATACATAAAAATAACTTGAAAGGATCTGTGAACCTAAATATGAAAGATTAAAACTATAAAACTTTACGAAGAAATTATAAGGGAAAATGTTTATGAATTTAGGGTAGGCAAGAACTTCCTAGGATACAAAAAACATGATGTATAGGAAAAAACTTGATAAATGAGATTCCATCAAAATTTAAAACTTTAAATGACATCATTAAAATGAAAAGTAGTCCTTAAACAGATCATATTTACAATGCATATAAACTATGACCAGAATATATAAAGAACTCTTACAGCTCATTAATAGATAACCCAATTAAAAAGTAGACACAAGAAGATGATAAATAGCCAATATAGCACAAGGAAAGGTGTGCAACACTAGAATCAGAAAAATACTATTCTGTACAATAACAAGACTGAATTATACACTCATTAGGGAGATGAAGTCAAAAGTTTTAAAAGCCTTGTCATGACTTTTTCTTTTTGATGGAATCTCTCCCTTTGCGTTTAATTTGTCACGCCCAATGGATTCATTCTGCTGGGCTTCCTGGGGTTGTGATCCTCATTGTCTTTTCCTAGGATATTGTCTAAAATTTTTTGGACTGTTGGTTTGGTATCCATGAAGTTCCTAAGGTTCTCTTTATCATGAAAGTATCTTATTTCTCCATCAATTTTGAAAGATAGTTTTGCAGGGTACAACAACCTGGGTTGGAGGCTGTTTTCCTTTAGGGCTTGAAATACATCACCCCAAGCTCTTCTTGCCTTGAGGGTTTGCATTGAAAAGTCTGCTGTGATTCTGATGGGCTTTCCTTTGTATGTGATTTGTTTCTTTTCTCTCGCTGCTTGTAGAATTTTGTTCTTCTGTTGGGTTTCTGGAATCTTAACTATTATATGCCTATGTGTAGATTTTTTTTGATTAAGGCTAGCTGGAGTCCAATATGCCTCACTTATCTGTATGTCAAGTTCTTTTCCTCTGATTGGGAAGTTTTCTGCCATCACTTCTGTGAACAGTTTTATGTCATCTGCACTCTCTCCTGTTTCTTCATTGACTCCAATCAGTCTTATGTTATTCTTCTTTGCATCATCTAGCAGCTGCTGGATTGACTTCTTGTGGTCCCTTAGAATTTTAAAGCAATTTTTCTTTTCCTGGTCACTAATTGCAATCTTATCTTCCATATGTGAATTTCTGTCCTCACATTGGTTCATTGTGCTGCGTAGACTTTCAATAGTGTTTTTAATCTCCTGGAAATCCATTTGCATCTGTTTTATGGATTCCATTTGTTTCTTATGTTGGGATTCCATCATGTTCCTCAGATCCTCTATTTTTTTATCTGTGTCCTCTCTAGATTTATTAATCATGTCTTGCACTATGGGCACAATCTTTGCTGTTATCTGAGAAATTATTTCTGATTTCATTTTTTCCAGATCTCTTTTTGCCAGTTCAGGGAGTCCAGGCGGTTGAGTATCAGATTATTCCATCTCATTTCCCTTTGGGGTTGTTGTAGGTGATCTGGAAGTCTGTTTTTGAGGCTTGTTTACATGTCTTCTCATTTCCACGGGGCGGGGGGGGTGAGCTGCTGGTGTCCTTGTGGCTCACCTCCTCTGCCCTAGGAGCGGTGGAATCTATAATAACCTCTTTTAACACAGCTTTTACTTTCTGTAAATTTCATAGATTGACATTTCCTTTGATACTGTAGTAGATTCAAGTGATTATACATCTATTAGATTAAAAGTCAGGAGGATAACATTACTAGAATACAGAAAATTACTAAATCATAGCACTTTACACAGAAATCTTTCTATAATAATTAACTTAGTAAAAGCACAACAGCAAAATTAAATACCAAATTTTACCTTTTCTGCATTATAATATAAAGACTTCAAAGTGGTAAACAAGGGTGGGCAGCCTTTACTTAAGTTTGTCCTCAGAAACTTATCCATTAGTTCTCTAAATTTTTCACCTAGAAACAAAAGTATATTTTGTTATAATTAATACAAATAATTCTTAGAATAATTTTACAAAGAAAAATAAAGCTCCCTCAGAAACAATTATCCCCCCATCCAAGTTTTAAATCCCAAAAATCTGTCAGCATTACTTTTGCCATATAAAAACCATAAAACCTCATGTAGGCATTCCACCCCCACACCAAGCAGTCCTAGCTGCTTGAGACATGAGGTGTGAAGATCAGTGGAGCCCAAGTTCAAGCCCAGCATGGGTAACACATAGACATCTAGTCTCCAAAAACAAAACAAACAAAAAAAGCAAAACATAACCTAAATACTTCAGTTCACAACTATATTTTTCCTAGATCTAGGTTCAATATATCTTCAAGGAATACTTCAAAGATAAGTAAACAAAACAACTGTGTGGTTTTAAGTACTGACGTAAACATAACCTCCTAACCATCATGAATATAGCCACAACAGCAAGTTATATTTCCTAATCTTTCATGGAGTGGCACAGACTCCATCCTTCCACACTCAAAAGCCTACAGACAACTAATAGTCTGCAACAGACCACTTTAACAGCACTTTATTCAAGTAGTAACCAAAATATCATTTTAAATATTAGAATGGTGTTTACAAATCTTTTCCCAAAGCACTTGATTTATTTCAAAATTCATTTATTCCACAATCATTTATCAAGCACCTACTCCATACTAAGCACTATTTCAGGTACTGGTAGTACAGTAGTGATTAAAATAAATTTTTAAAAAATTCTGCCTAATAGAACTTATTCTAGAGAATAAGACAAAGTAAAATAACTATGAGTTAGACATTAGATTGAATTCTGGGGTAGTCTAACATTAGATTGAAAATATATACCCCGTTTGTAACATCAAGTAAATTATTATTGGTAAACGTGACAAAAAATTTTGGTGCTACTTCGGAAAGCAATAAATATTGAAAGAACTTTAATACAAAGATATATAAACATCATGACATAGTTAAAATATAAGAATATAAATTTACCTAATTATTAAGAGATCCTCATGTGTCATGAATAATCTAAAGCAAATCTACTGAAATGGTTCTATTTCTTTACGAATTACAACACTGCATAAAACCCAAGAACTCAAGGTGGTTTTTTGTTGAATTGACCATGCTGAATAAATCATACATACAAAATATAAATAGTTATGTTATGATTTGTGTTTAGATGTTCCTGCAAAGCCTCATGTAGTCATAGGTGGGGCTTTTTCAGAGATGGCTAGATTTTGAATATGTAACACTGGTATTGATTCATGGTGCAATGCTAGGCTCAAGGGCACTAGGATTAAGGGTGTGAGTGCTACCTGCCCTAAGTAGTCTGATTAAGATGGGGGGGGGGGAAGATGCTGTTAAGACACTTTTGCTACCTTTTGCCTGCTGTGAACTGTTTCTCCTCTGCAATGTCTGTCTGCCATGCTACACTGCCCTCAAGCTAGCCAATTATGGACTAAAACTTCTACAAACTGTAAACTAAATAAACCTTTTCTCTTTTAACTTTGGGTGTCAGGTATTTTGTTTCAGCAAGAGAGAAAAGTAACTAACATAAGATGCAATAAAAGTTTGAAAGAAAAAATTTAATTCAACTTATTACAAAGATTGTTTTCAGATAATCTCTTATTAGATCAAGTATTAGTTATTTGAAAACCACAAATTACCAAGCAACAGAAACCTTAACCCTGGACTAAATCTGTAATATTACTTCCTTAAAAAATAAAAGCCAGGCTGGGGGAGTAGCTCAATGGTACAGCACTTGCCTAGTATAATAAACAAGGCCCTGGGTTCTATCCCTAGCACTGTCGAAAAAAAAAACCAAAAAAAGCATTTTCAGAGGTCAACTCTCTGAAAATACTCCCCCTGGTAAAATCAAAAGTTAACAACACTGTGATAAACAGTAAGAGATACTGTTTAGTTTAGAAGAATGTGTATTTCTCCAGGTACTTTGTGTATAACTTTAGACAAGAAGCTTGTCCACTAAAACCCCTTAGGACCTTGCACTTTCAAGGCAGGTGCAACATCACTGAGATAAATACCTGGCCCTAAGGGTTATTTTTTAAAAAGGTAAGATTTTACTTTTCTAACTTGTTACCACACACTGAGAAAATAAGTATTTTATCTCCATGTCAGAAGCTACTTTGAGTTCCTCTTCTCAACCTAGTTGGTCTATTCAGATACACTGGCAGATTGGATTTGAAAGACAATACACTCAATTCTTATTTATCCCTAATACTGAAAGCATCTTCTCCCACCAATCTGTTAATGAGACTAAACAGGTATGAAAAAGAATGAGGAAACTATGTGCTGACACAGGACTGATCTCCAAAAACAGAGATTAAGTAAAATGAAAACCCAAGTTCAAAATAATCCATACCACCACTTTAAAAAAATTAAATTTGAAAAAAGGAGGTAAACCCAACACTGACGGAAAACTGAGGCAGGAGGTTCCTAAATTTGAGCCCAGAGTGGGCAACTTAATAACTCAGAAAGATACTGTTTCAAAATAAAAATAATAAAAGGCCTGAGGATATACCTCTGTTCAGACACCAGTTCAATCTGTAGTACAACATATACATGAAAAAAAGAAAGCTGCACACTCCCCTACCAATTTTGCCGTCTATGCACAATGTACTTCTGGAAGAAAACACCATCAACTGGTAACAAAGACTGTCTCAGGGGATGTGAAATTGGTAGTCAGGGATAGAGCCAAGAAAAAACTTCACTTATAAAACTTTTCTGTAATTTGGAACTGTATGAAAGTATTAGTTATAAAAAAAAAAACCCCTACATACAGCTACCTAACTGTTCAATCACACACCATATCACAAAATTACCTATTATTTATCACCTCACTATTTTTTGAGACCCTGTCTCAAAATTTAAAAAATAAAAACAAAGACTAGAGATATTGATCAGTACAAAGGTTCTGTGGTTCAATCCCTAGTAACACACACACACAAATACACACACACACACACACACACACACACACACACACCCTACATACGCATGCACAGTGATCCTTGAAAAACACTAGGAAAATCTGCTTTCAGTATTCCACAAAACAAAAAGGAGGAGGTCAGAAAAATACTATTCATCATCTACAGAGCTAAAATACATTAGCGGAAAATGAATTTTTAAAAATAATCCCTACCTACAGTTTACTATCTAACACATTTTAAGAGGTATTTTGGATATTTTCCAATTAAATCAACTAAAATATTTTAAATTTCATGACTCTTTTGATAAAAATTAAAATGACCCAATTATTTAAATAAATATTTCCACTATAAATGAGAATTCATTAGAAAATATACCTAACTCCCAAACCCAAGAAGAGATTTTTTTGTGTGTGTATGGTACTGGGGAGTAAACCCAGAGCCTTCACATTGAGCTACTGATCAAGTCTTTTCTACTTTTTATTTTGAGACAGGGCCTTGCTAAGTCTCCCAGGTAGGACTCAAGCTCGCAATCCTCTTGCCTCTCCCTCCCTCAGTGCTGGGATTACAGGTATATGCCACCATTCCTAGTTTGAGAATAATTTTTTGAAGTTATGTTAACATTCTAGAGTCTAGCTTGTATCAAAAGAAATGCCGCAATAAGTCTCAATAAATACTTTGCAATTTGTGGTACTTAAAACTAAAAGTATTTGCAGATGACATGATACTCTATATAGAAGACCCCAAGAACTCCACCAAAAGTCTTCTAGACTTAATAACCAAATTCAGTCAAGTAGCTGGTTACAAGGTCAACACACAAAAATCAATAGCTTTCCTCTACACCAATGACAGACTCACTGAGAGAGAAATAGGGCAAATAATTCCTTTCACAATAGCATCCAAAAAACTGAAATACCTAGGAATCATCCTAACGAAAGAAATCAAAGACCTCTTCTCTGAAAACTATGGCACTCTGAAAAGAGAGATTGAAGATGATATCAGAAAATGGACAGACATCCCCTGCTCCTGGGTAGGAAGGATTAATATAGTGAAAATGCCCATACTTCCAAAACTGCTATATAGATTTAATGCAATTCCAATTGAGATCCCAGCAGCATACTTCATAGACCTTGAGAAAACAATCCAAAAATTCATTTGGAGCCAGAAGAGACCCAGAATAGCAAGAGCTATTCTAGGTAACAGAGAAATGGTAGGGGGTATCACAATCCCCAACCTGCAACTATACTACAAAGCTACTATGATAAAAACAGCATGGTACTGGCAAAGAAACAGACTTGAGGACCACTGGAACAGATTAGAAGATGCAGAAACAATGGCAGACATACTCAGCCATCTCATCTTCGACAAAGGAGCCAAACACCCTCACTGGAGGAAAGATAGCCTCTTTAATAAATGGTGCTGGAAAAATTGGGCTTCAACTTGCCAAAGATTAAAACTAGACCTGTATCTCTCACCATGCACTAAACTAAAATCAAAATGGATTAAAGATCTGAATATGAAAATAGAAACTCTGAACCAGTTGGAACAGAGGTTAGGTAGAACCCTTGAAGACATCAGTGTAGGAAAAGATTTTATGAACAAAACCTCAGTTGCCCATGAACTAGCACAAACAATCAACAAATGGGATCTCTTCTTATTAAAAAGCTTCTGCACAGCAAGAGAAACCACCAGCAGTGTGAAGAGACAACCCACAATGTGGGGAAAAATCTTCACCTGCTCTTCCTCAGACAAAGGTCTACTATCTCGAATCTATAAAGAACTTAAAAAGATCAGACCTACCAAATTTAAAGACCCAATCCAAAAATGGGCATCTGAAATGAACAGACATTTCTCAGACAAAGAAGTAGAAATAGCAAATAAATACATGAAAAAATGTTCAACATCACTAGTCATTCGAGAGACGCAAATGAAAACAACGCTGAGATTCCACTTCACTCCAGAAAGAATGGCTGCTATCATGAAATCAACCGATAACAAATGCTCGCAGGGCTGTGGGGAAAGAGGATCCCTGCTCCACTGCTGGTGGGAGTGTAGACTGGTGCAACCACTGTGGAAATCAGTATGGAGATACCTCAAAGAACTAGGACTGGAAGTCCCATTTGACCCTGCTATTCCACTGCTGGGGATCTTCCCCAAAGAATTAAAAGAATCATACCACAGTGATATATGTGCACCCATGTTCATAGCAGGGCAGTTTGTAATAGCTAAAACTTGGAAACAGCCCAAATGCCCATCAACTGGAGACTGGATAAAGAAAATGTGTTTTTTTAATAAAATGGAGTACTACTCAGCCATAAAAAATGAGAAATTAGAGACATTTATAGCTAAGTGGATGCACATTGAGGCAATGCACATTGAGGCAATACTCTTAAGTGAAATAAATAGGACACACATATGTAAATACTGAATAGTTTCTCTGGTGTGAGAAACTGAAAGTGTAAATAAGGACTAAATGTATAATAGGTAATGTGAAATAGGAAGAAAACGGGCAAAGGGGAAGGAAGTGGGAGGGCTAGGGGAAAGGATAGAAGGGAATGGGATTAATATGAGAAAATGGAAAAATAGGGACAAAATCTTTGTAAATAGGGAGGACTGGAGGGGTTGAAGGGAGGGCTGGGCAAGGGTGAAAAATAAGAACCAAGAGAGACTATGTAAAGGTGCAAATTTCCAATGATGAATGTCATTATATTGTATACCTAAAACGTACCAATTATTAGAATGAATAATCGAAAATGTAAAATAGGAAGAAAAGGTCCAAAGGGGTAGGGGTAGTGGGAGGGGCAGGGGAAAGGAAAGAAGGGAGATGAGAAATGGAAAAAATGGAAATAAAGTCTTCGTAAATAGGGAAGGGTGGAGGGCGTGAAGGGAGGGCTAGGAATGGGGAAAAAATAAGAACCAAGATGCATTATATAAAGGTACAGTTCCCAATGAGAAATGTAATTGTGTTGTATACCTACAATGTGCCAATAAAAGAATTTAATACCAAAAAAAAAAAACAAAGCTAAAAATAAGGACTAACAAAAACACAATTTTTAAAAAACAAAATCATGAACAACATTAACTATCCAGCTCAAAAGTAAATGCAAGTTCAGCTACATGCAAAAATATGGTTCAAGGTCATGAATATGTTACTGAACAATAAAAGCAAGTCACAAAATATACACCGAAGTTCTATTTACCTGAAGTACAAAAATAGTTTTTGTTTTTTAAAGATATAAAACAGAGTTCTAGAAATCAAAGCAGTAAATTTACTAACTCTGAAGAGAAAAGACTTCAAAGGAATGATGATGTTCTTATCTTAAGCACAACTCTGTTTCTGAATACACCCTTCAAAAAGACAGAAAACTTGAGAAATTTTACTACATAAATCATAATACCTCATATATAATTTGTCATCAATTCCAGGGAATTTCATTTATCTTCTAAACATGGTGTTTTTAATTTTTATTTTATTTATTTATTTTTTGGTACCAGTGATAGAACTCGGAACCTTGCGCTTGTGAGACAGGCAGTGGAACCACTGGGCTAAATTCCTGGCCCAACATGGTGTTTTTTAAAAACTCATGTAAGATCCCAACACGCTGGGAGGCTGAGGCAGAAGGGTGACATATTCAACCCCAGCCTGGGTAACTTGAGAACCTGTTTCAATAAAAAATAAGCGGAATATAACTCAGTGTGAAAGCTGTGGGTTCAATCCCTAGTACCACACACACCAAAAAAGTTATGTAAGAAAACATTTTGTGTTGGGGTAGGGATTTAGCTCAGTGGCATTGTGCCTGCCTAGCAAGCACAAAGTCCTGAGTTTGATCCTCAGTAACGAGAAAAAAAAAAGACAAAAGAAAACATTTTGTATACATAACTTCAGATTCTTAAAACCAGTATTTAGTTATACACTTAAGTATAACATTCTTATTAACATATACATAAAACTCAGAACTGATCACTCTTACTTAAAAGACTGTTAGACAAACTCTATACCTGAAACAAGTTTTTAACATATGAAGGGCACTGAGTAATTTCAACAAATAATTATTATTATTGTTACAAAAGATGCCCTAATATTACCTGGGACAAGATTCAAAGGTAATCTTCTAGGTGAAATTGCTCTGGGGTGCTGCTTACTAATTTCTTCATAAATCTGAAGCCTCTCTTCTAAAGTGCCTATTATCAGTAAACATGTATGAGATTCATAGTATCACGACATTTATCTATATTAAAACACTAATAAACTTTAAAATTTGTTATAAATGAAAGCAGCATTTGTAACATTAAAGCTGCTCTCAATTTTGGCAAGAATGAGATCTAAAATTCTATGGTAGTTAAATATTATAATCAGTAAATCATCATTTAAAACCCAGTCTCTGGGGATTTCCAACCCTTCTTTCATCACAACATATTCTATATCCAACTCATATTATGAAACTCACATATTACACAAAGATATGCTGCACTCCTTAAACTCCTACCAGTTAATTATTCTTTTTTTTTTTTTTTTTGGTACCAGGGATCGAACTCGGGTCCTTGCGCTTGCGCAGCAGGTGGCGAAACCACTGAGCTAAATCCCCAGCCCCTAGCAGTTAATTATGAAATAAAAAATCCTTTTATAACATCTTTTATATTAC
The DNA here is from genome assembly GCF_053883595.1 of Heterocephalus glaber. Taxonomy (NCBI): domain Eukaryota; kingdom Metazoa; phylum Chordata; class Mammalia; order Rodentia; family Bathyergidae; genus Heterocephalus; species Heterocephalus glaber. The sequence goes on along the minus strand of NW_028258406.1, from coordinate 11,350,554 downwards.
ACATGACATTCTAAACCAATGAAGCCTAATATATCCCCATAACAGTCTACAAAATCTATTCATTAGGCTTATAGAATCAACAGTTTTAGGATCATGACTGCAATCACCTTACAGTTTAAAAGGTGAAATTTATTCCTATGGTTGCTTTGACATTTAAAAGTCTTCAATGAGGGCCGGGGGTTTAGCTCAGTGGTTCCGCCACCTGCCTCGCAAGTGCAAGGTCCCAAGTTTGATCCCCAGTACCAAAAAAAAAAAAAAAAATCTTCAATGAGCTGGCTGAGGTGGAACATACCTGTAATCCCAGATACTCAGGAGGTTGAGGCCAAAGAATTTTAAGTTCAAGCCCAGCCTAGGCAACTTAGTGAAACCCTGTCTCAAAATAAAAAAATTTTAAGAAGGATGGGAGCAGGATGTGGTGGTGTGTACTATCTGTAATGCCAGCACAATGAGAGGCTGAGAAAGGAGGATCACAAGTTCAAGGCCAGTCTGGGCAATCTAGCAACTTAGCAAGACCTTGTTTCAAAATAATAAAAACAAAAATTTTAAAGGGATGTAGCTTAGTGCAAAGGCCCTGGGCTCAACCCCTAGTATCACTCAAAACAAAACAAAATCTTCAATGAATCTTGGTTATAAAGAATACCACTAGTCCAGATTCTTTAGAGTGGCAATTATTTCTCCCAAATGATGCAGAATGTACTACTAACAGAAGTATCTTCCCTCCCATGAACCACCTAGTTTTACACTAACACACAGAGGATTTACACGTAAACTATATATTATTCTGCAACATCAATATCTACAGTAGGATCTGACTATAAATCATCATTCTAAATAAGGTTCTGCATAATTTACAAAGGTAGGTTATTTTATATAAGCAATAAGACAATTTACAATAGACTTTTTTTTTTTTGGTACCAGGAATTGAACTCAGGACCTTGCGCTTGCCAGGCAGGTGTGGCTCCACTGAGTTACATCCCCAGGCCCCTTCAACAGACTCTTAAAAAGCAAACATATCTGTTTTTAAACTAGAAAGTTTTAGTGGATTTTAATTCACAATAACCCTTGGGGCTAGCAAACAAGGTATCTTCAGAGTAAACGTAGTGTTTAATATCAAGATTATGAAAACACTGTATTTTTTGCAGAGGTAATGTTTTACTTTGTGTAGACTCATTTCTTCCTCCAGTAATATGTTTTGGAGCTCCAATGTGGTTGAATTTTTAAAACTAAGACATCTATAAAAATAATTTTTCACATTCTGTTAATGATTTGGATACTTCATGAAATATTAAAGACTCATTAAATTTTAAAATAAAGATTACTGGGTATATTTAACAAAACGTTCTCATATTTATTCCTAATCTTAGAGAACAAGCTGTATTAAAAAAAGGTTTCTTCACTAATTCCAGATAGAAGTGTTGTAAGCTAAATTAAAATAAAATGATACCCTTGCAGTGACTTGAGTCACAAGGTGGAGCTCCAGAGCTTACCACAGGGGAGGAAAGATCCTAAGAAACTTAAAAAGGTAAAGTAGGGTAACTAGTTTTGTGGTCAACACAGTTTATATTAACTAAGGATCTTGACACATGAAACAGTGCATTCACCTTACTAAAACATTTAAAAACTTATTATTATTCATTGCAATGTCAGTAACTAGTAGTTTAAAGCAAAACCATAGTTATTGCACTTCCAACCTTTTGGCAATGTGACTTTTCTCCTGTTTTTATGAGATTACTGATTTAACCAGTATTTTCTAATTATTTTAATGTAATCTAAAAACTATTTAAGGAAATACTGTGGTTTCATAATTACTTCAAGCAATATTAATAGGTAAATATGATTTCAGGAATATTACCTGCTCTAAACAATAATTATGAAAATATCAGGGAAAATTTGGAATAATACTCTAGATATTTGAAAAGAGTAAGGGCTACGGACTTTCAAAAGATTAATATTTTTTCTTCATAAATTGGCCTAACTTGAAATTAAAAGAATAATTTTCCTGTTAGTGCTATATATTATATAGCTTCAACAGGATTTCTTTGCCTCAATTCTTATATTATTTTGTTTTGGGGGCTTTATTTTTTTGAGACAGGGTCTTGCCATGAAATTCAGGCTGGTCTTGAACTCACTATGTTCAAACTTGCAGCTATTCTACTGCCTCAGTCTCCCAAGTGTATCAATTCTTATATGTAAAGGTTTTCTATATTAGAGGGAAACAGACCTCTAATAATTTAAAAATATTATGATGTTTCCCAGAAAATGAATGCTCATTTTCTTCATCAGCTCTGTAGCTACTGTTACTTAGTAAGACTTTAATGGGCCAAAGAATTTAAAATTATGTGTGAGCATTCTCATTTAAATGTAACATCTGAACTAACTTCCACATTTAACCTATAATTTTACTAAATAAAAAAACAAGTAGGGCTGGGGATTTAGCTCCGTGGTTTCACCACCTGCTGCGCAAGCACAAGGACCCAAGTTCAATCCCTGGTACCAAAAACAAAACAAAACAAAACAAAAAAGTGCAAATGGTAAAATTGTTCTCAAGTACTATTACAACTTTACATTTTATTATACTTCAAACACTAGCTAAGAAAAGGTAGAGAGAAAAATCATTACATACTAAGTTGTAGAGATTTTTCCAAGCCTTCATAATAATACCAATTTTCTGCATTCTGATCAATCAAGTTTTTGAATACTTCACTGGCTTCTTTTAATCTTCCCAATTTCAACAGTATTTCTCCTAAAATTAAGTTGAAAGTCACATTCATTTTACTTAGACATTAAATATTTTTCTAATCCCAGAGATTTTTACTAAATATTATTACTGAATTGATGTTTATGAAAGACCATGTGTTTCTTCTTGGGACATGACTAAACACAGATTAATCCACAACTTGCCTTCAGAAAAGAACCTTTATTTATACATTCTATCATGTTAACATTCATTTTTGGCTCCCTCTCACTCCCCAAATATACACATAGGATATAACTTATTAAAAAATCTTTGCAATATACACATTTTATACACCCTTTGTGAGAAGTAAAGTCCTTCCCCTAGACAGCAAAATTAGACTGGCATATAATTTTAATGAAATATGCCTACCTTCCTACTGCCAAGATTTAAATGTATCTTTCCTGGTCAGTTCATATATTAAACAATTACCACTCAATTCTGTTTCTTTTTAAGGTCATTAAAATTGGAAAAGTTAACTTAGAAAAATTGTAACACCACACACCACTTCATAGAAAAAAATGACACAAGCCATGTTCATGTGCCAATCACCTCTATGGTTCAAATCCTTTTACTAAATCACAAAAAATTCAAAGTGGGTGTGGAGAATGAGATGCTAAATCTCTCAGATACAATGGGAAGCACACCTAAACCAAGATAAAAAGAGAATCTCAAAAATGCACATACTTCAGATTCCTGTTCCAATATTTCCCATTCTCCAAAGAATCTATTTCAAATAACCCTTTGAAATGTCTCCAACACTATTCCAGCATTCGCCATATTGGAGAAGACAGCATATAAGATGGTTCTACATACTATTATTTTTCTCTTTACAAGTATCATCAATAAGACTAAACTAGGTTTAATTACAATCTCCACCTTTATTACATTTGTGATCTTGAGCAAGTAGTAAGTCCTGGTATAAAGGAGATATGCATAAATGTTGGCTACTTAAAAAAAAACTATAAACATGTCCTATTCCTTCATCCTCAATTATTTTCTGGCCAGTCCAATTATTATCCTGATATAATAAACAACAGCACATTTTTCATTTCCAACAGCATCTGTTATTCGCTACCACCAAGAAGCAAAGGTTACTACTGGAGATATACAGGATTAAGTACACACACATATTCATAAGTATGTGAAAACCAACTTGCGAAGTTTTTAAAAAGATCTTAAGCTAATTAGTCCAAGGATATAAAGGCGTATTAGCTGGACTTGCAAAGTACCCTGAAAAAAATAAAAATAATACCATAACCTGGCATAGAGAAAAGTGACTATTTATAAGATTAACAGTCCCCAAATTACCATCACTAGCAAAATACGAGTGAATGTGGCTATGAGGCAATTTGCAGAATTTTAAAACTAGAACTGATCTCACCATATTGTATTTACTTTTTGGTACCACGGATTGAACTCGGGTCCTTGCACTTGCGAGGCAGGCAGCAGAACCACTGAGCTAAATCCATGGCCCCCTTGTAGTTACTGGGGGTTTTTTTGGCACCGGGGATCAAACTCTGGTCCTTGCGCTTGTGCAGCAGGCGGCAAAACCACTGAGCTAAATCCCCGGCCCTTTAATAACTATTTCTTATTGATGCCATAAGACAAACAGTAACCCGAGTGTTTAGATCCAATTACAAAATAACAATATTTCAGAAAAAATAATTGCCCTTTTTATTTCTCTAATTATATCAATAGTCATCATAAACTAATCACAATAAAAACTAAATCAGTCAGGTGCTATACATGAACAAGTATAGTATAGCAGAAAGCTGAGCATGGTGGCACACACCTATAATCCCAGCACATGGGAGGAAAAGAGAGGGGGATTGTCACGAGTTCGAGGCCAGCCTATACTACATATTGAGACCCTGTCTCAAAAAAAAAAAAAAAAAAAAAGACTACAGTAGTATAAGGGGTCATGAAAAGACATGAAGAACCTTAAATGTAAGTCTAAGTAAAAGAAGTCAATCTGAGAAAGATTCAAACTATATTGCATTTTGGAAAAGGCAGAACTATGGCAACAGTAAAAAGATCAGTGGCTGCCAACAGTTAAAAAGAGGGAGGATGGACAGATGAAGCACAGAATTTTAGAGCACTGAAATTAAGACTTGGTATGACACTAAAATAGTGGATATATGTCATTATATATTTGTCAAAATCTATACAATGACAATGGAAGATGCTGTGGGTATCCAGGGACCAGAGACACATGGGAAGCCTCTGTGCCATTTGCTCAATTTTGCTGGGCTCTGAAAGTGTTCTAAAAACTATAGTCTACTTTTTTTCATGGTGCTAGACATCAAACCCAGGGCCTTGTGCATACAGGACAACCAACCTACCACTGAGCAATACTCTGGTCCCATAAAGTCCATTAAAAAACAAAAAGTACGTACCTGAGGTCAGAAAGATGTGCAGGTATGTTTAGAAACTAATTCTACCAACTAAAAGAATGGGTGATTTTGGAAAAGTCATTAACTTAGTACCCATCCTAAAAGTACTAAAAAATTAAATAAAGCATTTAAAGCAATTAGCATACTACATGATTTATAAATGAATTATTTTAAAAAAGTTTCAAACTAATTCTTTTGGACATTCTTAATACAGTGTTCAGGGATGGGTAACAAGTTCTAGTGAAAAACTGTGTTAGACTCTATCTGATGAACACTGCTAAAACTATTCATAGGGATTATGCCTTCATAATTAGCCCATAGTAGAAGCTATGTAAAATCCAATGACTCCTATCATCATGGACTACCTTTCTTAATGTGTTTTACTATGTGTGAATAGACACACTTGATGTGAAGGGAGTGCAACATACTGCTGAAGCGAACAGAATCTAGGCTCAAATCCAGGACTGTTCAGTTTAATAAGCAATGTGATTTGGGGCAAGTCATTTAACTTATATTTTAATCAATAATTTGAAAAATCATATTGCCATCAATAGTGTTATTAATACTAATCACAGTAAAAACTAAATTATTCAGGTGCTACACATTAACAAGAATAGTGTATAGCTGTTAAAAGTAAGGGGTAATAGGAACAATACATTCCTATAATTCCAGCTTTCAGGAAGCTAAGACAGGATGATCACCCTAAGTTCAAGGACAGCCTGGGCTACAAAGAAAATTCAAGGCCAGTGAGTTCAAGGCACTCTCTCAAAACAAAAATAAGGGGTCATGTTCCTCAGTCTCCTTCATTTTTGAAATTTATACAACAACTACATTATAGGGTTGTTCTAAAGATTAATAATCATTCAATAATAGTACTTAGACTACCACCTGATACACAGCATGTGTTACTGAAATGTTAGGACTGAATAAAATAAGTAGTTTTTGTTCTTTAGTTGAGTCCATTAAAAAAGAAAAAGCATGTTAACTTACCCTTAATTTCTTCCACCGAAAGTTTATCACATATTTGTTTCTCATATGTTTCTATATGTTTCAAAGATTCCTGAAACAGATCTGCCTCCCTCATCACTTGATTCTGATACAGTATCAGCTCACTATATTCATAGTCTATTTTGTTGGGAGGAACCTGCAAGAAAGGCACCAAATTATGTTATCTATGTAATTACATAAAGCAGGTACACATCCTTAATCAAACTCTTTTCTCAGAAGAGCTACTTACAAAGACTTAAAGAAACCCACAAGCAGTTACAAATGGAAGCATGGTTAACAGCACAGAAGATTACAATCTTCAACAAATGAAGATACAGGACTGGCCAAGCAAACAGATCAGCAAATCTTACACCCAAGCATAAAAATGGTTAAAATTCTAAGGCATCTGCCAAGTATGGTGGAGTACTCCTATAATCCCAACATTCTGTGAGGCTGAGGCAGGAGGACCTTAAGTATGAATCCAGTCTGGGCAACTTAGTAACACTGTCTCAAAATAAAAAATCAGAAAGGGCAGAGGCTGTGGGTTCAATCCCCACTACAAAAAACAAATAAAAAATCAAAAGCAACAACAACAACATCAACAAAACAACTGAGGAATCTATCAAAAGAACTACTAGAACCAATAAAAGGACTCTAGAAAGGTCACAGGACAAAAGATCAATATACAAAAATCAGTTGTATTTCTATACACTAACAATGAACAACCCAAAGATGAGATTAAAAGATTTCATTCACAATAGCATCAAAAGGAACAAAATATTTAGATAAACGTAAGAAATAAAACCTATATACTGAAAACTGCAAAATACATCAAGAAAAATTAAAGACCTAAATAGAGATAGTCCATTCCACACTGGTAAAATCCCAGTTCTTCTCAAATTCATCTATAAATTCTTCCCAAATTCAATTTCTAATTTTTTCTTCCCCAAAATCTCAGCAAACTTTTTCACAGAAATCAACAAGCTGATCCTGAAATTCATATGGAGATGAAAAGGACTTAGAAAAGCCAAAACAATATCAGAAAAGAAAATATTAAGAGAATAAACATTTCAAACTTATTGTAAAGCTACAATAATTAAGACATTGTAACACTGGCATAAAGACAAACCCAAAGATCAATATAAGAATATAAGATCCAGAAATAAATTGTTATATTCAACTGATTTTTAATTAAGGTATCCAGAAATGATGCTGGGAAATTAAATATTCACATGCAAAAATATTACCTTCAGTGGGACATGGTGGTACACGCCTGTAATCCTAGCACTTTGTGAGGCTGAGGCCAGAAGATCTCTAGTTCAAGCCCACCGTGGGCAATTCAGAAATTTTGTAAGACCCTTCTCAAAATTTCCTATTTAGAAAAGTAAGCTCTCTATTAGTGCTCACTTAATTTTACATAAATATGCTCTTTGGGGCTGAAGCAAATCCAACTGGTTTTCAATGGGAAAATAAAATCTAAAAACTATTCTTAAGAGTCATTTCTAAAGAGAACTTGTCTTTAATCCTAACATAACAGAAATCTGTATGATGATCAATATTTTAAAAATTTTTAATGTGGTAAATTTCAAAGCACAGAAACACCATGAAGTAGAACATCATATTCTACACAAAAATACTGGATTTCTCTTCGGATCTTCTTTCCATCCTTGTTGTGTAAGCAGCAAACTGCAGCAACCTGAAGAATTCCGTTTCTCTCCCATTATGCATACAAATGCTACATTTTCTAGGATCCAATGTTTTGTCAGCAATAGTGTACTATATTTTGTAAATGGAAAAACCACTACTAAAACCTAAATGTTATTTTAAAACACGGTGTCTTTTGTTTCCAATGATTGTCAATATACTAGAGCAATGTGGAAATAATAACAAAAGGAAGATATTTTGTGACAAACTGGGGTAAGGTTAGGACTTTAATACATTAGTTATCTCAGGGTAAATGCTACAGCCACAAGCATCACAGGCAAGTATTTTCAAGGCAAATGCAAATGGGTTGAAAAAGGTATAGGGAGGCAGCTCAGTGCAAAGGCCCTGGGTTCAATCTTCTATACCACCAAAAAGAAAAAGAAAAAGAAAGTAACAGAGTTGGGCTTGGTGTTGTATCCCTATAGTCCCAGCTTCTAAGGCTGAAGTAGGAGGCTGAAGTAGGAGGCTGGCTTGTCTACAAGTTCAAGGCCAGGCTGGACAACATAGTGAGCCTATATTTCAAAAAATAAAATTAAAAAATATAAACCCAGGGCCAAGGATTTAGCTCAGTGGTTCCGCCACCTGCCTTGCAAGCACAAGGACCTGAGTTCGATCACCAGTACCAAAATATACAAATATACCCATAAAAACAAGAAGAACACGTAAGATTTCAATAAATTTCTGGGAGGTGGAATGCAAATAAGGAATAAGCTATAAAAAGGAAATCACTAGAAAAAGTGAGTCCTTCCCATGGAAAACCTCAGACAGAGTTTAAGATTATATAATGATGGAGAAACAGATATGAGACTTCAGGCTACAGTGTTAACTAACAGTATGTGACCCAACTCCCACATTATCTCTATCAACTCTGCAGTCAAACCCAAGTGAAGAATATCCTACCAGAAAAGTACAATTCTCCAAAATAAAATCCAGAAAATGGACACTAAAGCAGGAAAAAAAAGAAGAAAAAGAAAATAACAAAAATCTTGTCAAATTAAAAACAAGGTTGCCAAATAAAAATTTTAGTGAAAGATTTAAAAGTAAATGCATTCCTGCCTATGATGGTAGTGATGACGGTTATATGAATCTACAAGTGTTAAAATTCTAGAATTACAAATCAAAATAAGGTCAATTTTAATGTATAATACTTTTAAATAGATTTAAAAACAAGAAGGAAATCCAGTAAATGTATACAAAGTAGAATAAAAAGACAAGAAGATTGACAAAAGTTAAAGGAGGGGGTAAAGACAATCTAGGACGATACTATCAAACTAATAAGTGTTCCAAACAAAAGAAATAAAGTACAGAAGAAACGATCAAAGAAACATTCCAGGATAGCATCTGAGAGCTCAAAAACATACTTTGGCTTTCAAGGCCCACTAGAGCAATAATGACAGCCTTAAGCTCAACACTTATACACATCCTGGTAAAATTTCAGAACACAAAAGTTAAAGATTCTTTTGGAAGAAACACACACATATACACATATGCACACACGCACACATGCACACATACACACACACAACAGATCACTTAAAAGACTCCAGGAATCAGACTACTGATTGGCAATAATAGGCACCTTCAAAATTCTATGGAAATATTATCTATCTACTTAGAATTCTGTAACAAGTACAAGGATAAGATAAAGACAGTTTCAGATACACAAGAGGTTGAAAATTTACTGTCCCATACCCTTGCCTAGACAGTAACTAAAGGACATATTTTAGCAAAATAAGGTAAATAAAGAAATAACATTTTCAGGAAAAGACTAAAACCAATCTTGGCTCAGAGGGGGACAGAGGTATATAGGAGAAAAAGTTCAATAAAATATATCTAAAGACTGAGAAAGCCCTGAAGCTCTAAAAAAGGCATAAATTATAAAAGAAAAAAAAAGAAAAATTTTAAATTCTTAGAAAAATCTTAAAGTTGCCAGGTGTGGTAGTGCACACCTGTAATCCCAACAAATTGAAGGTTGGCCTGGGCTACACAGTAAGTTCAAGGCCAGCCTAAACTACATAGCAAAACCTTGTCTCCCCCCAAAAAATAAATTAATGAATTAAAAGAGAATATTATGAAAACTGTAAGACAACAAATAACCCAGATAAAATGAACTAATTCCTAGAAAAACACAAACTACCGAAATTGACTCAAGAAGAAATAAAAAATCTGAATAGACTTACAGCAAGTAAGAGAACCAATTAGTAATAAATTTCCCACAAAGAAAAGATCACATGGTATCACAAGTGAATTCTACTGAATGTTTACAAGTCCTTTACAAACTCTCTAAACAGATTTCACTTTACAACTCATCTAGTGAGGCCAGTATTACCCTAATACCAAAAACAGACTTGGACATCAAAAGAAAACTACAGACTAAAATCCTTTAACCTAATAATCAAGGAAACACAAATTTTAAAAAATGAGACACCTGGGTATGGTGGCACACCCCTGTAATCCCAGCCCTTGGGAGGCTGAGGCAGGAGGATCCCTTCAAGTTCGAGGCCAGCCTGGGCTACATAGTGAGTTCAGGCCCAGCCTGAACTACAAAGGGAGACCCTGCCTCAAAAAACTCAAAAAAACAAACAAAAAAAGAAAAATGAGATACATAATTTCATCCCTACAAGATTGGTAAAAAATTTAAAAAAGCTAACACTACACCAGCAAAGATACAAAGCAACAAAAACTATAAAACCCTGCCAGTAAGTATTAAATTAGTAAAGCTACGGGCCAGGGATTTAGCTCAGCGGGATCTCACCTGCCTCACAAGCACAAGGTCCCGAGTTCGATCCCTGGTACCAAAAAAAAAAAAATTAGTAAAGCTACTTCCCAGAGTGATGACACAAGATTTACGTGGCAAAGCTGAAGATAAGCACAGAGATCTACAATTCGAGTATTAAATTTACACTAAAGACAAACTCATGAGCGTGCCCAAAGAAACAGCAGAAAAGAATATTTACCATAGCACTATTTTTAATAAAGTAGAATGAACTGTTTATTTATATAATGGAACACCAAACAGTAGTTTAAAATGGATAAACTATCCCAACATGTAGTAACATGGATATGTCTGAAGAAATACTGAATGAAAAAACCTATTATTCAAGTTTTTGGATTTGTTTGTTTTGGTTTTTTTGACACATCTTGCTATGGAGTTCAGGCTGGCCTTGAACTCACTATGTAGCCCAGGCTGGCTGCAAATCTCCTGCATTTAACCTCTGGAGTACTGGGATTACAGGCATGTGCCACCATGCCTAGCTTATTTATGTAAATTTTAAAATACAAAATACATTTTAAAACAGCATATGTTTTTATCAATTTATGCATAATATAAACAGGACAGGTGATGATCTATATACCATTGATGGCAACCCTTTTAGAGCTTTCATAACATAACAAACAGCTGACTGTGGCACGGATGTCATAGGTTTACCACCAGTGACCTATACCAATTTCAGAATAGTGTACCTCTGGAAAGGCACACAGGAGTATTTTAGCCATTTCTGCAACATTTTATTGTTTTTAATAATGAAATCTGGAGCAATCATGTAAAATGTTAATATTTAATTTCTCTGATGATACACAAGTATATGCTTTCACATTTTTCTGTTTTACATATAAATACATTAAAATGTATTTATATAAAATAAAGTTATATACATATTAATTTGTTTTGGTAGTGCTGGGGATCAAACCTAGTACTGTATCTTGTGCATGCTAAACAGGCACTCTAGTACTGGGGTACATCTTCAGCTACATAAAGTAATATACATACGTTAGAGAAACAATTCTACAACTCCAATACTATTTTTATTTTTACATATTTTCCTTCTCTACCTATTTGAATATTGTTGAAATTATAGTATACAAATTTTTATATTATTTCTTTGTATTAAGAATTCTACATTTTGGGCCAGGGATTTAGCTCAGTGGTGCTGCACCTGCCTCACAAGTGCAAGGTCCTGAGTTCGATCCCCAGTACTGCAAAAAAAAAAAAAAGAATTCTGCATTTTAACTTTTTCCATTATTTCATAAAGTTTCAAGTTTTTCCATAGGTTTTAAAGATTAATTCAAATTTGGGGGTGGAGGCAATTTAGAAATCAACTATTTTATTCTGTGAAGATAGAAAATGTTAAAATGCAGTTCTTACTTGCTGAGTTTGTCTGAATTCTTCCAACAATTTTAGTGCCATATCATAATCTTTCAGCAAATGGTATGCAATGGCATATCCAATCCAGGAAGCATGCTGTGTTGGACGCAACTGCAGAAGCTGGTATCTTGTCTCCTTTTAAAAAAAATTCTTTTTATTTTTTTAAACTTTAATTTTCTCCAAAGTGTTTATATTTCATGAGTTTTAAGAAAACAATCTAACATGTTTAACACTTTTTCAGTGAAGACAATAAATATCAGTTTCAGAATAGTATAGAAATACTTTTCACATTTCTTATCAAAATTACATAAGTTTTCTTATTAGTTATATTAATACTCTGTAAATATTGCAAGGCTGTCAAGGAAACCTTATTGTGGGGGGTCATGCCTATGGGCTCTCTTATAAAATTACGTTATAATAGGGCCGGGGATTTATCTCAGTGGTTCCACTGCCTGCCTCACAAGCACAAGGTCCAGAGTTCAATCCCCGGCACCAAAGAAAAAAAAAATACGTTATAATAAAAATTTCTTCTTATAAATTTAAACATTTTCCCCTGGAAAAGACTACAATGGTTTTTTATTTTACTAGATTCTTTAAAAGTATATGAAATACAATCTATTTACATTGTCATAACTGACCCCAGAGACAGGATGAACACAGCTAAGGAAAACAGACACTGACTTGACTCCTCTAGCAGAAACACACACACTGTCACTGTAAAACAGCTCAATTTCTTTAATATTAGGGTCAAATCACCATATATTCAATCATGGCCTAGAAAAATCAAGGTATCTGCCTGAACAGAAAAACCAACCTCCCTACAGAGACCCCATGTCTCAAAGCTCATTTTTTTCTTCAAGTTTTAAAAGTGATACTGCTTGGAAGAACAAGGTGGCATTAAGAACATTAACTGGAAAAGTGTTCAAGTTCCATGATTCCGTTGTTAAATGGTTAGAATGGATACCAAGTGAGTCCAAACACACCATATGCCACAGGGATAATTTTCCATTCCTTTTTAAAAAGAAAACTTTGATAAAAGGACTCAGCCCCTACCCTCATGTGTTTCTGGTTCCTTTAAGCATATGACTCTATCTCTTGTTTTCATTGTTGTTTCTCTGTCAGTCTCACTCCTTCATTAAAGTCTGGATCAATTTTCTCCTCTCTGCCCAATCCTACCATGACTCTGGGAAATGCAACACTAACCACGCTAACTACAGCTCTTACGCTACCAACACTCACTTGGTGATATTCCTACTTCTATTCTTTGACCTTACAAGTATCTCTAGTTCCATGGGTCTTTTGCTTTTACCACCATTGGAATGCCAATATTTGTCATTTCTATCCTTCATAAAAGGTAGTAACCAGGGCTGGGGATTTAGCTCAATGGTCCCGGTGCCTGCCTTGCAGGCGCAAGATCCCGAGTTCGATCCCTGGTACAAAAAAAAAAAAAAAAAAGGTAGTAAGTGAATTTCTATGCTTACTAAAGTGAATTTAACTCCTCCCATACCCAGGTTATGCACAGCTGAAGAAACACACACATACTCCTTGAAGAACAGTGCCAATATAAAGTTCAGTAGAGCTCCTGAAACTTCTGAAAACTTTTGGCAGAGAGTTTAAGCCCTTATATGGCAGGGGGAGGGCAAAAGTAGAAATGAAGAATTTATTTAAAGAGAACTGTTAGGAGTTGATAGCTCCTGCCAGGCTTGGTGGCACACACCTGTAATCCCAGCGCACGGGAGGCTGAGGCAGGATTGCTGAGAGTTCAAGGCCAGCCTGAACTGCATAGTGAGACCCTGAATCATTAAAAAAAAAAAAAAAAAAAGTTTGGCCAGGGATTTAGCTCAATGGTGCCAAGCCTGCCTCGAAAGCGCAAGGTCCTGAGTTTGATCCCCAGTACTCCAAAAAAAAAAAAATAGAGTAGCTAGCTCCTTCACATAAGAAAGAGAGAATTAATTCTAGACATACTGATCCTAGGACACTAAGTAGAGTAAGCACATGGAGATACCCAACAGAGAGTTGAAGGCAGAACTTTGAAGAGGTCTAAATTGCAAAAAGATTGACTATGGCAATCCTTCTCACATTATTTTAGATTTACTAACCTGTCATAAAGAAAGCTAACCATGGGCAGGGATGTAGTAACTCAGTGGTAGAGTGCTTGCCTAGCACGTATAAACTCTGGGTTCAATCCCCAGTATGGAGGAAAGGGGACACTAATTTTTATGTTTTATTTCAACTATAAAAACTGAATGTCAAAGCCAGGCATACACTTGTAATTCCAGCACTTTTGAGGCTGAGCAGGAGTTCAAGGCTAGCTTGGGTTACACAGTGAGTTCAAAGCGAACCTGAACTACCCAGAGACCTATCTCAAAAAAACAAAACAAAACAACAAAAAAACAAACAACAACAAAAACACCAAAAATACTGAATATCAAATAGTACAGCATCTGCATATAGGACATGAAGATACTCTAGTTTTTTTTTTAATTACATGAGTATACAATTTATCCCTATTTAATACTCAACTATGAAGTTTCAGAATTAAAACTGTTGGGGGGCTGGGAATGTAGCTCAGCAGTACAACATCTGCCTGGCAAGTGTGAGGCCCTGAGTTCTATTCCCGGTACAAAAAAAAAACTACCCAGAATTAAGTGACTTTCCCCTTCAACTACAGATTCACATGGTTTTAAATTTAACCTACTGTTATAAAACAAAATTCATGCTGGGCATGGTGGCACAGGCCTATAATCCCATTGTTCTGAAGGCTGAGGCCAAAGGATTGCCATGAATTCAAGGCCTGCCTACACTACACAGTGAGTTCAAGACCAGCCTGGACTACACAGTGAGACTGTCTCAAAAAAACTAAAACAAAACAAAACAACCCCAAAAAACAAGAAACAAAATTCATTTAAGACTGAAGTACTCACCCTGTAACCTTCAAGGTCTCTCATTTGGATCTGCAACAGAGGGAGATCCCTCAAGATTTGCAGATTATCTTTATCTAATTTGAGGGCATTTCGGTAGCACTTAATAGCTTCATCATATTTCTTATCAGAACGTTGCAGGAGCCCATATACATGCCAACCTATTAAGTTAAGGAAATAGAGACACTCAAAGACACTAGAATATAC
This sequence comes from Heterocephalus glaber, assembly GCF_053883595.1. NCBI lineage: Eukaryota > Metazoa > Chordata > Mammalia > Rodentia > Bathyergidae > Heterocephalus > Heterocephalus glaber. The sequence continues at coordinate 11,335,458 of NW_028258406.1, read as the reverse complement.
TATGCTGTATCTCTCATATAAAACCTTAAGAAAATAGTATTTTATTTCAGAATGATCTGGAGTCACAAGGAAAGGGACAGTGAGGAGTTAAAGAAGAAACCAGATCAGCTTTGAATGGAATCTGTTGCAGGGAGGTGATGGGCACATAGGGGTGCATCATTCAATTCTTTCCACTCTTATGTTTGAACTTTCTTTTAACAGTTTATGTAACTTTAAAATTTTCTTGGTAAAATTTCTTCGTATTTTTTCTCTTTATCCCCTCACTTTTTTTCCCAAGAAACTTCAACATTTACTTACACAAAAAAATAGAATTAGCTTTTAAAACATGTTTACAATATTTTTTAAAAGACATGGTCTCCCTGTGTAGTTCAGGCTAGCCTTGAACTCACTATGTAGCCCCAGCAGACCTCAAACTCATGCAATCCTCCTGCCCCAGCCTCCCAAGTGCTGGGATTACAGGCATGCACCACGATGCCCAGCCTTTAAACATGTTTACAATTGATCAATTCTAAAATAATGTATAATCATCATTTAATTCCCTAGTGACACTGAAGACTACAAAAAATGTTTTATTTATTATAAATTAAAGTCTTTGCATATCTTGAAGCCAAAAACAAAAACACACACAAAAAAACTATCGTACTTACATGCCCTCTCTCTTCACTCTGGGGTAAGCTATGGGATAGAAAAATAAATATTTAGTATTTTGAGAGAACCCTAAGCTAAATATGTAAAAACACAACTAACACTTTTCATGTTCAATAGTAGTCAACTGCTAAATGAATTACATGTAAAAAAAAATTTAAAATACAAGGGCACCACGTGAAAAAACCGTGAATAAACATATACACGGGCAAAAGAAAAACCAATTTCAAGGGTCCATCCTTTAAAAGTATATTTTTTTACATATTAAAATTCTGGCCAAAAAAATTATACATAAAGATTCAGTAAAGTAACAATTATTTCTCTATGTTAACAGAAACCAAAATAAAAATCAATATAATATCTTTCTTAATACTAAATAAAAGTTAGAGTTTGTGATGCTGGGGCATCATGCATGCTAAACACTCTACCACTAAGCTACACCCCTAGCCAAAATTATTTAAAAATAGGTTTCTTTTAAATTTTTCTTCTAAAATCTCTAAAAGCAGTTTAAGGGACACAAAGTTTTCTACAGAGATATGTAATTAACTAAATGTCATTATTTGGAATAGTAGGGAAGAATCAGTCAGTTCACATATGTTTAAGAAAAAAACAGGTTTCAAGTCACACATAATTATCAAACTATTCTCCAACAGTAAGCTCAATTCTAGTAAATACACATATACACACATACTTTATAAGAATTTTCTTTAAAATATGCTAATAAAAAGGGAAAAGTTAAACTTATATTACAAAATGTTGACAATTACTGAAGCTAAGTAACAGGTACACAGACTATATTAAATTCTGTTCTATGTACATTTGAAAATTTTCATAGCAGTTTTAAAATTTGAATTAGAAAAAACTAATAAATGAAATTAAACTATGTAACTGTTACAAAAGGATACAGACATGACTCTTGACATCATTACAAAGGCCTTTACAAATTCATATGCTTCTTTTTTTCCTAAACAGTTCAATGTTAAACCTTTCATACCCAAAGTCTCTGAAAAATAATTTGAACCTCTACTTACATATGAAGATTCAAATTATTCTCTTAGCAGTTTTATTTAAAATTTGAAGGATTACTACAGTTCCAATGCTTACAACTGTTCATGTTTTTACTCTCAGGACTTAACTCCAAGCAGAAAAGTAAAGCTACATTCAAATTTTTGCTTAGAGCTTAACCCAAATCTTTTTCTAAAATTCCTTAGGCTAGAATGGAGTTGCTGAAATGCTTTCTGTCTTTAGAGGACTACATCAATAAAACTAATGTGAAACATAACTAAAAATGTTGAACGTTTATGCAGTCAACAGGGAGCTGCAAATCCTTGGAATCCGGGGAAGTACAGTACTCTTTCATTGTTAAGAATCCTGGCTGTTAGATTTCCCCACAGTAGTCTCTCAACAGATAAGACATTACCTCCATGTTCGGCAAAGTTGGGGTTTGAAAGAATCATCTTGCAAAACTTGAGGCCATTTTTGTATTGCTTCTGTTCATAACATTTCTGTAAAAATAAATGAACAAGTTATTTTTAAAATAAATGTACAAAAGCTTTATCAATTGGTAGCACTTTTAACAAATATTCTTTTTGTTACTCTTTGCCAAACTACAATCTGAGTATTTTCACTTTAAAAGGAAATAAATAGGGAATTTAACTCTAAACCTCAACCACCACAGAAGCTAACTGAAAAATCAAAAGGAAAAAGATGTAGAAAAACATTAGGAACTCCAGTACAAGTTTTTGCTACTAGAAGAATGAAACCAATGCTCCCATACACATATATACTATCATTTACTGAACGGCTATGTATCTGTATAAAACTTTTTGTGTACCTTAATTTATAATTTTTAAAGCATAAAAACTGTACACATATCTTAACACACACATATATTGAATAGTTTTAAAAATCAGGTTAAACATACTTATCTTCTCGGGACAACCTAAGTGGGCAACCCAGTCCCCCTTTTGTCTCTCTTAAACAGAGCTCTTTCTTTCAATAAATTCTTCCTATTCTTAACCTCCATTGTTCCTAGAATTCATTCTTCATTTTACAGAACACGAACTTGCATTTTGGATATCTAGCAGGGTTGGGAGTTACATCTATTTCTCCATATCATTTTAGAGGTCTTCCCACCGAGAGACGGAGAGTTTTCTTTCATAGGTTCTAATGTTAGTCTTTTGCTTCATAGATTGTAACTTTTTGTTTTATAAGTTCGGGTTCTTGTTTTATAGATTCTTTTTGTTTCATAGGCTCTGGCCTTTGTTTCAGCATTTGTCTCAAAATTGTCTTAATTTTAAATTGTATGTTTTAAATTTTTGCAAATTGCTTGGTTCTCTTATGATACACTGTCCTTTGCTAAAATTACGTTTTATTCTCATTTTGCACATGTTGTGTTTGGACTTAGTTGCTTAAAAATGGTAATTCAACTTGGCCAAATACATCAAAGTGCACTCTGGTTTATCAGCAAGTCTGTGTAATGTATAACTGTTGTCTATTAACATTCTACAGGAATTCAACTTTTAAAACAATGATGGTTGATAAAAATAACAGTCCTCTAATATACTTTATACTTCAAAATGCTTGATATCCAGGTAAAATTATAATAGTTAAGCTCACCGCTCCCATTATAATGCTAATGTCACTGATCTTCTCTTCTGGGTGTTCAACCACTAAAGTTTAGAGACCAATATAGAAAGGTAACTGGGCTAAGAGGACAGCCAATATTTTGGTCCTGGCCCCTCAAGGTCAACAAAGATCCAAGATACAAGGAATCTTTTCTATGAGATCCTACATCTTTGGTAAGTCACCCAACCTCCTGAGCAGGGAAACTGCTGGACACCAAACCAAAAAATGTACAGAGCATGTGCCAAAAGAGGGTCACCAAGAGGAAAAAGTCTCCCACACATTCACTGAAAGCAACATGGTCAAGCAAGGCTGTGACCCATCCTGATGGCTGACACTGACAGAGGAGCTGAGAGGTTCTATACATGGTTCCAAAATCATGCCTGAGGAGACCTAAGTGACCTTGATAGAGAGCAAGAAGTTCATATTGATTGACACAGGTTTCACTTTAACTTGGTCTTAAACACCCAGCAGAAAAGAATAACCAAAAGATGTTTAAACATAGTAGTAAAGTTAGATATAAAAAGGGGCTCTAATCGCTGACCCCTTCTGGCAGTTTCAAGCTACACTGGTAGCTGACCACAGTTATGGATCATTAGGAAATACTACGGTAGAATCTATAAGAGCTCAGCTAGAGTTAAATTTCTTAGCTAAATTTGTCCTTCAAATTGTCTCTAACTTCTCATAGCTAAGACTGGAGAGACTTACGACTTACAACTTCCATCAACAAGAGTCTAAGACAATCACTCACTATTTCAGTTTCTAAGTGTGACTCTTTCCCCAAATTGCCCTTCCATTTCAGTGCTCCTGCTTAGATTATAAATGGTCTAATTTCTTTAAAAATCTCTTTATTCTTGGGCCGGGGATTTAGCTCAGTGGTTCCCCCGCCTGCCTTACAAGCGCAAGGACCGGAGTTCGATCCCTGGTACCAAAAAAAAAACAAAAAAAAAAACCTCTTTATTCTTGTTGCCTAGAGGCTGCCAAACTCCAAATGGTCATATAAATGGAACCAATGACAAATGTGCTAGACTTCTTTTACCAGGATCCACCAGACTGACCTTGTAAACAGCTCATAACTGCTAAATTACAATACAACCTCTATGTCGGATTCTGAAGTCCTTTGGACCTTCTCTTTGTGGAAGGCTATTCCTCCTGGTGGAAACAACTTGTTGGCTATATTCATAGCAATCCTGCTGACCTTATTATTTGGCCCATGTATTCTTAACTGTTTCTTTGGCTTTGTCTCCTCCAGACTCAAAGCCTACCCAAGATAACAATGCCTGGCTACTATCGAGGGCTTTTAGATAGACCCTCTGTAGAGGAACTGACTGCTGATTACAACTATGACCCTCTTCAACCAGAAGTAGCCAGAATGGAGTTCACCCTTTGACCCTTACAGCAGTTAGGGGTACTTGTTTAGAGGGGGGAATACTGTAGATAGGTAAGTTAATTAGATATCTTGTAGGCAGTTAAGACAGGGCTGGCCTGCAAGGGAGCCAACACGGAAGACAATCAAGGACCCAACATGGAGGATAATCAAGACACATTCACTGAAGGTCAACTATAAAAGAAGAAAAACTACTGTACCCTCATGCTTCCCCTAGGGATGAATAACAGTGATTGATATTCTAAATAGGTATCAATCACCTGGGTGGGGGCCAAGGTCTTAAACCACCCTTTCCAGGAAAGATCCCCAACTCACCCCTTAACCTTGCTCATTCCTTGTATGCTTGCTCCATGATTTACTTCCCCATTGGATCCCTATCTAATCAATATTGGACTGGAGAAGGAAGGTGGCCAGTTGAACATGCGGGGGAGTGGCGCTGCCCCTCCCCACTGTCTGCCATCCCAGCTGCTGTGCACTGCGTTAAAAACGACAACTCATGCCAACCATGAAAGATCCAAGTCATAACAGTACTAGCCCAAGCATCATCAATGAACATGTGATTAACAGTCATTCTCATGAAGATGACAATCCATTTGCAGAGTACATGTGGATGGAAAATAAAGAGAAATTCAACAGACTAACAGAAGAGCATTTGTGGGAAGAAAATTTTATTGAACAATGTTTCCAAGAAGTGCTGGAAGAGGAAGAACACAAGTGCTTTATTCCAGCTTGAGGTCTCCCACAAATATGGACCAACTCCATTGGTCCAAGACCAGTTTAATGACCTTGTTATCAGTGATGGCTCTTCTCTGGAAGATCTTGTGGTCAAAAGCAATCTGAATCCAAATGCAAAGGAGTTTATTCCTGGGGTGAAGTACAAAAATATTTGAGTAGATGGGCCCTCTCGGTGGATGTAGCACAATTTCTGCACTGTGAAGGTGTATTCAAAGACTTAATTGAAAAAGCCCTCTCATCACTGTTACACTTATGCATTGCCAAAGATTTTGCTAGTCTTCCATGCTTAATAAAAGTGCTGAGGGCTGGGGATTTAGCTTAGTGGTTCCAGAGCCTGCCTCACAAGCACAAGGTCCCAAGTTTGATCCCCGGTACCAAAAAATATATATATTAAAAAAAAAGGTGCTGAGACTATTATTAAGTAAAAAGCTGTCAAACATTTACTGAAAAATAGAATTGGCCCCATAGCCAATACAATAACAGTGAGGAAAGAAGTACCAGTCAAGTTGTGACAAAGCATCAAATTAAACAAACTCTAAATCTTACTAAATTATCATCTTTGAGGCTAAACTGGTCCCTCAGGATTAACTAATACTTGCTAATGTCTACACTTTCTAGAAATGAGTAAATTTAAATTACATTTCAGATTTCTCAGTTGCATTTGTCCTCGTAAGAAAAATCTCCTTGAGGCAGGAGGATTGATGCAAGTTGGAGGGCAGCCTCAGCTACACAGTGAGTTCAAAACCTGCTTAAACTATATATAGCAAGACCCTGTCTCAAAAACACACAAAAAAATATTTTTCCAAAAAATATCTGATAATGTGAAGTAATTCTATGTTGTTGGTGACTGAGGTAACAAGGTAATGATAGATAAGGGCTAATCCTGGCTTTTCTGGTATGTTTTGTGTTAGAAATACTGAATTCTGGGCTGGGGATTTAGTTCAGTGGTTCCACCCCTGCCTTGTAAGCGCAAGGTCTCAAGTTCGAGTCCCAGTACCAAAAAAAAAAAAAAGAAATACTGAATTCTTCTAATGATACAGTTGAGGAATATGTGATTTGAGAATTGTGTCTTCTCAAGATTTACCTCATCACAGCCATATCTCTGTGAAGTCTAATTTGGGACAAACACCAGCCTATAATACAATTGAACAAAGAGATTGTTACGTGATTTGAATAGTGCTTTTTCCTTGCTTTGTTAACCATCATGACAGTAGTCTGCAGCACAAGTTTTCTTTTTAACAGAGCTAGAACAGTTTTGGCTTCTTAAACTTCAACTATTTGGGTAGGTTAAGCTTCAGTGTGAATACTGTTTAAGTTGAAAATATTGTAAAAAAATTATATTTTTCAAAATTAAAAAAATAAAATAACAGAACTGAAAAAAATTATGTAAGCAACTATACTTGTCATAATCTTATCAGTTATTCATAGTTTTGTCCACCTTGTGATTTCTCATTGGATCAATATTAGCTAAGCAACTGTAATCTTACTAGTTGACTATAGTTTTGTCCCACTTTGAACCTGCCTCACCTCAGGCTTTGTCCTATAAAACACCTCTGAGAAGCAGAGTGAGCGGGCAACCCACTTTCCAGTCCTCCTTCTGTCTCTCTTAGACAGAAGCTTTCTGTCAATAAATTTTTCCTACTGTTAAAAAGAAAAAAAAAACCTATCTCTTCAAACATCATTTTCTTATGATGAAAACTTTCAAAATCCTTTCTTCTAGCTTTTTGAAATGTACATTATTATCTAATTCCGCAGACACCTATTATAAAATAGCATACCAGAACTTCCTGTTCCTATCAAACTGTAAGTTTCCATTGATCAACCTTTCCCAATTCCCAACACGTACATCATTCTCACAGGCCTCTGGTAACCACCATTCTACTCAATTTCTCTGAGATCAACTTTGTTTTCAAGACAGGGTCTCACTAAGTTGCTAAGTTACCCAGCATTGAGTTCAAACTTGTGACCTTCCTGCCTCAGTCTCTCATAGTACTACAATTACAGGTGTGTACACTCCCACATCCAACTGAGATCAACATTTTTTTAGACTCCACATATAAGTGAGATCACACAGCATTTGTTTTTATTAATTTTATTGGTACATTTTAGATTTACATAATGATCACATTCATCATAGGGAATTTGTACCTAATCTATCTTCTTTTTTACCCAACCCCTTCCCTTCCTTTCACTTCCACTTCCCGTCTACGGCCATACCATCCTGAATGCACCCAATCTCGTCAATTCCACTTCCCTTCCTTATTTACAAGAGCTTTGTTTCCATTTTTTTCCTTGTTTTTTTCTTTTCCCTTCCTTCCTTTCCTCCTCCCCCCTCCCTTGTTCCCCTTCCCATTTGAACATTTTCTTCCTATTTTCCAACATCTATTATATGTTTTGGTCCTTATTTATCCTTTCAGTTTCTCAGACCAGAAAAACAATGCAATGTTTACACGTGTCTGCCTTATTTCGTTTAGGTGTATGGTCTCAAGATGCATCTATTTACCTAGAAATGTCTCAAATTTATTCTTTATTAAAAGTAGTATTCCACTGCATAAAAATACATCATCTTTATCCATTCATCTGTTGCTGGGCATCTGGTCTGTTGCCACAATTTAGCTATTACAAATTGTGCTGGTAGGTGTCATTACTTCCATTTTACAAATCAGCAAACTGAAACTCCAGAGTTCAAAAAACTTTTTTGTAAGTAACTCAGCTTAGTAGCAAACTTCTGATCTGGTTCCAAACACCATCACTAGTCTTCCACAAGAATAAGCAATACCTTTATAAATAAGTGCCACCAGCCAGGCTAAATGATCAATGCCTATCTTTGGCAGCCATTTACGTCATCTTTTTTCACTCTCTACTAATTTATGTTGTTCAGGCAGACTGTGTTCTATCACTAAGCATGCCAAGGTTAACCTCATGTTAGGGTCTTTACACCCCATTCCTTCACCTAAGATGTTCTTTCCCAGATTTTCCCGTTTGATCCCTTGTATCTAAGTCTCACACATCAATTACTTGACCATGCTACCTACTACCATCAGGCTCCTACCTTCCTGACTTATTCTCTATAATATTATGCTTATTTTCTATACAATGCTCTTACTTTTTGAAATTTTTATTTACTCATTTAGAATCTGTCTTCTGCACTATCATGTAAGCTCCAGAAAAACAGGGATCTTCTCTAGTATAAACATCTCCATGACCTAGATAAATAGGAGCTGCTCAATAAATATAGTGACACAAGCAATGGATAAGGACGTGGTTGATCCTTGCAGCAAAGCCATGGATGTTGGGGACAAAATCAGAAAGTCTTCATAGAATAAAATGTTAGTAGGGCATGATGGTGCTTACCTTCAATCCCACCACTGTGGGAGGCTACCACATGAGGATAGTTAAATTTGAGCCCAGCAAAGCTTGCGACTTAGCAAGACCCTGTCACAAAATCTGAAACTTTTTTTTTGTATTAAATTCTTTTATTGGTACATTGTGGGTATACAAGACAATTACATTTCTCATTGGGAATTGTACCTTTATATAATGCATCTTGGTTTTTTTTCCCCATTCCTAGCCCTCCCTTCATACCCTCCACCCTTCCCTATTTACAAAGACTTTATTTCCATTTTTTCCATTTCTCATCATTTTTCCTTTCCCTTCCTTCCTTTCCCCTGCCCCTCCCACTACCTTTTCTTCCTATTTGACATTTTCAATTATTCATTCTAATCATTGGTACATTTTAGGTATACAATATAATGACATTTATCATTGGAAATTTGCACCTTTACATAGTCTCTCTTGGTTCTTATTTTTCACCCTTGCCCAGCCCTCCCTTCAACCCCTCCAGTCCTCCCCATTTACAAAGATTTTGTTCCTATTTTTCCATTTTTCTCATATTAATTCCATTCCCTTCTATCCTTTCCCCTAGCCCTCCCACTTCCTTCCCTTTTGCCCCTTTTCTTCCTATTTCACATTACCTATTATACATTTAGTCCTTATTTACACTTTCAGTTTCTCACACCAGAGAAATTATTCGGTATTTACACATGTGTGTCCTATTTATTTCACTTAAGACAAAATCTGAAACTTTTAAAAAAGGATGGGGATGTAGTTCAGTGCAAAGGCCCTGGATTCAAAGGCCCCAGTACCACAAAAAGAAAAAATGTTTAAAGTGAATGTGCTGATTGCTTCTGAGAAAGGAAACTAGGAGGCTGGAAGACAAAGGAGAAAAACTTAAATTTTGAATGATATGAATATATTGCCTAGTCTGAAAATATTTTTTAGAAAATGTAACAGTTTTTTTTAGTTGATTTTTCTCTCAGTATGTCCAACATGACTCCTCCTCCTGTTAGCCATGTTGTTGAATCTCCAGAATTTCTGAATATAGGAGTTTACTTGAAAAGTAACAAGGGGAGGAAAAAGCAGAAGAAACTATTGGGGAAGAGGAAAAAAAAAATACTACCATGGACTCTTGAGTTATGACTGGCCTCACATACAAACAACTTGGGTCATAACTGGAATTTTAGTTTTAACTTATGACCAAAGTCTTGAGTCATGGCCCAATGCGGGCCACTTGTGCAGTTGTAAACAAAACCTCACAATGCCAGAAGTGTATGTAAGTGTAAGTAAGCTTCAGTCAGAGCCCAGATACGTATGATTTCAATCAGTGCTTTATATAATTGCCATGATTACTGTTATCAAAATGCCCCTCAAGGGCCGGGGATTTAGCTCAGTGGTTTCGCCGCTTGCTGCACAAGTGCAAGGACCCGATTTTCATTCCCGGTACCAAAAAAAAAAAAGGCCCCTAAAATGCTAGAAAAGAAGCAAAGGAAGGAAGAGAAGATAAAGAAAGCAATCACAATCAAAAAGAAGGAAATTGTGGGAAATATGAGTGGTGTTCGTGTGACCAATCTCACTAATATGTACAGCATGTCAAAATCCACCATTCTTGACAATCTTACAGAGAAAAGACTTGGATAAGGTAGCTAGTGTTGGTAAAGGTGTTACTCAACACCTTTAGTAAGTCATGATCAACAGTGTTAGACCAAGTAGAAAGGCTATTACGAGCAGATAAATGAAAGGCAGATGGCAAGTTATAGCCTGAGTCTATAATTTATTAAAAAGCTAGAGCTATAAATGCAGATCTCATAAAGGATACCATCAACGAGTGATAATGGTTAAACATTTTGTGCCAGCAAGGGGGTGATTTCACAATTTTAAAGCTAGAACTGGGGTTCATAGAGTGAGTATGCGTAGTGAGCCGGCCAGTGCCGTGGAAAATTACATACACCACATGACAAAGAGAAATAAATAGCTTTGCTCTCATCAGGTTTTCAACCTGATGAAACTAGCCTTTTCTGGAAGAAAGTGCCCAGGAAAACATACATTACCCAGGAAGAGAATAAAATGTCAGGCCACAAGCCTATGAAGCATAGTCTAGCTTTACTGCTATGTGCCAATTTGAGAAGTGACCTCAAAATAAAGCCTCTCTTTGTTTATCATTCTGAGCCCCCTAGAGTGTTCAGAAAACATAAAGTCGTGAAGAATAGGCTAGGGGTCATGTGGAGATCTAATGCAAAAGCCTGGGTAACAAAGAGTACTTTTGCCTGAGTGGATCAGGGAGACTTTATCCTACTGTAAAGAAGTATTAGAGGACAAAGGTTTACTACTCAAGGCTCTCATCTTGCACAATGCTCCTGCTCACCCACAAGATTTGGAAGAAAAACTGGCTGAAGAATCCCATGGCTCTCAATTGAATTCCTCCCACCTAATATAACTCCTCTACTGCAGCCCAAAAATCAGCAGGTTATAACTAACTTTAAGAAGGTATACACCAAGGAACTGTTCCTGAAGTGTTTCCAGATGGACTCAGATACAGATTTAACCCTTAAAGAGTTCTGGTATTAGAACATCTTTTCCTATGTGGGGTTAATTGAGAAATCCTGGGCCAATGTCTCTCTAATGACACTTAGATTTGCCTGGAAGAAAGGCTGTGTAGAGGAGCCTGCGTCTTCAATTGACCCTGTGGTTGATGACATTGTCACTACAGCAGAGTCCACAGGCTCGCAGGTAGACAGTGGTGATGTTGAGGAACTGGTGGAGGAACACTCACAGGAACTGTCTACAGAGGAGCTGCAGCAACTTCTGGCTGAGCAACAGAGAATGGCAGCTGAGGAGCTTTCTGAAGGGGCAGGGGAGTATCAACAATCAGTGCAGCAAAGTCCTTCTAAATTAAAGGAAATCCTGAAAAAATGGACAGAGCTACAAACATTTGCAGAGAAGATCTACACAGAGAAAAAGTCAATCACTGAATTCATTTGCTTAGTGACAATGTCATGTCATACTACAGAACAGAGTTAAAGAAAAGGCAGAAACAGACAACCTTACGCCAGGTTTTAGTTCTGAAAAGATTGAGACCTAGTGAGTCAGAACCAGGTCCTAGTTGGTTACAGACTCTCCCAAATAGAGAAAGGACACCAAAGAACCAGATTCCTGATGTTCTTATGGAGGGGAATCTCCTTCCCAACAATAACCACCTTCCATTTCATCTTCCCTTCTTATAAGTCAAAGATATCAACTTGAATGGTGAGTACAGTATGAAGTTGTTTCTGGTAAACTAGGCACATTTTATAACTTTATGGTGAATATACTAGGAAGATTATTGGTGTTTTCTTATTATGAAAAAGTTAGATAAGGGGTGCTTTGGGAGGTTCAAAATGCACTACGGGTATTTCCATTATTTCTAATGGGAAAAAAATGTTACTTTATATTGTATTTCTTAAGGGAAAAATAGTCTTGACTTACAACCAACTTGAGTGACAACCAGGCCTCACGAACAAACTGAGTTCGTAAGTCAAGAGTCTATAAGTTACAGAAAAACAAAGCTTTTGTGCCTAGGGAGGGGAGGGCTGTTGGGGGGGGGGATGGGACAAAATAAAATAAAATTTATTTTTTAAAAACATAAGGAAAAGGGGCCGGAGATTTAGCTCAGTGGGTGTGTCACCTGCCGCACACAGGAAAGGTTCCAAGTTAGATCCCCCGTACCAAAAAAAAAAAAAAAGGAAAAGAACAATACTACGAATAATGTTAAACACAATAGTTAATACCTATTTACTGTCACACATCGTTCTTAATCTTTAAGTCCCAGGAGAGCCTATGACACATATGCTATCTCTATTTTAGATGGAGAGTCTGAGACACAGTTATTGAGTTTACACAGCTAGTTAAGAGTCAGAATTACAATTCTTATCCAGGTAGTTTTGGCTTCAGAGACTACTAAGATAAAAACTTTAAGTTTAGTAAGGAACTATTACATACCCACCCTTAATAAAAAAGACAGATTCCAATTTCAACTTTTTCTTGCTAGTCAGACACAAAACCTTAAGACACATAACACAAACAGCCAGCCGAGAGAGGGAGTTAAGACAGGCAGATTTAAACCATGGAGAACAAGTAATAAGCTACCTTGTGAATTTGTGTGGATGTGTTTAAGTAGTACATTGATAACAAAAACTTTAGTTGTTGGCAAAGCACTGTGGTCTACTAAGCAAACTTAAAAAATAATTTCATTATAGTGACTTGTTTGCCATGGAATTTGGTGTAGCAAAATTTTAACTACTCACTGCAAGTGTAAGATGATAAAATCATTTACTTTTAGAGCATTCTGCTCAATTTATGACAACTTATAATAAACATGACATAGCTAGATAAGAAAATGTTTAGCATTTCCCAATTTATTTGGGTATGAAGCATCTTTAGCAGCATCTTTAGCTTTTTTGTAACCTGAATATACTGAATCAGGTATTTTTAATTTACGCTACTGACATGATTTGAACCAGAAAATACCCATACAGACATAAAAGAAGTATTGTAATCTTTTAGATTATGCCAAATGTTCTGAAATTCAACAATTTATAGATGATTTCTCATTAATGTTTAAGAGTCCTTGGACAAAGAAAAAAGAAAAGGAGTCAAAAAAAGTAGAAGGTATGAGAAAAACAAAAAATAATAAATATATATGAACTCCAACGAAGTAATCTGCCAGTTCTTTCTTTTTTTTAATGTTTTTACACTGGTCTGTCATTACTTGCAACATTAAATACCATAAAAAATTAAGAATTAACGTTGCATTCCATCTGTTTCTATTGGCTTGAAACAGTACAACTGCTCTGAATTATTTTGGGCCTGTAACAATACTTAAAACATTCTATAATTAGCTATTTTATTTATAGTAAAGTCAAGCAGCTGCTAATCACTATACAGAAACACAAACTCAGGATAAATTTACCCTTAAAATTTAAATGCTTGTTCAGCAAATACAGTACACACTTAATTTCAGATAAAATTTTTTTAAAAAACAGACTAGTGCTACAGGAGTGGTGGTGTATGCCTGTAATCAATCTCAGCACTGGAGAAGGTGAGGCAGGCGGGTCACATTAAGTTCGAGGCCAACCTGGACGACATAATGAGTTCAAAGCCAGCCTGAATTGTAGTGAGACCCTGTCTCTAAATAAATAAATAGACTAGACAGGACAGTTGTTAACTAGATTAGTTAAAATCTTCGGTCCTCACTGCATATTTTTAAAAAGCAATTATTTGTAGCCTCTCCTTCTCGAAAGTATGGAACCTGGAAAACTGTGAAGGCTCCAAGGACACAGGCACCCAAACCCTCTGCTGGGTAGCAGTTCTCAGCGCTGGACCACTCCTCGGGTTTCAGCTAGGAAACAAAGTGAATTCTCTCCTCAAGCCCAAAACCAACCAGTCTGACCTGATTTAATCTCTTGTGCGAGTTAAAAGCAAAAAAGCTGCCTATCAACTGATGAGTGGATAAAGATGTGTTTTTTTATACAATGGAGTACTACTCTGCCATAAAAAGGATGAGCTTCAGACATTTATAGCTAAATAGATGGACTTTGAGTTCATCCTCTTAAGTGAAATAAATAAGACACACGTTTAAATACAGCATTGTTTCTCTGGTGTGAGAAACTTAAAGTGGAAATAAGGTCTGAAATGTATAATGGATGTTGGAAAATGGGAAGAAAGTGTTCAAATAGGAAGGGAAACAAGGGAGGAGGGAAGGAGAAAGGAAGGGACAAGAAAAAAAAAGTGAAAACAGAAAGAAAAAATGGAAACAAGGCTTTTGTACATAGGGAGGGGAGGGAGCTTGAGGGGGGGAAGGGGATAAAATAAAATCTATTGAAGAAAAGGGAAGAATTTTTAAAAAGCAAAAAAGCTATACGAGATTATGACAATTCAGATATGCACTTCAGAGGACAGCTAGCAGGTGCCCCCTAAGAGTTTAGGTAACTACTCGCACTCGCTCCGAAGGGGGGCGGAGCCGGGCGCGCCTCGCCGGGGAGGCAGAAATTCCCCAAAACAGCTTATAAGTCAGAGCCCCACTCGCCGGCGCTAGGCTCGGGCTTCCACAGGTACTGGGGTGCAAAGCAGGGATGAGCACCGCCCGAGGGAGAAGGGCGAGGATCCAGGCCCCGCAGAGAGCTCGAGAGTCACGACGCCCCGGGAAGTTTCTGGAAAGCGCGCGGTCACCGGGATGGAGAGGGCGCGGCGGGTGCGTCTGCCGCGGGGCGAGGACGCCGGGCCCTGAGGTAAACAAAGAGCCAGAGAGGATGAGCCGGCCTGCCACTCACCAGGATGCATTTGAAGAGGTTGTTCTCCTTGGGCGGCAGCTGCACGTTCGGCATCGCTGCCGGCAGCAGGGCTGGGTGGACACCGGGACGAGCTGCTGCGGAGAGTCGGGCCCCGGGGGACGAGTCACTTCATTGGCCTAACCTTGAGGCCGAGCAACAGCGCTGGGCTCTTTGGAAGGACTGGCAATGCAAACGGAAGGTAGGACAAGCCGGATACACCTGGGTTCGTTCAGTCCCCTTTTCAGGGGAGCGGTGGCGGGAGGGGTGGCAGCAACGGTTCCCGCGCGCGGCAAGATGGTGGTCAGGCATCCCCCACACACACCTGCGGGGCGCACGCGCAGGACGCCCGGTCCTCGGGCCCGCGGGGGGGGGGGGCGGCGTGGGGCCGTGGTGAGGAGTTCTGGCGGCCCCTGCCCAAACAGCCAGCAACTACGAAGAAGTCTTTGCTCCCAGCACTCTCCTATGGAGCCATGTCCAATCCAGAGTTCCTACCCACTGTGTGCCCACTATGGCATTACTAATTCTTGAAAGTTCTTTGGCTTTCAATTTATCTACATCCTCAGAAATAAAGGGTTGGGCCGGGGATTTAGCTCATTGGTTATGGTGCCTGCCTTGCAAGCTCATGGTCCCCGAGTTCGATCCTCGATACCAAAAAAAAAAAAAAAAAAAAAAAGGGTTAATCTTGGGAAGAGCCAAAGCGCCAGTGAGCCTCATTCAGCCTTACCTCAATCATTAACTATTTTCATATATCCAGATCTTCAACTTCATTCACCCTCGCTCTGCCCTAACCCGGAATCAGGCAGCTCACATTGGTTTGTCATTTCCACTTTGCTGTCTCACCCCATTGCCACTTCTCCTTCCCCATGACCATCCCCACTCAACATCTCCTAGGCAAGCCCAGTGGCACAAGGGAAACCTACCATCCCAAACCCTGGGAAATGAGTAATTATAAATATTCATAATTTTTAATTTTTCCTCATCTTTCATGCATGATGAATGTATATTTTGGTGGTTTATAGTAGGGCAGGGATGTGGAGAAAGGTTGGGTATTGAAAAAAATGCCAGTTGTGCTGCTGGTAGTTTTCAGCCCAAACCTTAGAGAGCATGAAAGATATAATGTGTGTGCAGTCAGAAAGCCTGGATTAATCAGTAGCTGTAATTGTATTACTGACTTCCTGTGTAGTCTGGATCAAATCTTATTTCTGCCTTACAAAAGAAAATCCACTTAAACATTATAATCTGTTTCACAGGAGAATTATGTGAATTTAATGCTTAGTCATTTTAAAGCCCATGATAAAAAATAAATGCTGTGTAAATCTGAGCTTAACATTTCTCAGAAAGAAGGCTGGAGCCAGTTGAGGGCATCATGGATTTCCACCAGATGTTCCTTCCTGGTGCTTCAGACAAGGTGTAGCTTTTTTAGAATCATGCATTAGGTAAAACAGCAGCAGTAGTATCTGTAAAGTCCTTCACAGTTCCCAAAGCATTTTTTCATACATGATATGGGCCACTGATTCACTTTGCTAAACCTGTGAGAACCAAGGAGAAAAAATTATTGGAAAAATAATTTCTCAGCCTCATTTATAAAACATATCTTGCAGAACCCTCTGGCAGGGTAAAATCAAGGAGTTTCTTGCTGTTGCCCAAACCGATTTAACCATGTAATTAAAGGCTGATGTGAAAATGACTTACTGGATTGCATATTACATTCCACCTGATGTTTCTGCCCTCTTCGAACTTTCTTGCTTTTATTTCTGAGGAAGAAAAGGCATGGTTGTTCCTCCCTTGAGCTCTTCAACCTATTCCCATTTTGCTTTTCCTGAACTTTTACTCATCAGTTAATCCCTTGTCTAATTTGCATTTTCTCCCTCCTTTTATTGCTTATATTCTAACAGGAGGAGACAAACAGTAAACAAGATAATCCCAGACTGTGGGAAGTCCTGTGTGGGAAACATTAAGTTCATGTGCAGGTAGTGGGGGTTGAGGAGAGAACTACTAGGAATGAGTCCCTTCTGGGGAGGTGGTGACAACTGAGCAGAAACCTAAGGGTAAAAACAGAGCTAAGAAGGTAAGCTGGAACAGCATATTTTAGACAAAGTGAGCTACCTACAAATGTCCTGATGCAAGAACAAGATTGGCATGATCAAGGAACAAAAGGAACAAGTGAAAATTTGTCTCTATTCCCAGGTTCAAGGATGTGGCTAGACTCTAGCCTCCAGAGTATAATTTTTGAGAGGAAAAGTGGTATACAGTTCGGTCAAAAATGTAGGTCAGGGGCTGGGGATTTAGCTCAGTGGTTTCGCCGCCTGCTGCGCAAGCACAAGGGCCAGAGTTTGATCCCTGGTACCAAAAAAAAAAAAGTAGTTCAGGTCGTGCAGGATTTGGCATCTCAGGCAATGTCATTTGATGTTTTTATCCTATCTATTTTTTGTGTTGCTATAACTAAATCCCTGAGGCTGCATCCTTTATAAGCAAAAAGCTTATTTAGCTCAAGAGTTCTGCAAGTCTAAGAGCATGGTACTGGCGTCAGCTTCTGGGGAGTGTCTCATGGCAGTATTACATGGCAGGAGCCCTGGTGTGAGAGAGAAGTCACATGATTAGAGAGAGCATAAGATGGGGGAAGGGCCAGTCTCCCACTTTTGCTCTTTTATAACAACTTGCTTGCTTGCTCTAAGGAACTAATCTTTTCCTAAGTCATGACTCATGCATCTCCCATTAGGCCCTACCTCTTAAAGGACCCACAACATTTCAACACCATTACATTGGGGACTAAACTTCTAGTACAGGAACTTTTGGGGAACAAAGGATATTCAAACCAGCCATAGCATATAAGTTCAGTGAAAATCCATGAAAGTGTTTTCAACAGGAAAGTGACGTGATGGATTTCTTTTTTAAAAGATCACTCTGATTACCTGGAGAAAATAGACAAGAAAAAATGGGACTCCTAAAAAAGTAGCATCTCTATTTTTTTTTGGTACTGGGGATCGAACTCAGGACCTTGCGCTTGTGAGGCAGGAACGGCACCACTGAGATCCCTGGCCCCAGCATCTCTATTCTTTAAGATGTAGTTTTTCTGGGCCGGGGATTTAGCTCAGTGGTTCCGGAGCCTGCCTCACAAGCGCAAGGTCCCGAGTTCGATACCTGGTACCAAAAAAAAAAAAAATAGATGTAGTTTTTTGGCCCCACAGTCTTCTGAAAGTGTTTTCTAAAAATATCACTAATTCATTTGTTACTGAGCACCTACAACGTTATTTATTATTGAGCACCTACAATGTTACAGGCAGTCTTTTTTTTATTCAATTAAACAAGTATAATTTTCAAGTCATCACAAAATTTCCCACAAAAACTTACAATCAGCAAAATATTTTCTCATTTTTCATGTAACATTTTCATACAATTTCATGATTTCATTAATATATGTTACAATAAGCCTTCATTAGTCCCTTAAGACGATGATATAAATAGTCTATACAACCTACCATAGAAAAAAAAAATGAAGCCAAGATTTCCAGTGATTTCATAGCAGCCCGGCACACTTTTGGTGACCCCAACAAGAACCCTCTCGAGCAAGCTGGAAGCCATGCATCTTCCAGAAGCAGGGCCTCCTGCAGCCTCAGCAGAAACAGCAAGGCCCCAGGCCCACATGCCTGCTGGACCTCAAAGCGAGCCTGAGGGAGGAATGTGGCAGGAAGGTAGGGAACCCTCAATCCTTGACCACTGGGGAGACTAGAGGGCTAGTACAACTGGGATCTCTGCACACCCACCCCAGCAACGCAGGGAGTTACAGCTCTGCTTCCAGCTTCTATAACATCAATTTCAGGTAGGAAAGTGCCTCATCTCCCCCTAGAGTTAAAAATAAAATTATAAAGCAAAACTAAAAGTCAATGCTCATGTAAGTGGTGTCCATCCTGACCTGAGTCTCATGCTCCCTACTGACCTTTCAGGAGCCATGGGCTTCGGCATCTCCACAGGGACCCTGAGTCTACACCACTCAGAATCGACATCTGAACTAACCCCTGGTCAATCAGCAGCAGGGACCCACCCAAAGCCTGTGGTGATTTGTGGCTTGCACTGAAAAGGTGACCAGTAACAGCTGAGAAAGTTCCAGTGGTATCCATGTTTTCTCAAAAGTCCAAACTATAAGATGCTCATGACAATTCAAGTTTTCTATATCAGGAGTCTGGTAGTAGGAGAGCCAAACCTTGTGTCTTATAATAAGGCTTTTCACATTAGAGAGTTAGACACGAGCCCTGGTTGGAAGGAAGAACTACCCAGGATGTCTTCCCAGGGCTTAATGGACACCTCATTTTAGAACATGAGTGGCTTCCTGGGATGTGGCACTCACGTCCTACATTCCTTGACCTGGAAGATGTTTCTAGTGCTCTTCAATTTCATGTCTCCAGAGCCAATCTCACCTCAACAAGGGTTAAAAGCAAAATATTCACAGCCAAAAGTTATCCAACACAACAGAAAATAGTTCTGTCATTCAACTTTCACACTCAAGTTTCAAAGACACTGCAGGGGGAAAGTTAGACCTTATGGAGAACTAATGTGCAGTCTTCACTCTCCTTGAACCAAGTCGACATGACAGTGTCATCTTTGGCATGCATAGTCTTTGAGTAATAGTTGACTATGTTGGCATCTAGTTTGCACTGGTAAGGGATGCTCTCATACGGCTTGAGGTTCAGCTCCAGCACAAACACAGAGAAGGCCAGCGGGGACCTTGAAGATACAAGGAACCTCTAATCAGAGCTAGCATCCTGCAGACAGACACAGGGAGAGCGAGTTCATGATGGAGCAGTCCTTGGCAGTCATGGCCATGTGATACTGCTGCACCTTCGTTAATGCGAAGGCCACTGTCTTGTCATCTGGACAGATCAAGTAGCTTCTGGTAAAACATGTCATCATCAGGCCCATCTATTTGTAACATTTTTCTCTCCTCGGGAAACTCTTCTAGGTACCGTTCAACATGGTTTTACAGAGGATAGAGGCTTTCAGTGTCCAGCAGGTCCAACATCTGCACCTGGAGGGTTTTGTACAGAAGACACCCCTTTGGTAATCTTGACCACTCTGGGGTGTTTTTCCTTGGCAGTGGAGGCTCCGGCTGAAAGGGCTGGCTTCAAAGAGATGTGGGCCCCAGGGCCCCAGCTTCAGGTTCTCCACCTGGCCCTTGTCTGAGCTGCTCAGCAGCACCATGTGATGACGTGCACCAAGTCCCAGATCAGCTCAAGTGCAGTGGGCCCCACCAGCCACGCCATTGGAAGGGAAGAAGAAGGGCCTCAGGTGGTGTGTAAGTTCCCTCCAGTCAGACACCAGGCTCCGGGCATCACCACAGCCATAAATCGGCTCACCATTCTTAAATATCTTCAGGTTGTCCTGGGATTCCTGCAGCAAACTCTTCAAGGCAAAGTGCATTCTCTGTTTCCTGAGAAGAGATCGAGGGGACCGTATTTACTTATTTGCTCCCACTTCCCAGTTGCTACCTTGAGGTGCTGCTGCATTCAGTAGCGACACACCTTATGCTTCATCTCATGGGTAACACTGCTCGAAAAAGGAATGAACCCACATTTTGGCTTAATCTCTACACACAGAATCGGCTGGTGCTCTGCAATGCGGTAGGTCTGAAGTCTGGTGAGGTTAGGAAGGCACATAGCATAACCACTGAGCATGTCCAACTCCTTGTCACAACGAGACTGGTCTTTCAGACTGTATCTTAAACATAGTTGTTTCACAAACTCTAAAGGCAGCTGAACAACTTCCACACAATGCACACAGTTCTCCCCGCAAAACTCTTTCATGACATTTTTGCCAAAGTCCACTGTGTCCTGCAGGTGCTGAAATATCTCTGAGGTCTTCTTCCTATTTGGAGGAAACTTCAGAAAACGAAGCACAAAGCACTGCGCATGGGCCACTACCAGGGTCTTGTTGCCTTCCCCATGGTACACCTATTCATTCTCATCGTCTTCTCCTCTTCCATGCCCTGATGCTGCCCTGGAGGCTCTCGGACCAGGACTTGAGAATTCGAGCTAGGGGCCTATTGTAGTCACCAGGATTTGACAAGGGAATACAGTAAATACAGGACACATAGTTTCTAAGATTATTTTATAATTACCCAAAGAGTCAAATGCAAAGGAATACAAGAGATTAACCACACTAGAAGCCCAAAGGATTCAACTGAGGGCCTAGATCCCAGCAGTTTCCCACACAAGTCAAGCTGAAGGCCTAGAGTCCAAGGCAATGTCCTCCTCTAGTCCAGCCAGTGGCCTGGAGCCCACAGCAATGTCTCATGCTTGTCCGTATTGAGGATCTGCACTTTGAAGGCCCAAAAGCCAGTGGTGGAAGCCAGAAAATCTACGCTCGTGAGATGAAGGATTTCTGCCACCAAACTGAAGGATCCACATTGGAGCCAGGAAGTGATGCTCACGGTGAAGATCAGAGCTCCCTTGATGAAAACAGTAGCCATTCCCAGCAACAGTGAGGCCCTGAGCTCCTTCTCTGATGGAAACATCCTAGTTTCCATCAGGAAAGCCAAATGCAGCAAGCTTCTCTTAGCAGATCAACAGGCCAAGATCATCCCCTCCAGTTCTCTTTTTATGGCTATTGGTAACAATCTTCAGGTGGATCTTTCATGCCCAGACCATGCTGATTCAGTTCAGCTGGGCATTACAAGTTGACCATTAGTCAATCCACCATAGGGCCTCCCTCCTCTTCGGGACCCAGCCGCAGCTGTCTGGGGAGGAGTGCCTATCAGCTGCCACTACCCAGGGGCTCAGGCCCTACAGGCACTCTTTGTAAGACAAAAATATCTGTCCACAGCCAGGCATGGTGGTATGCACCTGTAATCCCTGAGGGAGGCTGACAGGAGAATCACAAATTAAGCCCAGCCTGAGCCACTTAGTGACTTAGCAACACCCTGTCTCAAAAATAAAAAAGGGTTGGGGATGTGGCTCAGTGTGAAGGCTCTGGCTTCTGGTGCTGGAAAAATTGGGTTTCAACTTGCCAAAGATTAAAACTAGACCTGTATCTCTCACCATGCACTAAACTAAAATCAAAATGGATTAAAGGTCTGCATATCAAAACAAACGCTGAACCGGATGAAACAGAGGTTAGGTAGAACTCTTGAAGACATTGGTGTAGGAAAAGACTTTATGAACAAAACCTCAGTTGCCTCTGAACTAGCACAAACAGTCAAGAAGTGGGATCTCTTCTTATTAAAAAGCTTCTGCACAGCAAGAGAAACCACCAGCAGTATGAAGAGACAACCCACAATGTGGGAAGAAATCTTCACCTGCTGTTCCCCAGACAAAGGTCTACTATCTAGAATCTATAAAGAAATTTAAAAAGTCAGACCTCCCAAATTTAAAGACCCAATCCAAAAATGGGCATCTGAAATGAACAGACATTTCTCAAACTAAGAAGTAGAAATAGCAAATAAACATATGAAAAAATGTTCAACATCTCTGGTCATTCATGAGATGCAAATGAAAACAACGCTGAGATTCCACCTCACCCCAAAAAGAATGGCTGCTATCATGAAATCAACCAATAACAAATGCTGGTGGCACTGGGCGGAAAGAGGAACCCTACTCCACTGCTGATGTGAGAGTGTAGACTGGTGCAACCACTGTGGAAATCAGTATGGAAATACCTCAAAGAACTAGGATTGGAAGTCCCATTTGACCCAACTATTCCCCTGCTGGGTATCTTCCCCAAAGAAGTAAAAGAATCATACCACAGTGATATATGTGCACCCATGTTCACAGCAGCACAATTTGTGATAGCTAAAATCTGGAAACAGCCCAATTGCCCATCAACTGGAGACTGGATAAATAAAATGTGGTTTTTTAAAAAATAAAATGGAGTACTACTCAGCCATCAAAAGTGAGAACGTAGAGACATTTATAGCTAAGTGGATGCATATTGAGGCGAAACTCTTAAGTGAAATAAATAGGACACACGTGTAAATACCAAATAGTTTCTCTAGTGTGAGAAACCGAAAGTGTAAATAGGACCAAAGGGTGTAATAGACGGTGTGAAATAGAAAAGGGGCAAAGAGGAAGGAGAAGTTGGAGGCATGTGGAAAGGAAAGAAAGGAGTGGAATAAATATGAGGAAATGAAAAAATGGAAACAAAGTCTTTGTAAATAGGGATGGAGGGGTTGAAGGTAGGGTAGGGGAATGGGGAAAAAATAAGAACCAAGAGTGATTATGTTAAGGTGTAAATTTCCAATGATGAATATCATTATATTGTATACCTAAAATGTACCAATAATATCAATTTTTTAAAAGAATTATAAAAACATCATCATTTTGCAGTGTCTAGCAAAATCATGAATCTAGGTAATTAAGAGCTTCTGTATTATTTTAAAAGACACAACTAATACAGGCATGATGGCACACACCTATAATCCTAGCATTCAGGAGGCTGAGTTGGAGGTTTGCCAATTTGAGTTCAAGCTGGGCTACATAGCAAGAACCTGTCTTTAAAAATAGGGAAATAATAATAGACACAACTAGATATTTTATGCCTTCTTAGGGAAGTATCCCATTTATGAAGTAGTCTTGCAAAAAAAAATATTTAAACCTGATCAAGCTTGTAGTATTTCATGGAAATACTGGGAACAAAAGACACATGATAAATACATCACAAATCTGGAAAAATCTTGACTGAGTGAAACTGTTCAGGATAAAGGATATAGTTCCTTCAACATATACAAGGTAGAAAGGCAGACAGAAAAACCTATAAATTAAAATAAAAAATGTAACAACGAATTGTGATGCATGGACCTTATTTAAATCCTGATGTAACAAACTGCCAGGACAGAAGGAATGAGGGAAGGGAAGACAAGGAAAAAGAGGGAAGGGGCAGAAAGAGGGGATGGGAGAAAGAAACCAAGAAAACACAATTAGGAAAATTTGAATACTGACTGAAACTTTGATAATACTAAACTTAGCCATTTGGGGTGTTGATATTTTAAAAACTCTTTATCTTTTGGAAATACATACTAAAATACAAACGAAAAGCTATGATGCTCTGTATTTGCTCCAAAATAAATCAGTTGAGATGGGGGAAAGGAAAAGGAGGGTAGGTGAAACAGTTGACAACTGATGAGACTGGCTCGTGAACAAATGAATCATACACTCTTCTATTTTTTAGTATGTTTAAAAATTCTCATAATAAAGGAAAAAAGATACATATCCAGATACACACAAAAATATAAACGACATTTTTCTCATGGTAAACCACTTTGGACCTAAATTGGGGAATGTTTTAATGCTTATGACGGGTATTTGAAAACCATTGTCAGAGGAAAAAATAGAACTTACTGCAATGAAAATTTGAAATTGTACAACTCAAAACTTAAGGAAGTGATCTAAGAAAAATATGTAGCACGGTATTTAGAATGACAGATAAAATTACAGAGACGTGGGAAACAACATTAAATTGCCTTGTTAAAAGCTGCTTTAACCTGGGCTAATGCTAGTTAGGGGGAGAGGGGAGCTTTCAGGATCAGCCTTTTACATGCTTTTTTTTTTTTTTAAAGAGTAAAAAGATAGGTTAGCTTTTCAAGGCATCAATAGTCCTGGACTCAATTATTTCAGAAGGCGCTAGTTTCAATAAGGCCACCAGGTGGCGTATTAGCATTTTTTTTCAAAAAATTTGAGAACTACTATGAATACCTGAAAATAAGAAATGCTGTCATTTCATCCTTCATATTCTGCTTTTCTGCTTCTCTCAGGGAAAATAGTTTATAAGAATACAATAGAATAGTCTGTACTTTTCCAATTTAGTGAGAATTTGAATTTTGTATTAAATTACTAATAACGGACTTTTTAAATAATAAAATATATTTGATCCTCATATTACCAGTTTTCATATCGTGGGATGTCTCAAGGTGTGGACTGTATCCCACTGAATGAAATAAAACAATATGTTTTATTTTCCAGGAATTGTTTTATAACCTTTTAAAATAGTTTAACTGGTGGTTTATAAGCTATGAACATTGGTCGAGCCTCTAAATTCCATATGTGTGTGTAACATTAACTGTAAAATCACTAACGAGATATAGTCACCTGCTTTGGATCCTGTTTTGACTTCTAAAATACAAACTTACAGTTTCCGTCAGTCATTTGGGTATTTATTTTGGCTGAAAAGTACAGCAATTAACACATGCATAATCTCCTAAATTTTGAGATGATGAAAAAGAGGTCATCATTTTTTAAAAATCAAACGTCTGCCGTAGGGGTTCCTAATATATAGACATTCTTGTAACGTCACCTTGATCTCCTAATCAGAACAGAGGTTCTCGTCTAGGTTTGTATGTACTGTACCTGTGAAAAATAAAGCACTGTGGCGGGTGTAAGGTGGGAAGTGGGGTCAAGGGAGGCGGTGAGGACTCAACTGTAGGATGTGCGACAGCGCCCAGAGTTCCCTAGTGGAAGCTCCTAGGAGTTGTGCTTCACGCTACGCTCTCCCTTTCTTCCTCCTACCATTAAAACACAGGTCCTTGGCTACCACTCCTGATAAATAAAGTTCGGTCGTCTCAAGAGAGTTTTGCCCACTCATCCTATCCCTGCTACCAAAGCGCAAGGACAAACGCGTTGCAGAAGGGTGGAGCTAGAGGAGGAGCCGGGTGCTTGCGTTGACCCGGAAGGAGTGAAGCCAGCAGTGGAAGTGGCCTCTGGTGTGCCGGGCTGAAGTGTAGCGAGCCTTGGAAGGTTCCGACCTCAGGAAAGCTAACGACCTTCTTCTTTTTCTTAGGTATTCACAATTCTTTTTTAAATCATAAAACAGCTATTGACTTCTCCCATTTACCTCCGAGGTGTCTCCGTGTGGCATGTCTGTACGAGTTACTCTGATTTGCACGTGCTGCTTTTGCACCGGCTTACTGTCACTTCTGACGTGCCAACTCTGCTGTTATTATGGTGGGAACGGGAGAAGTCTTGCTCTTCGTAGATGTAGATGACCCTAGAGAGTAAACGTATTGGTTTTTGCCCTTAAAATTAAGCTTCATGACCTTGAGTATTATTTTGCTGTTAAGAAGGAAATTTTTAGCTAGAAATACAATAACAAAAACATGTCATTCTTTTATTCTGTTCATTGTGAAGTGGATACATCTCCTTTGATGTGCTTGAAATTAGATGTAAAAGATGCACAGAAACTTCTGCTAAGTAATGTTAAATATGTAGCTGCTGGGTTTTGGTCCATTCTTCCACAGCCCATTCCCAAATACGATTCAATATGTGATGTCTGTCGATAGAAGCCTGCAAACATTGAATAGACACCATTCTCAATGTTTTATTTCCTAAGCAGAGGTGCTAAATTAGCAGATTTAGAGGGATCAAACGAAAGCTAATATGAAATGCATCTACTAGCTGGAGATAGTAAAGGTTGATTCTGACCTTTATTTCAACTTTGAACCTCAGAATTTTAGAGCAAAGCAGCTTTCTTAGAACATTATATTTTCCGTTCCTGATTTAGTAAAAACAGTGTACTTTTCTTAGCTTTTGATTATCTCTGAGGGGAGAAGAATGAGTAGTTATTGTACGTAGCCAATTTCATCTAAACTGTAATTTTTAAAGTAGCCTTTTAAAAAATTATGAAAACAATATGTGCTCTTTGTATAGAAGTCTTGGAAAAGTAGAAAAAAATATAAAGCAAGCAAAAGGTTTCTGTAATCCCACAAAAAGAGGTCATTTTGTTAATATTTTGGTATTTTTTTTAGTTTTCTTTTGAAAAATACTCAATATACTTTCTTTTCATATATTGTGGAATTTTTTAAAAATTGAAATCTTACTGTTTTGTATTCTGCTTTTCTGACATAAGACTGTATAATTAATTATTGTCCTTTTTTCACCAGACCTACTTTGTCCTGTTAGTATTGGAAGTTTTCTTCTTTTGGGATCTTAGAAGAATCTTTGAAAGGATTTTTGCAGAATTAAGAATGAAAAGCACTCGGGCCAGGGATTTAGCTCAGTGGTTCCATCGCCTGCCTTGCAAGCGCAAGGGCCCGAGTTCGATCCCTGGTATCAAAAAAAAAAAAAGAATGAAAAGCACTGATCTTAGAATAGGCAACCTGCATCCTAATGCCAACTCTGCCTCTCTCCAGTGATGAATAGTCTTAAATTATGTGACCTCCCTGAATGTCTAGATACCTAAAATAAAAGAATTAGAGAAGATAATTGTCAATATTTCCTTCAGACTTTAGAAATGTACAGTTGTAAACCACCTAAAGTCTGCATGATTTATACCTTTCAAATATTTGTACACTTAATTCTAGATTCTGGATACTTTCCAGAAAATAGCAGATTTAACTCATTCCATTAATATATTTTTAAATTATTCTCTTATTCTTTTGTTAATTATATATTTTACATGCTATTTTAATTTATTTTAATATATTATTTTTCAGAAGTTTGAAAAATTCTGTGGATTATTGAATTTTGGGACTATTTGGAGCTGGCTGTTGTAGTGAACCAAACAAGCTTTTTTTGAAGCTTCTAGCTTTATTGTACTATATATCTTTTTTTTTTTTTTTTTTTTGGTACCAGGCATTGAACTTGGGTCCTTGCGCTTGTGCAGCAGGCGGCAAAACCACTGAGCTAAATCCCCGGCCCTATACCATATATCTTTAAAGTCAATTTTTTTCAGATTGTGTTTGTTATATTTCAGATGCTGAAATGAATCGCCACCTTTGTGTTTGGCTTTTTAGACATTCATCCCTGAATGCTTATCCCCGGTGTCGCATCTATGTCCGTTCTCATCAATTTAGACAGCTGCATCTTAAAACAAGGCTGTGGGTTCTTGGACAAAATAGGAATCACATTCTCTGTTGTCTTTTAAATAAGAATTGGTCCAGGAGATATTGTTATCAAGATACCAGTATGATCTGGAAGCATAAAGCATTTCAGAAATATATGGAAGACCTAAATAAGGAGTACCAAACACTTGGTCGGTGTCTGCAGGACATCCCTGTGAATGAAGCAGACCGAAGGTCCATGACCCGAAGGCGTGCTGAATTGGCACCACTTGCAGCCATTTATCAAGAAATTCAGGAAGCTGAACAAGCAATAGAAGAATTAGAATCAATGTGCAAAAGTAGGTAAAAGATCTGTGTGACTTTCTAAATTAAAGCTTTCTTTCTTTCTTTATTTCTTTATTTGGTACCAGGGTTAGAACTCGAGTCCTTGCGCTTTTGAGGCACACAGCAGAACCACTGAGCTAAATCCCCAGCCCAAAGCTTTATTGAACTCTGTCTTTTAAAACACCTATAAGTGAGGGCCGGGGATTTAGCTCAGTGGTGCCGCCGCCAGCCTCACAAGCCCAAGGTCCTGAGTTTGATCCCCGGTACCAAAAAAGACTCTTACAAAAAAGAAACAAATAGATAAAATGCCTATAAGTAATAGCCTCAACACTTAACAAGAACGGGACTATTATACTGAGGGTATTTAACATATTTCAGCTACTAAAGATCAACTACTCAAGAGACCAGGCTCCTCATAGCACTTGCCAAAAAGTTCATAGGCTTTGGAGGATTTGATATTGACCTTTCAGAAGCCTTAATTTATTGAGCAGATCTATACTGAGCACTGTACTAGATACCAGGAATACAGAAATATAGTTCTCATCACAGGGCTTGTAGCCAAGTGAGAGAGAGAGTATATTTAAGTATTATTTGACATGAGTTGAGTCCTATATTACATAGGAAGGCACAAAGTTTCAAGGGAGTGAATGGAAGTCTTCTAGATGAGATTTCACATTAGAGGAGGCACAAGTGAAGTTTTATACTGAAAGAGGTTTAGGGCTGAGAATTTAACTCAGTGGGACTGCATCTGCCTTGCAAGCGCAAGGTCCTGAGTTTGATCCCTGGTACCAAAAGAAATGAAAAGTAAAAATAAAAGAGGTTTATGTAGCTCACAATTTTGGGGGACCATGAACATGGCACCTATCTGCTTGGCTCTGTTGAGGGCTTCACAGCAGATGGTATCACATGGTAGAAGCTCAGGTGGTAGATCTTAAAGTTATTCTTTTTTTTTTAAAGTTATTCTTTTTTTTTTTTTTGGTACCGGGGATCGAACTCAGGTCCTTGTGCTTGCGCAGCAGGCAGCGAAACCACTGAGCTAAATCCCTAGCCCCTAAAGTTATTCTTTAATACTTACTTTAATTTTAGTTTTAGACTATTTGGAATTTGTATTTTTTTTAAACTTTTTTTCTTTTCAGTTCCGGAGATTGGAAAAAGGCTTTTTTACATGCTAGGAAAGTACTCTACCACTGAGCTACATGCCCAGCCTTTGGAATTTGTGTTTAATGGCTTGAAGTATTTTCTAGGACAGTTGACAGATTTCTTAGAATCCATAGAATTATTTTAGTTTAGGCTTGTCAAATAATAAGCCTAAGTGTTTTTACTATTGTTATTGTTTTAAGTGTTATTACTAAACAATAACTAGTGTTATTGTTTTTGTTTTGTTTTTTGTACCGGGGATCAAACTCGGAACCTTGAGCTTGCGAGGCAGGCGGGCAGCAGCACCACTGAGCTAAATCCCCGGCCCTATTGTTATTGTTTTAAGCCTTGAACAAAGCATCTACACTCAAATAAGGGCCTCATTTTTCAGAAATTTACACACTACCAAGCAGGTATTCAATAATTTTCAGATCTATAGTCTCCAAAATATGAATATCTGGCCAAGCATGGTGGTAGACACCTGTAATCCCAGCAATGAGGGAGGTTGAGGCATGAGGATCACAAGTTTGAATCCTATCCTGCCTAAACAACTTAGCAAGATCCTCTCTCAAAAAATAAAAAGGGCTCCTGGGATATAGCTAGGTAGTAGACTGCCCATGGGTACAATCCTTAGTACTATGCAAAAAAAAAAATATATATATATATATATATACACACGTATATTTAAATATATATATTTATTTATATATATATAAATAAATATATATATATATTGCCACTGTAGGATTTCAAAATGGAACTAAAATACAGTAAAATACAGTAAGGCAGTTTAGATATCAATTAGAGGTCTAATTCAAGTGACTTATTCTAAGAATTTGGTACGGTTAGCTCAGTCATTAATTTAATTATTCATCCAGCATTCACAGAGGACTTACTATGTACCAGGCACTGTGTAGGAAACAAGGCTAAAAAGATGAGTCACGACCTCACCATCTAATTTGGGAGACATACCATATATAAGTGAAAAGCAATGAGACAAATCCCAGATATACAATATTAGAAAAGCATTGAAGTGGCTCAGAGAAGGAAGATAGTTGGAATAGACTTTGAAGAATGATTTTGTGTGTTAGAAAAACAATGAAGGACATTCCACATGGAACAGTATGAGCTGAGCTAAGAAAAGGGGAGAATGTGTAATATTTTTGTAGTTTATAGTATAGAGTGACAATGTCACAGCCTAATATATTGTGAGGGGTCTTCAGTCCCCTGCTAAGTAGGTTCTTGGATCCACAGGTTTCTGGCTTTTGGTTTATAGCAAAGATCACTAAAGGTTTATACTTACTTTTCTTACAGGGATTTTGTGTTTTTAGTCCTCACCTTGAAGTGCTTTGTATATGGTGTGTTCATTTATTATTTTTTTTATTTTTGGTACCGGAGATTGAATCATTTTTAATGAGGTATTTTATTGTAATTTTTAATTTCAGTTATTTCTTTTTGGGGGGCGGCTTACCGGGGATCGAACTCGAGACCTTGCACGTGCAAGGCAGGCGGCAGAACCACTGAGCTAAATGCCCGGCCCTGATTTCAGTTATTTCTTAATTTAGTATTGCTTTAACATTTTTTCTCTTAAAAATATCTCCAAAATGTGCTCGCTTCAGCAGCACATACACTACAGATATCTTCAAAATATACAGAAATTGAGAGACAAATATTGTACACTAAACCAGGATTTAACATACAGATTTTGCTATTGACTTTTAGTTTCTATACTTTATTCTGTGTTCCATTCTGTTTTATTAAACCCTAGAAGTGTTAAGTGATGTCAAGGCTGAGTCACTCATATACCTGTAAAGTCCTGGATGTCCAAAGCCTTACCTGTTCCTATTTTCTGTTGGTGGCACCACAAGTTTCTCCTGTAGGACGAGCAAGGATTTGAACCAAGCAATGAGAGTCTAGAGTCTCTGCTTTTATCCACTGCATGATGATTCAAAGTCTAGGAGGTCTACCTCCATAGTCTTATCTTGCATGGGTTCCCTTCTACTCTTTCCACTATTTTTTTGAGAGCCATAAAGAGGCCTATTAGGCAGAATTGAAAGTACACACTCAAAGAAAACAGTGTGGGCTTTCAGAAAAGCACATTATAATCTGGAGCTGAGAATTTTTTTGCGGGGGGTGGAAACTTGTGGAATTTGTGAATTTATAGGAAATTTCATCTTAGTTTACGGGGGAGAGCAGTCTACTGGGGTTTTTTTGGTTTCTGTTTTGTTATTGTTGTTGTTTTTTGAGACAGGGTCTCGATATGTGGTTCAGACTGGCCTTTAACTCATTATATAGTCTAGGCTGGTCTTGAACTCGTGGAGATCCTCCCGCAGCATCCTGAGTGCTGGGATTACAGGTTCTACTGTTTTTTGTTTGTTTTGTTTTAGGATAGGAAATCTAAGATACTTTGCCTAACAACATTCTTTTTTTTTTTGGTATGGGGGATCGAACTCAGGACCTTGTGCTTGCAAGGCAGGCGCCCAAACCACTGAGCTAAATCCCCAGCCCCACCTAACAACATTCTTTGAAACCTTTGAATCTGTTTTTCTATTTTAAGGTCAGTTTTCTGCTTTTATCTCATGAACTAAACTAATTTTGGACTTAAAGTATCTTTAAGGAATTTTAGATGTGGTGTGTCTGGAAGAAAAGAACTATAAACAAGCCTAGGGTGTATAGACATGGATAACCTTGGGTAACTTTGATTGTGTCGTAAAGTTGCAGTCTTCTTATAAGAACAGATTTTAAATTAAGATTTTTCTTTGACTCCTTTTCTACTTATCTTTATTTTTTCGATTTACCACCCCCTCCCATCCCTTATTCTTTTTTTGCATAAATTATTTGATTGGTACATTTTAGGTATACAACATGTTTACATTTATCATTGGGTGCTTGCACCTGTACATGATATATCTTGGTTCTTAATTTTTCCCCAGTACCTGTGCACCCTTCACCCCCTCCACCCTTCCGTATTTACAAAGACTTTGTTTCCATTTTTTCCTTTTCTCATAATTTTTCCTTTCCCTTCTTACCTTTCCCCTTCCCCTCCCTCTTCCCCTACCCTTTTGGAACTTTTCTTCCTATTTCAAATTATCAATTATTCATTGTAATCCTTTTAATTCCTACTTGCACTTTCAGTTTCTCACACTAGAGAAACTATTCGGTATTTACACGTGTGTCCTATTTATTTCACTTAAGAGTATGTCCTCAATATGCATCCATTTAGCTATAAATGTCTCTAGTTTCTCATTCTTTATGGCTGAGTAGAACTCCATTTTATTAAAAAACCACATCTTCATCTAGTTTCCAGTTGATGGGCACTTAGGTTGTTTCCAAGCTTTAGCTATTACAAAACTGTGCTGCTATGAACATGGGTGCACATATATCATTGTGGTATGATTCTTTTAATTCTTTGGGGAAGATAGCTAGCAGGGGAATAACTGGGTCAAATGGGACTTCTAGTCTTAGTTCTGTGAGGTATCTCCATACTGATTTCCACAGTGGTTGCACCAATCTACACTCTCACCAGCAGTGGAGCAGGGTTCCTCTTTCCCCACAACCCCGCCAGCTTTGTTATTGGTTGATTTCATGATAGCAGCCATTCTTTTGGGGGTGAGGTGGAATCTCAGTGTTGTTTTCATTTGCATCTCTTGGATGACCAGTGATGTTGAACATTTTTTCATATGTTTATTTGCTATTTCTACTACTTTGTCTGAGAAACGTCTGTTCATTTCAGATGCCCATTTTTGGATTGGGCCTTTAAATTTGGGAGGTCTGATTTTTAAAATTTCTTTATAGATTCTAGATAGTAGACTTTTTTTCTAAGGTACAGCAGGTGAAAATTTTTTCCCACATTGTGGGTTGTATCTTTGCACTCTTGATGGTTTCTCTTGCAGTGCAGAAGCTTTGTAATAAGATGAGATCCCACTTGTTGATTGTTTGTGCTAGTTCACGGGGCAAATGAGGTTTTGTTCATAAAGTCTTTTACTATGCCAATGTCTTCAAGAGTTCTGCCTAATTTATCTTCCGGCAAGTTTAGTGTTTCTGTTTTAATATGTAGATCTTTAATCCACTTCGATCTTAGTTTAGTGCATGGTGAAAGATATAGGTCTAGTTTTAATCTTTGGCAAGGTGAAATCCAGTTTTTCCAGCACCATTATTAAAGAGGCTATTTTCTACCACTGAGGGTGTTTGGCTCCTTTGTCAAAGATGAGGTGGCTGAGTATGTCTGGAGTTGTTTCTGCATCTTCTAATCTGTTCCACTGGTCCTCAGGTCTGTTTCTTTGCCAGTACCATGCTGTTTTTATCACAGTAGCTTTGTAGTATAGATTCAAGTTGGGGGTTGTGATACCCCCTGCCATATCTCTGTTACCTGGAATTGCTTTTGCTATTCTAGGTCTCTTCTGGTTCCAAATAAATTTTTGGATTGTTTTCTCAAGGTCCATGAAGTATGTTGCTGGAATTTCAGTTGGAATTGCATTGAATCTATATAGCAATTATGGAAGTATAGACATTTTCATTATGTGGATTCTTCCTACCCAGGAGCGAGGGATGTCTTTCCATTTTCTGATTGTCTCCAGTCTCTCTTTTGAGAGTGCTATAGTTTTCAGAGAGGAGGTCTTTGGTTTCTTTTGTTAAGTTGATTCCTAGGTATTTCAGTTTTTTGGATGCTATTGTGAAAGTAATTGTTTGCCCTAATTCTTTCTCAGTGAGTCTGTTTTTCATGTAGAGGAAAGCCATTGATTTTTGTGTGTTGACCTTGTATCCAGCTACTTTACTGAATTTGGTTATTAAGTCTAGAAGACTTGGTGGAATTCTTGGGGTCTTCTATATAGAGTATCATGTCATCTGCAAATAATGACAATTTGACTTCTTCATTTCCTATCTTTATTCCTTTTATTTCTCTCTCTTGTCTAATTGCTGTGGCTGTTTCCAAAACTATATTGAACACGAGTGGTGATAGTGGACATCCTTGTCTTGTTCCTGATTTTAGCGTGAAAGTTTTCAGTTTTTAACCATTCAGTATGATCTTGGCTGTTGGGTTTTCATAGATAGCCTTAATCAGGTTGAGATAAAGACTGTTTATTCTAATTTTTTGTAGGGTTTTTATCATAAATGTGTCTTGGATTTTGTCAAATGCTTTTTCTGCATCTATTGAGATGATCATATGGTTTTTGTCTTTTGATATAGTGTATTACACTGATTGATTTGCATATATTGAACCATCCCTGCATCCCTGGGATGAATCCCACTTGGTCTGGGTGTATCATCTTCTTGATGATCTTTTGCATTCTATTTGCCAGTATATTATTAAGGATTTTTGCATCTATGTTCATTAGAGAGATTGGCCTGGTTGGGTCTTTCGCTGGTTTTGGAATCAAAGTAACACTTGCTTCCAGGAATGAACTCCAGAGTATTGCTTTCCTTTCAATTTCATTGAAGCGTTTAAACAGTAGTGGCAGTAGTTCTTCTTTAAATGCCTTGCAGAATTCAGCAGTGAAGCCATCAGGACCTGGGTTTTCTTTGTTGGTAAATTTTTAATTACATTTTAAATTTCATTCATTGCAATTGGTGTGTTTAGAATTTCTATATCTTCTTCATTAAACTTTGGCAATTCATATGTCTTGGAATCTGTCCATTTCTTTTGTGTTTTCCATTTTATTAGAGTACAAGTCCTCGAAGTAGGTGTTGATGATCCTCTGGATTTCTGCTGGATCTATTGTGACTTCACCTTTTTTGTTCTTAATTGCATGGATTTGAGATTTTTCTTTCCTTTTTTTGATAAGGTTGGCTAAAGGTTTATCGATTGTATTTATTCTTTCAAAACACCAACCCTTTGATTCATTGATTTTTTTGTATCGTTCTTTTAGTCTCCATTGCATTGATTTCTGCTCTGGTCTTTATAATTTCCTCTCTTGTGAGAGCTTTGGGTTTATCATGCTCTTCTTTTTCTAGGAACTTGAGGTTCAGCATTAGGTTGTTTATTTGAGCTCTCTCTGTTTTCCTAATATGGACATTTACTGCTGTGAATTTCCCTCATATAATAGCTTTGTGTCCCATAAATTTCTGTATGTTGTACTGGCATTATCATTTACTTGTAGAAACTGTCTAATTTCTTCTTTAATTTTCTCTGTGACCCATTGGTTGTTCAGGAGAGTGTTATTCAATTTCCATGTGTTTGTGTGGCTTTTGTGTTTTCTTATGCTATTGATCTCCAATTTTATTGCACTATGGTCTGATAATATACAAGGAGTAACTTCAGTTCTTTTACATTTACTTCAACATGTCTTATGAGCTAGAATGTGGTCTATTTTGGAGAATGACCCATGTGCAGCCTAAAAGAATGTGTGTTCTGATTTTGTGGGGTGGAACACTGTAAACATCTATTAAGTCCATTTGTTCAATAGCTTGGTTCAGTTCTAGAATTTCATTGTTGACTTTTTGTCTAGATGATCTGTCTATTTGTGATAGTGGGGTATTGAGGTCCCCCACTACAATTGTATTAGTGCTTATTTGGTTTTTCATGCCCATTAATATTTGTTTTGTATAGTTGGGGGCATTCGTATTTGGTGCATATATATTTATTGCTTTTTTTTTTTTTTGGTACCAGGGATCGAACTTGGGTCCTTGCGCTTGTGCAGCAGGCAGCAAAACCACTGAGCTAAATCCCCGGCCCAGTGCATATATATTTATGACTGTCATCTCTTCCTCTTGGATTGTTCCCTTCACAAGGATGTAGTGACCACCTTTGTCTCTCTTAATTAGTTTTGGTTTGAAATCTACTTTGTCTGCAAATAAGATTGTTACCCCTGCTTTTTTCTGGGTTCCAGTCACATGGAGAACTGTTTTCCATCCTTTTACTTGAATTTCCTAGTCTTTGAATTTCTTTTTGAGGTAGGTGTGTTTCTTGTATACAGCATATTGTTGGATTTTGCTTCTTAATCCATTCTGCCAGTCTATTTCTTTTGATTGGTGAATTGAGGCCATTAACATTGATGGTTATAATTGATAGATAATTGACTTGTCCTTGTCATGATGTTTTGCTGTTGTTGGCTCTTTTTATTTTTTATTTTTCCCCCTTTCCCTTTAGTTTCTACCCTTGCTTGGTGGCTTCCCTCTGTTGGGCCTCATGGAGTTGTGTCCTTCCTTGTCTTTTTCTAGGATATTGGTTAGAATTGTCTGGAATGCTGGTTTAGTGTGCATGAAATTTCTCAGGTGTTCTTTGTCCTGGAAGGGTCTAATTTCCCCATCGATTTTGAAAGATAATTTTGCAGGATACAACAATCTAGGTTGGAAGTTATTTTGTTTTAGGGCTTTAAATATTTCACTCCAGGCTCTCCTTGACTTGAGGGTTTGTGTTGAGAAGTCTGCTATGATTCTGATGGGCTTTCCTTTGTAGGTGATTTGTTTCTTTTCTCTAACTGCTTGTAGGATTTTGTTCTTCTGTTGGGTTTCTGGGATCTTGACTATTATATGCCTAGGTGTAGATTTTTTTTTTGATCATGGCTAGTTGGAGTTCTATATGCCTCACTTATCTGTATGTCCAATTCTCTACTTCTGTCCGGGAAGTTTTCTACTGTTACTTCTGTGAACAGTTTTTTATGTCAATTGTACTTTCTCCTGTTTTTTCGTGGACTCCTTTCAGTCTTATGTTATTCTTCTTTGCATCATCTAGCAGCTGCTGGATTGATTTCTTGTGGTCCCTTACTATTTTTAAGAAATCTCTGTTTTCATGGTCACTAACTGCAATCCTGTCTTCTATATCTGACACTCTTATCTTCACATTCCCTTAATCTACTGTGAATGCTTTCAATGGAGTTTTTAATCCCCTGGATATCTGCTTGAATCTTTTTCATGGATTCCATTTCTTTCTTATGTTGGGTGATCATGGTTTCCATTTCTTTCTTATGCAGGGCATTCATGGCTTCCAGCATGGTTCTGAGTTCATCTACTTTTTCATCTGTTTCTCTTCTAGAGCCTCTAATCATGTCTTTCACTCTGATCACCATCTCTGTAGTTATCTGGGAAATTGTTTCTATTTTGAGTTTTTCTACAGCCTCATTCATCTGTTTTGTTACTTCCTGTGCTATCAGTTCAGGGTGTCCAGGTCATTGATTATCATATTTTTCCACCTCATTTTCCCCAGGATTAGTCGTTTGTGGGGTGGAAGCCTGAGTTTGTGTCTTGCTTAAGTGTCTTCTCTTTTTTTTTTTTTTTTTGGTACTGTCCTTGGTTTAATTCCTGTGTTGATACTTCAGAATTGCTTATTGTAAGTATCTTTGTTGCTTGTGTTTAGAACCCTTGTGGAATGATTGCTTTTCAGAGGTGTCTCCAGATATAGCTGGTCTTTAGGTTTTGAGTCTCTAATGACTCTGAGACTATCTCATTTTCATTATATGAGGAAGGCACTCACAACATCTTAGCCCAAATAATACAGTCAGCAACACCATAGCATCAAGCACAGCTTAGAAAAATGACAATTTGTGGTAGTTATTAATCTATCACCTTTAACTGTGTGAATTAAATCAAAATCGAGGACCAACCCAACATGTGTTTATAGTGAATAAACTCTTCAATATAGCAACTTTACCCTTCAGGATGTGGAGTTAGAAGGAGTTGGGGAGGGAGGGACAAATAGGTAGAAGGATCAGGAAAGGGTAGCAGTGAGGCCAGAAGACACAGGAAGATCACGCAAACTCTAAGAAACTATTGAAGGCAAGAGGAAAAGGAAGAATGAAAGAACAAAGAAGTAGACAGAACTACCTAATAGGGTAGGCTAGATATTATACTTACTTTCCTTTAAAACTAATGATAATCGAGAGAAGGAAAAAGAGAAGAAAAGAAAAATAAAGGAAAAATCCAAATTAGGTCTAGAAAGGAACAAAAAGGGAGATGAAGAACAATGTGGGACAGTGAGAGAACGAGAGCAAGACAGAGAGAAAGAGAAAAAGAAAAGAGATAAAGAAAAATTTGAAAAGAGTAGAAAAAATTAAGAATTAAAAATAAGAGAAAAAAATTTTTTTGTAAATAACAAAAAAAATGAAGGGCCTCCTTCAGAGTGTGTCTCTGCTGTCACAATAGACAACATATGCAGCCATGTGCAGACCTGAGTCAATGAGTCTCTGCAAGCCATTAGCAGACCTATGAGATTCAGGCAGATTTCTGGCTCCAAGTCCCAAGTTGAGCTCCCTGTCCTCCTGCAGGGTTGAACTTTGCAAGGTTCTACTGCAGGTTCCAGCTGCCCTTACCTTGAAGATAGTCCAGGTTCCGATGGGAGGTGATGATCCCTCCAACTTGCCAAGTTTGGTGATCTGGTGTGGCTTTATTGCAGAGATTCTCTTCACTTTTCCAGTGGGCTTCGGTTTTCATCGAGGAGCCTGAGAGAGGCCCTCTTTCTGTTGCACACTTCTGCTCTATCTTGTGGAGCACAGGACAATGGTCTTTGTGACCCCCTGTGCCTCTGTAGTGTGCAACTAGGTAGCGGCAGAGCTAGGAGGCTGGGACAGGGGACAGGGCCCTGCAGGTGCCCACGTGGCTAAGCTGGTGGCATTGTGTGGAGAGCAGGCACAGAGCAGGGCTCCAAGCCGCTCCAGGGTCCTCACCCTGCACCTTCTGGTCACAGTGGGTGGAGCCCGGGACGGAGCGGCTTCATGCTGCATGGGTCCTCACCTTGAGCTGGCTAGTCGCGTTGTCCAGCCCTTATTCTTTAGGGATACAGAAGGACTGAAGGACCATATTCTTATAGCTACCTCAGGCTGAGGAGAGACATTGATCCTGCCCAGCCAGGGATTGAAAGCCTCATCCTGACTGATGTAAAGAAGCCATAGGAATATAGGGTTCTTGCTGTTTGAAGAACTATTATGTTTTGATATTTCCTTTTATTTATCATGGTAAGTATTAGGAGTCTGTTACATTCTGTCTGTTCTGTAGGTGATGGCCTATCCTTTTAACATACTGTTAATGTTGTCTGTTAGAAGTCATACTGTTTTTTTTGGTACCAGAGATCAAACTCAGGACCCTGTCCTGAGTCAGGCAGCAGCACCACTGAGCCAAACCCCCGGCCCTAGAAGTCATATTTTAGTTATAGTGCTGATGCCTCTTTACCTCCTGGAGATAGCTTGCCAAAGGGAATGTCACCATACAGAGTCTAAAGAGGTTCCTCAAAGTGGAAATGGAGAACAAGGACTAACCTCCCCCTTGGGACAGGTTATAGGTTCACTGACTTCTGACACAGAAAAATAATTTTCAAAACATGTCAGTGAGAGGGATAAAGAAGTTTATTAGGGAGAATTGAAAATACACAGGGGCTGGGGATTTAGCTCAGTGGTGCCGTGTTTGCCTTGCAAGCACAAGGTCCTGAGTTCGATTCCCAGTACCAAATATATATATATATATATATATATATATATATCCATATATATATCCATATATATATCATATATATATCCATATATATATCATATATATCCATATATATATCCATATATATATATCCATATATATATATATTGTGGGCCCTGAAGAGAGGCACCCCACTAATTTATATCTTTATTGCATCTCTGACCTAGATAATTACAATTAGTTCCTAACTTCTAGTCTCACCTTCAGGCTTTCTAGTTTGGTCTTTTTTTGTTTGCTTATTTGTTTCATTTGTTGAGTCACGGTCTTGCTGTGTAGTTCGGGCTGGCCTTCAACTCACTATGTAGCCCAGGCGGGCTTTGAACTTGTGGTGATCCTCCTGCCTCAGCCTCCCAAGTGCTGGACTATAGGCAAGTGCCACCAAACCTGTTTTAGGTCAGGTACAGTCATGATCATATTACTTACCTCAAAAATTTTTGGTAGCTCCCATTGCCTATAGAGATTTCTGTGTTTGACGTTAAAAAACTCTGCTGAATGACTCTAACCTCTTTGAATAGTACATTCTTTTTGCATGTTCTGCCTTCTAGTCAAAATAGACAATTTTCCCTTCCCTGAACATATCCATGCTTTCCCCATCTGAGCCTTTATTCACCAGTTTCACCTTGTTAAAAGTCAGTACCCTTACAAAATTTGCCTTAGATATCATACTTTGGCTTCAGTCTCTTTCTCAAAACAAGAATAGTTACTTTTCCGTGTTTTGTGTTACAATCCTTTGGGTAATTGTCTTAACCTCACTCCCTAACCCCATTGTCTGTTCCTCAAAGACAAGAAGTCTGAGTCTCACTCATTTTTATATCTCCTGCAGCACCAAACATAGGATATAATAAGCTTTCAGATCTTTGTTTGTATAATAAAATGGAACTAAATTGGATTCTATAGCAAATAATAAGAGGCCACAAAAATAACTCCAAGTAAAAGAGAAGGTTTTTCTAATACCATTGAACTAGGAATTATCTGTGTAGTAATATCAGCCTGTTTCCATTTGTGGCATATATGCACAATGTGGTACCAGTAGTGATATTACAATTCTGCAGGGCCAGGGATTTAGCTCAGTGGTTCCAGCGCCTGCCTTGCAAGCACAAGGTCCCGAGTTTGATACCCGGTACCAAAAAAAAAAAAAGAACAAGTGGCCATTCAGAAAAATTATTATTAGGGCCGGGGATTTAGCTTAGTGGTTCTGGCTCCTGCCTCACAAGTGCAATGTCCCGAGTTCAATCCCTGGTACCAAAAAAAAAAAACAATTCTGCAGCAGATGATCCTTAGTTACAGTTAGTTTAGATGACATCTTAGGAACCACGCCTGAAGTTCTAAAGTCTGAGATAGGGCCCCTCATTTGTGCCCCTTAACTCACTGGCACTGCCCTTTCCATGTGTTGTAATTATGTGTATGTGTCCATCTTACTAAGCCTCGTGGGGCCTGGAACCATGTTTTATTAATCATTGTGTTCTCGGCAACTAGAAGAGTCTCTAACACATAGTCAGTGGTAAATACTATATTAAAAGCATGAGTGAGGCACAGAATCCCCCCAGACTTTAATGACTTCCCTGACAACAGAAAAATTTTATAAAGCATCTTCTTTCCCTTGTAACTATTATTCATTTCTGTTCTCTTCCATATAATTACTAAGAATCAAAAATTTCTACCTCAATTTGCAGCCGTTATCACTGACATAATACTAGTCGTCTAAAGCAGAGGAGTCAAAGATCACCATATTTGGCCACTGTATCATTATCTTATTCTTCTAGAATTCCATGATTTAATTTTCTGCTTTTGAAAAGATGAACCAGGCATGGTGACACACGCTCAGCACTCAGGAGGCTAAGGCAAGAGGATTGCCACAAGTTCAAGGCCAGCCTGGGCTGCATAGTGGGTTCAAGGCCAGCCTGAAGAACTACACAGCAAGACCTTGTTTTTTTTAAAAAAAGAGAGGTGAAAAGGACCATTGTTTCCATGAAGTACAAGTTACAAAAAAATGTATTTTGTTTGACCCACATAGTGTTTAAAAAATACGTTAGATATAAATGTATCAAGAGATTTCATGAATTGTTTTTTCCTGACTGTTTTTGAGCAAATAGAGGTTCTAATGATGTTGGACCCACATCACAGGGTACTTACTGGCTCTATCTTCAAACAGGAAGTGTTCATCCCACTTTGCTCTAAAACTTACCTTATTTGGTTCATATCTAACTTTCCAGTTCTTTTTAAAAACTATGTGGTTAATCACTATTTCTATAATTACTTACAGACAATCAAATATCAGTGGGAGGAAGCAAGGTAATTGTTGCTTTTCACACTGAGTTGTTTGCACATACTTAGCAAATACTTGTTAAGTGACATTCTTCAAATATTCTAATTGGTTTTGTATTATCCCTGGCTTTTCAAACTAAAATAAAACTTACTGGGTAAAGATGAAGTGGCTATTTAAGACTTTCCCTGTAAATAATTAAAAACTGCCATTATTCCTGTTGCTGGTTTTTAGGTCTAAATAAACGAGATGAAAAGCAGTTACAAGAACTTGCATTAGAAGAAAGGCAAACCATTGATCAAAAAATCACCACTCTGTACAGTGAGGTACGTTTTAGAAGTAGACTAATCCCAGTAGTGCTAATATGAAGGAATATTCTTCCTGCTAGACTATACACTGGCTTAGAAGTGCTCTCTTATGATAAGTAATTAGTGCGGTTTGTGCAGTAATCTGCTACAGATTAAAGATCTGCTACAGGTTAAAGAGCTTGTAATACAAATGAATAAAACAGACTCCCAGAGCAAAAAAAATTTCAAAGCTGAATCTTTTACCTTGCCAGGCAAGGTAAAGAAAGAGCTTTAGTTAACATAGGGAAGAGTCTGGAATTTTTCAGTGGTAGGAGGGATGAGATAGGTTCATGGTGATTGTGTTAATTAAGGATTGAAAATTCTCACTTTGGATAGAATGGAATGAACCCAGGGGTGTAGAGACAGTTAACACAAGTTCTTAACTAGGTCTAGTAAGGCTTTGGCATACTGGGGTTTCTCAGTGTCCATGATACTGTTAGTACCAGCTGATATTTCCCAGGTAAGCAGAAATTTTTGCTTCAATAGTGGTCTCTTCCTTCTAGCTCAGTGGATGTTTTGTCTATGACAGTGAAGAACATAGTACCACGTACCATATGTCCTTCTGTTGTATTTGCCATCACCCTGCCTTCAAATTCTACACTGGGAATTCTGGAAGGGGGCTTTTTGAAGGGATAGAGGGGTGAAGTATAGGTATTCAGTATCACAGGTTAATCAAAGGCAAAAGTAAGATATCTGACTCTTAATCTAATATTCTCTTCCACAGACTGTATCATTTTTAACAGATGGAGTATTTCAGAAATTGGCAGTAGGGAGACTAATGACATATAAGTACCTTTAGTTTAATTTGAAAGACCTTTTAGTAATAAGGAAATGACTTCCCTTTTCTAAAAGGAAAATTGATTCCATTCTTTTATTAGGAATTCCTTTTATTGGCTGAGAACTATTTGAGCCTTTTCTTGGGAGTCCTCAACATGGTCTTTAAACACAGTAACCCCACTAAAAAAGGCAAGGCATAACATACCATCTCTCATCATCAGTAAGGAAAATACACAATTATATCTTTAAAGTTCATTTCTTTCAAATGAAAATTTTCAAAGCTTTGCTTCATTCATTAGATGAAAGAAGCTACTGTTCATAACTAATTATAAGTGGCAAAATCTGAAGAAAATTGAATAGAACACTGAACTTTGATCTAAACTGCATTTTAGAAAATTAAGATAAGCTCATAGCATT
The DNA here is from genome assembly GCF_053883595.1 of Heterocephalus glaber. Lineage (NCBI taxonomy): Eukaryota > Metazoa > Chordata > Mammalia > Rodentia > Bathyergidae > Heterocephalus > Heterocephalus glaber. The sequence goes on along the minus strand of NW_028258406.1, from coordinate 11,291,999 downwards.
GTAGAAAATATCTAGACAAATAACTTCATTGTTAACATGAGTTGATCTATTTTAGTGTAATTATTTCTACTTCTTACAGTATTTTAGGACTAACCTCATTGATACACCCTGTAATTCTGTTCATTACTGATTTTTAAAAAAGGCTTTCAGGGCTTTTATTTAAGTTCAAGTAACAATAACATATCACGGAAAATCTACACACCATTGATTTAAGTTCAAGTAATGATAGTGTAAAACCTACACATGCCTTTTATTTAAGTTCAAGTAATGATAGTATACCAAAGAAAATCTATTTATCTAAGCTGTTTCTCTTTTTTCTCTTTCAGCTTTTTCAGAGTCTGTTGCCAAAGGAAAAATATGACAAAAATGATGTTATTTTAGAAGTGACATCTGGAAGAACTACTGGAGGTCGGTAATAAAATTTTATTGTAACTTATTTAAAAGTTACTCACATTTACCTTGATTTGACTTACTGTAATTTAAAGAATCCATTAAATGTGTTTTTCTTGGAAAATGGTCTTCATTTCCTAAGGGACTTGTATTCAAAGATGGCTTTCTTTGAAATTTGTGCTGACTGAATGTTTTATGTCTTTTAGGTGATATCTGCCAACAATTTACCCGAGAAATATTTGACATGTACCAGAATTATTCATGCTATAAGCACTGGAAATTTGAACTTCTAAATTATACGCCAGCAGATTATGGTAGGCATATTTGAAGATTTTTATACATAGAAGATGCTGAAATTATTTTATCTCAATCTATATTAGAACCATATTGTTCCATTTATTTGTTTGTTGGCTTTTTGAAACAAGGTCTTGCTTCAAGGCTGGCCTTGAACTCACTGTATAGCCTAGGCTGGCTTTAAACTCATGGCAATCCTCCTGCTTCAGCCTCCCAAGTGCTAGGATTACAGGAATTTGCCATTGAGCCTGGCTGCCCTATTCTCTCTCTCTTTTTTTTTTAAGTACCTGGGATCGAACTCAGGACCTTGCACCTATGAGGCAGGCAGCAGCAGCACTGAGCTAAATCCCCTGACCTTGGCTGCCCTATTAAAACCATTTGGTATTATATTTATTAAACACTGTGACAGGTTTATCAATCACAGTAGTTTCCTATAGCAGAGTTCTTACCTGAGGAGAGAGCAGGAAGGAGGGACACATCCTCCTAAGAAGGAATATCTGATATATTAAAGTCTTTTACTCTGAAAGAATTGTATCATTTATGTAGTGCAACCACAAAATTTATCAATTTAAGTAGCCAGTGATATATTAGATTTGTATGGTAATATAAAAAAGGTAATCATTTGTCTTTATGCTCAGAAATGTCCACTGAAATTAGACTAATAAAATTTATACAATATAAACATTAACAGTATAAGACCTTACACCTCTAAACCCACAAATGTGAGCTAGGCACAGTGGTGCACACCTATAATATCAGCACTTGGGAGGCTGAGACAGCAGGTTTGCGATTTTAAGTCCCACTTGGGCAACTTAACAAGACTGTGTCTCAAAATAAGAAATGAAAAGGGTTGGAGATGTATCTCAATGGTATGACATGCCTAGATTTAATCCCTCGTACCAAAAAAAGAAATACATACATACTCAAATATGATAGTTCAAAATCTCTGATAGCAGTTCTTACATTTTCTCCATTCATTTAATCCATCTCAAAGTTTTTGTCTGCTTGATTTCGCAGTAGTATACCACAATAAACAGAGGGGTTACAAATAGTAGAAGACCAGCTCAAAGTGGGGCAAGAGGATTACTATAAATTAAACAGTGGAAGGAAGTAAAAACCAGCATGCTGTATAAATTGTACTTGGTACAGAGTTTAAATATAGCCAGCATTCATGAAAGGAGAACATCACTAATAGGAGAAGGAAGGAACAACCTGAACAGTAGCATGGTAGTAGGAAGCATCTTCATGTGTGGGTGGCACATTGAAGAGGCCAGTTTACTGATGGCATATTTGCAGTGGGATATACTATTGTAGCTAGACTAGATTTGAGTGGGTGGACAACTTTTGAACAACTTTTTTTTTTCTTCAAGAGACAGGAGCTCATTATGACCTCGAACTCACAGGCTGGCCTCAAACTCATGACAATTCTCCTGACTCAGCCTTGCAATTGTTGGGATTTCAGGCATGTGCCACCACACCTGGCTGAGTAACTTTGAAAATTGAATAAACCTTGACTGATAGGGCATAAGGAGCTATTAAAGATTTTATCAGTATGATTATAATTTGATAAAATATACATTTTAAGAAGATTCTTTTGCCAACAGTATAAAAAATGGATCAAAGAGGCTAGGTTTAAGGCAGCCTGCAAAGAGGTCTCTAAAGTAATCCAGAAATGTCCACATGTGAGAGACTTTAAAAAGATACATGGGCAAACTTTGGTAACTGACTGGGTATAAGAGGGGCTATTACTTGTCCAATATATTCTATTTAGAGAACCTCTTGATCCTGTGGTCCTCACAATCCTGTGAGCTAGATATTATTAATCTCATTTTACAGATCTAGGCTCAGAGAATAACTAATCCAGGATCACACACAATAAGTAACAGCAGCCCTCTTATCACAATTAAGTCTGTCCAGAGCTACACTGCATCCCATTATCTGTTCTGACACAGGAGATGAGGCACAGGGGTTCTAATCTTTTTATCTCGGGAAATTGTGATACTTATCCATGTCACTGAGTGGAACAGATGTTTGGAAGCAGAGCCCATTTGGAAAAAATTATCATGAGGGTTTTTTGGCTTTTGTTATTGTTATTGTTGTTAGTGCTGGGGATCAAACTCAAGGCCTTGCACATGCTAGGCGAGCATTCTTCCACTGAGCTACATTCCCAGTTCCAGATGAGTATTTTTTAAATTAAGTTTGAGGTTATATCAAGTAGCATTAAGAAATAGCCAGTAAATACTGAAGTTGTATAACTTTGCGGGGGAACAGGGACCGGGGATCAAACTCGGGACCTTGCACTTTCGAGGCAGGCAGCGGAACCACTGAGCTAAATCCCCGACCCCTGTATAACCTTTTTGAGAGAACAGAATTTAGGAGAGATGTTTGATGGATATTAGCACAGAGTTGATATCTGATTCTTAGAGAATACATAAGGGGGAATCTGTAAAGAGGGAAATTCAGGCACCAGGCCTTGGAAAATGGCCATATTTAGAAAGAGAATAGTTGGCAGAAGAAAGAGAATGCATACATGTAGGAAAAGGATAAGAACAGGATACTATTATGGAAGCAAAAGAGGAGAAAGTTTCAAAGAAAATTTAATCAGAAATGGCAGTATTCTAAAGAGAGAGACTAAGGACATAGAAAGAATTAAGATGTGTTATATACATATATCAACTCCTCACAATCCATATAATCATTATGTACTGCAAACATGTATTAATAAAAGTAAATACTAAAAGGAAAAGATACAGAACAAAAATAAAACCATCATAAATCTTAAAAGAAATAAAGAATACTGGGAAGTGCCATCAATGATGTCTGAGATACATATTTTGAATAGAACTGTCAGGAATAAAGGGATATGAACTTAATAACAGGAAGAAAGATTCTGTTCCAGAATCTGTTTAGAGCAGCCTAAACAATGGTTGGAAAACACTGGCTCACTGGCGAAGTAAAATAAAGATATTTTTAAACATCCTTTTAAAAAAATCACTTAAAGTATTTCCCTCAAATACCTTTAAAATTAGAATAAACAATTAATAGTTAGAATAGAATAAACTTCTATTCATTGAGATTATAAAATAATTTTTTTTAAATTGACATTATTGGGCTGGGGATTTAGCTCAGTGGTTTCACTGCCTGCTGCGCAAGCGCAAGGACCCGAGTTCAATCCCTGGTACCAAAAAAAAAAATTGACATTATTATAACTAGTTAGAAAAAGATATAGGTAGGGAAAGATTAAAATAGAGAAAAGGAACAAAAGAATCTACCTTATTCAGCATGTAGTTTTTTTTGGGGGGGGGGGGTACCGGGTATCAAACTCAGATCCTTGCGCTTGCGAGGCAGGCGGCAGACCCACTGAGCTAAATCCCCGGCCCAAAAAAATCTACCTTATAAAATACACATATATATGGAAACAAAATGAAACAAAACAACAAAAGAAACAAAGGAATCTACTTTGTAAAATATACATATATTAAAAATAAATATATAATATACAAATATTAAATCTTATATATTATTTGTTGTTTTCACAATGTTCAATTAAAATACAGAGGAATTTACACTTACCCACTGAAATTCATGCTACACTAAAAGTTGAGGTTGAAAAGAAACAATTTAATGCAAATTTGATATATTAACTTTTTTTTTTTTGGTACCGGGCATCGAACTTGGGTCCTTGCACTTGCGCATCAGGCGGCAAAACCACTGAGCTAAATCCCCGGCCCAGATATATTAACTTTTAAAATCATAATTTTGTGTACTTCAGCAGTCCAAACTAAGTGATTGTAAAATAGTCTTTGTGAAAATAGGGGAGGGTAATGGCCCTTGATATGTAGTACAGGTCTGACACTATTTTCTGTAAGGTGGTATCTAATGACTTGAAATGTTTTCTAAGTTAAAGGGATACTATGAAATATGTTGCATTATTTCTTCCACCTCCAACAAAAATGTTTGTAATTTTGTGTTGTTAATCTCTACACATCAGTTGAATTCAAGGAGAGTTTACTTAAATAATGTAATGATTAATTTATGTCTCCAGAAGACATACCTTTCACTAAGACTGTGAGAAATAAATTTTGAAAGGAGCCTTAAGAGCAGTGAAGAGCCTTGTGAAATCACTCTTCTCTATAGATCAGAGCTTACAGTAGGAATTTTGGTCATTAATTGGGAAACCTATATGCAGTGGGAATAATTAGATACAGGGTAGTAGGAACTAGATGATGGCACTCAACTGCCAAAGACAGTGTGGGCCCAGTTATTGGACAACAGAGTCAAAGAAGCAATCAGAATAATCTGATTGTGTAGACTTACTGCATGGATCAGTGTTCCGATGAGTAAAATAGTAGGAAACCTACTGAATTCTTTCTTGATCTGTACAAGAGAAAATTTCTAGCTCAAGTGAACAAAAGTCTAACTTGAATTATAAAAGCGGAGATTTTATGGGTCCTCAATCAATTCCCAGACTTGAACAAGTTTACAGGCCTTGAATGAAGAGGGGATGTGTCTCCTTGAAGAAAGACCCTTGTACACTGCCAAAATGTGTATATTATTAACCTTTCTCTCAGCCTTCCCAAAGGGAGCTACAGCATTTTAACAGTGGAACTGTGCACTAGGGAGGGAGGAATAATAAAATCTTTCAGAGGGCCAGGGACTTAGCTCAGTGGCCCCACCGCCTGCCTCGCAAGCGCAAGGTCCCAAGTTTGATCCCCGGTACCATAAAAAAATAAAATAAAATAAAGTCTTTCAGAGACTACTGGACACTGGCTTTGAACCAACACTAATCCCAGGAAATCACAAGAATTTACAGTGCTATAAGGTTTTAACAGTATGCCTTTCTTTTGGATGGCATGAGCAGCAGCATTTACCATGCTTTGATCACACCTTGTAAAGACATAAAAAAGACTTCCAGGACTGCTTCAGGAAGTGGCAGGAACAATGGGATAAGTGTGTTCAAAGCAAGGGAGAGTATTTGAGGGGAATTAATGACAATGTGTCTTTCACTGTAAAAATTTTTTAAAATTTATACATTCACTGTATATTTTGACCATACAATACCTTGTAAGAGTGATTTCTTTTTTTCTTTTTCTTTTTGGTACTGGGGATTGAACTCAGGACCTTGCGCCTTTGAAGCGGCGGAGGAACCACTGAGCTAAATCCCCAGCCATAAGAGTGATTTCTTGTGTCAAGAAACATTTCAGATAATCCTGGAGGATCTTGCTATACTACTGTAGTAAGGGGCATATCAAATGAACTCAGAAGTGGAAGAGGCTCCCATTGGCTAAAAATGAGCTTCAATAATAATTACAACTGATTTAAACATGCCAGATGAGTTTATACCCTTGAACTCATAATAATATTTTAAAAAATAATTGGTCATCTTCAGTGAATTAATAATCCATTTTTTTTTGTTTTGTTTTTGTTTTTGTTTTTGTTTGGTACTGGGGATCGAACTCAGGTCTTTGCACTTGCATAACAGGCGGTGAAACCCCTGCGCTAAATCCCCGGCCCAGTAATTTTTTTTTTTTTGGTACTGGGGATCAAACTCGGGTCCTTGCGCTTGCGAGGCAGGCAGGGGAACCACTGAGCTAAATCCCCAGCCCCATCTTCAGTGAATTAAAAGGACCCAATTCTGGGATTTAGCTCAGTGGCACTGTGCCTGCCTTGCTCGAAAGGTCCTGAGATCAATCCCTAGTACCAAAGGAAAAAAAAAAGGACCTAATTCTTTCTACTACAAAAAGTAATATTGGTGTATATCCATTAAAGGGATAGAATCAATCATTTATCCTGCTTTTCTTATATGATTATATCACTGGGTAATTAAATAGTAGAGAAAAGGAACTAGATATTTCTATAAATATATTTTAATTACTAAGTCGGAATAAAATGATATATTAAAGTATTTGAATCCCCAGTGATGTATTAAGCATCAAAGGTAGTCAAGACCATAACAAGAGAGATATCCAGACATCACATGTCTCCTGTAGTCTTGTCAAAGGGCTCAAATGGATGTCCAATCCAGTCTCTGGGCCCAGCTGCCAAATTATACCCAATACAGAGGACAGCAGAACAGGTTAAAGGGCACTAAAAGTGTAATCAGCAAAACCAGACTGTTAGAAATTCTACAGGTCAATAGTCCATGTTAATTTGTAGGAAATGAAAGAAATGGATGATGAACATATGGATTAAGAGGCGTAATTGAGGGGGCTGAAGTTGAACCCAGAGCCTCAAGTACGCTAAGCACAAACTACCACTGAGATATATCCCCTCAATTTCTTTTAAATGGACAAGACTAAATTATAGTGCCTAGTGGTACACATTTAGCTAACACAGTTATAACAAAGGAAGAAATAAAAGTCAGGTATTGCTTATTCATGGGGAAGAGTGAGGATTATGACTGGAAAAGACATATGAGAGGGTTTATGAGGTGACCATCAAAGTTCTTTTTCTTGACCTGAGTGGTAGTTATTAAGCCATATAGTCTATTTGTTTGTTGTAGTTTTCTGTATCTGAATATTAATTGTATCATAAAGAAGAGTTTTTAAAAGCATGTTACAGTAATATAAGAAGCTGAGCCTAGCTGGGTATTAAGATTGTTTGTGTGATAATTTTCCCACTCGACAGCGAAGCAAATATAACTTTCAAGAAATTTATAAAAACTTGAGCTGAACATGTTGGTACAGGTCTGTAATCCCAGCTATTAAGGAGGCTAAGGCAGGAGGATTGCAAATTTGTGGCTAGCCTGGGGAACTTACTGAGATGTTATCTCAAAATAAAATTTTGAAAGGGCTAGGAATGTATGTAACTCAGTGGTAGAACACTTGCCTCTGTGCACAAAGCCTTGGGTTCAATCCCCAGTACAATTTGCACCCATAAAAAACTTGGAAAGGCCTATAGAGTTATTCAACATTATGAAATTTTTATGTTACTGCTGCATGTTCTTTTATATATATAATGCCATATCAGCCTAAGATTGCAGAGGTAGTTCAAGAAATGTCCCAGTATATTTTTCCAGTATTTTTGTCTTACTATAATAGTAAAACTTGCTCATTATAGAAAACTTGCAAACAAAAAATATAAACATGAAAGCTGGGGGTTGTGGCACCTGCCTCTAATCCCAGCATTGGGAAGGCTGAGGCAGGAGGATCATTGTGAATTTGAGAAAGCTGAGGCAGGAGGATCATTGTGAATTTGAGGCCAGCGTGGGCTATATAGTGAGTTCAAGGCCAGCCTGAACTACATAGTGAGACACTGTCTCGTTATACAAAACAAAACAAAAAAGTCATATATATATATATATATATGTAATCTGTTACTGTGGTTCCCCAGAGATAACCATAAATAATATTTTGTTATATTTCTTTTTATATATTAATATATTTACATTGGGAAAATAGAGTTTTATACTGACTTTACGTTCTTATCAGGTATTTTACTTATATTCAGTCCTTAGATAAAGGAGTCTTAGAATGCTGATCCCTCTCAAACCAGAATTCCTTAATTTATCTTTTTTTTTTTCCTGTACTGGGAATTGAATCCAAGGTCTTTTTTTTGTTGTTCTGGGGATCGAACTCAGGACCTTGCACTTGTGAGGCAGGCAGCAGCACCACTGAGCTAAATCCCAGGCCCCTGAATCCAAGGTCTTTACATTGAGCTTCATCCCCAGCTCTTTATTTAAAGCAGGGTGTTGCTAAGCCAATAAATTTCCCAGGCTGTGCTCAAACTTGCAGTCCTCCTGCCTCTTCTAGACTGTTGGAATTATAGGCATGCCACCACCATGGCTAGCTCATTGATATTTCAGATTTTTTTTTGTAGGTGGACTACATCATGCAGCTGCCCGAATTTCTGGTGAGAATGTCTACAAGCATTTGAAGTATGAAGGTGGGATCCACCGAGTTCAGCGAATCCCTGAGGTGGGCCTGTCATCGAGAATGCAGCGTATTCACACAGGAACTATGTCAGTCATTGTCCTTCCTCAGCCAGATGAGGTAACTGCACCAAGAGGCATTGAAAACTCACTCCATGTACATGGGTACTGTGCTGAAAAGCTTTAGCTTCTAGGAAAATGTGTTGTTTTTGTGGTTAAAATTTGCCCCCCCCTTCTTTTTTTTTTTTTTTAAATGGTTTTGGTTTCTTGACACAAGGTCTTCCTTTGTAGTGCAGGATAGCCTTGAACTCACTATGTAGCCCAGGCTGGCCTCAAACTCACAGTGATCCTCCTGCCTCAGCCTCCCAAGTGTTGGGATTATAGGCATGCGCCACCATGCCCATCTGCCCCTCCTATTCTCAACTAAGATATATTGTTTTCTTTTGTTTAAAATAGAAATTACTTCTTTTCAAAAAACTGAATTCACAGATTTTCTTATATGTTGTTACCCAGCTTCTTTTTATTAGTACATGTTTGCAGTATATAATGAGTACATTCATCATGGGGAGTTGGTACATGTACATTCTTTTATTTCTTCTTTTCCCCTCTATTAATCCATTGGTCCCCTTCCTTTATGCTAAAGATCTATCTTTTGTCTTAAGAAAAAAATGAATTCCACAGATACTATTTCAAAGTCAAAATGGAGTCTCTGTATCTAGCTGTTTGAATTCAGCCATCTTCACTATATTTTTCTTTGCTGACTTTTTAGGTTTTAAACATACAGAAAGTTGAAAGAGTACCACAATAAAAACTTATGACCTTCACCGGGAATCAGCAGTTGTTTATATCTTCTCACATTTGCTTAATTTCTATATATTATATGTGTGTGTTTATATCTATAATGATTCTATAAAGGATATAAATTATCTCTTTCATATGCTATATCTTTGTCCTTTATACCTATGGTATAACATTAGACTTTACTCTTCAAATCTTCCATGTACATCTACCAAGAATAAGTATATTCTTCTACATAAGTATAATATTATCTATGAATGTTGACCATAACTGTATAATACTAATATGTAATCTATTTTATAGTTTCCCCAATCAATCCAAAAGTATTTTCATAGCTATTTTTAAACTAGGATTCAGTTAAGTTTTACACATTGCAATTGTTATAGCTCTTTAAGTCTGGAATTGTCTCCCAACTTTTTCTTTTATCACATTATCTTTTGTTTTTCTGTTTGTGTGTGTGAGTGTGGTTTTGTTTTTCTTGTTGTTTCGATACTAGGGATTGAACCTAGGACCTTTGCACTGAGCTACAACCCAGCGTTTTTTTTTGTTTTTGTTTTGCTTTTTGTTTTGTTGAGACAAGGTCTCACTATGTAGTCCAGGTTGGCCTTGAACTCTTTTTTTTTTTTTTTTTTTGGTACTGGGGATCAACTCAGATCCTTCTGCTTTCAAAGCAGGCACCAAAACCACTGAGCTAAATCCCCGGCCCTGGCCTTGAACTCTTGAAGTCACAATCCTCTTGCCTCAGTCTCTCGAGTGTTAAGACTACAGATATGTACCACCATGCCTGGCCTCAGCCCATTGTTTAACTTTTTATTTTAAGACATGGTCTTACTAAGTTGCCCAGGCTGGGCTCGAACTTGCAATCCTCCTGCCTCTGACTCCTGGAATGCTGGGATTACAGAACTGCGCTACCACCCCCAGCTCAATTTATAGCTTTTGAGCAAGAATATTTCATACTTGCTATTAGAGTCATGTTGCATCTGGAGGCATATAATGTCACATTGTCCCACCTTTCATGAAACATAGTTTGAGCATTTAGTTAGGATGGTGACCAAAAATCAACATTGTAAAGGTATATTTTCCCTTTTGCAAATACTAAGTAATCTCAAGAGTACACATCCTATCCCCAACCTTCCACCCATGGTTTTAACATTCATTGGTGATCCCCCCATGAATCAATTATTTAGTTTGGGATTTTAAAATGGTGATTTTCTAATTCTGTCATTCCTTCTACATTTATTAACGGGCATTCTTCTGTAAAGAACTGCTTTCCCTATTGCCTTCTATTCCCTCCCTGCTGCACTTTCTTTCTCTTTTATTTGATGTCATTATAAAGTCATATTGAGTTTCATATACTGACTTTATTATAGATTCATGGATATATGTTTTAATCCAGTGAGTTATAATCATTATTCTTTTTGCTGCTCAAATTGTCCCAAACTTGCCTAATGTTACCCTTTTTCAGGTGACCTCTTTCCTTTGCCATCATCAGTATTTGATTCTTGCTTTCTCAAACAATTAGCTATCCCAGGCCCATCTTGTATATGCCTATTTCAGACCTGGAGCCAGTCAGTCTCAGAATATGTCTCTCAGCCTGGAATCAGTGGGGAACATACCCAGAAATGAGGATTATGGGTATTAAGTGTGCTCATTATTACTAGAGTAGCCTTACTTTTTCTGTTTCTTTTTTTTTGGTACTGGCAAGCAAACTCAGGACCTTGCACTTGTGAGACAGGTGGCGGAACCACTGAGCTAAATCCCTGCTCCTATCCTTACTTTTTGACTAAAAAACATGTTTTAAAATTAGTTTCATATTGCCAATTCAAATTTAACATTACAGAGATTTTTTTCTCCTCAATTTCTTGCATTTTATATCTCTCTCCACTTAGAGTAAAAAATCTTGTCTCATAATTAATATATTTACTTATGTGTTATTATAATTATATAAACATTTTTAATTATAGTACCAACATTACTAATAGTAGATTATTGAGTAATGTTTAAGATTTTTGTCCATAGACTATATCTCACCAAGAATGTATAGTCAGAGCACTCTTGACTAAAATAGGGAGTTTATGGTTCTTCCTTTGGTATAAGTTATTTCTACAAATACTCTAATTATTACTTGTCTTAACACAAAATAGTTCATTTTATTTGTTTAAAACCTCAGGGTAAATTTAATATTAAAATATTCATGAAGCTAGACTTGGTGGCACATGCCTGTCCTAGCACTCAACAGTTGAAGGCAGGAGAATTGCAACTTCAGGGTCCAGCCTGTGCTACCTAGGGAATTCAAGGGCATATAGCCTAGCCTATATAGCAAGACCTTGTCTCAAAAAAAAAGGATCCATAGAGTGTAGAATTTACTTGTGCTATATCTTTTATTCAAGGTAGATGTGAAAGTGGACCACAGGGATGTGCGAATAGATACATTTCGAGCCAAAGGAGCAGGAGGACAGCATGTTAATACAACAGACAGTGCTGTCAGGCTTGTCCATATCCCCACGGGTAAGTACATCCCTTTGCTTTTGTACTTTTATCAATTTTTTTTTCACATATTCAGCATTTGGAAGGAAGGAGCTCTATGTTAATGTCTGGTTCCTTATACAGAATCCTAAATTGATGCTGGGATTGTGGATCTGAGATCCCTGTTGTGTTTATAGACTCTTTCTTTTTGGAAATGGTGCAGATGGTGAGCAGATGTTCAGAGAAGCTGCTCAAGTATGTTGGATGGGGGTGAGCAGCCACAGGCGCTCCAGCCCGCATACAAATGGAACATAGAAGCAGTATGGGACATGACACTGCTGTTGATCTTTTGTCACCTTGTAGTGGACTACTAGCTGCATTAGTCTGTTAGGCTTTGCTGTTATTTTGAACATTGCTAATTTTGATACACCATGAGACAATTTTGCAGTCTTTAAAGTGATGGGTTTTTTTGTTTGTTTCTTTGAGACAGAGACTCACTATGTAGTTCAGGTTGGCCTTGATCTCACTATGTAGCCCAGGCTGGCCTCAAACTCATGGTGATGTTCCTGCCTCAGCTTCCCCAGTGCTGGGATTACAGGCACACACCACCACACCTGTGATATGTGCTGACAAGTGCATCATTAAACAGTTTCATCATTGTGAAAAATTCAAAGGTGTTCACAAGCTAAGACATTTATATCACTAGGTAATATAATTTTATGGAATTATCATCATGTATGCAGCTTGTCATTGACCAAAATGTTGTTATGTGTACATGGACTGTATTTCCAACATTTTTCAGATTAAACTTTTTTTACTTTCTTTTCTTTTTTAGATATTACATATATGTGGTTTTTCAAGTCCACTGGTAAACTTCTATACAAAAAAAGAGGAGCTCCATGGATCTCTTCTATTTCCTTGTCTCTCCTTCCTTGACCCTAAGTTTCTGTTTCCTAGAGGCAATCTCATTAAGTTCTTTCAGCTATTTCTTCTCATAATTACATCAACATTTCTAAGTAACAGGCATGTAGTCTTTTCTGATCAATTAATGATAGAGATTATATGTTGACTTCTTAATATGGTAGATGAGCATTTTGGCTCTTATGTCCCCTCTTTCCAAGTGTTTATATTTTGCAAAATTAATCTTCACTGTTTTCATATAAATGAGAAGGTAAATAATGTTTGCTACTGAGCCAAGCAGTATAGTTTTCTTTCTCTAGCATTAATTACCTTATTGGGCTGGGGATTTAGCTCAGTGGCGCCGCCACCTGCCTCGCAAGCACAAGGTCCAAAGCTCGATCCCTAGTACGAAAAAAAAAAATTACCTTATTTATTTTTTATCTGGTACTAGGGATCGAACTCAGGACCTTGCACTGGGAAAGCAGGTGCGGCGCCACTGAGCTGAGCTGAATCCCTGGCCCACTACCTTATTGTTTTTATATGCTTAATGTCTTGTTTATTTTGTTTCTTTGTTTTGTTCTTTGAGATAGGATCTCACTATGTTCCAGGCACACCTTGAACTTGCTATGTAGCTCAGACTGGCCTCAAACTCAATTCTCCTGCCTCAGCCTCCTGAGTACTGGAATTACAAGCATGTGCCACCATGCCTGGCTTATTTGCTTTCTTTTCATTGACTCAAAGCTTTTCTGCATCTTCTGATGTCTCTGTAAAGAGAAATTAACCTATTTTTTTTTTTACAGGTCCAGCGCTTTCTAGAGACTCCCATCATCTTGGTCCCAGCTGGACTAGTTACTCTCTAAGGCACTGCCAGAGGTTTTCCTGGTCACTTCATTTCTATTCTGTAATAGATCTCCCGTCTCTTGGATTCTATATCATCTCCCTTAGTTTACTATCATTTTAGTTAAGCTTATCTTTCAGTAGCTTTCTAAGAAAACCAAGATACAAATATTTTGAGACTTCATATACCTGAAAATAGCTTTACTCTAACTTTATACTTCATTGATCATGGACATTTGGTTGTCAATCATTTTTACTTGGAACACTTAAGCCTTTTTAATTTGTTGTGTTTGTTGCTTTTAATCTGGAGACTCATGGTTTTTTTAGTTCTGAAATATCTTCTTCAATTTTTTTTTTTTGAATCCTCACTGCCTCTGAGCCACATCCCCAGCACTTTTTGATTTTTGAGACAGGGTCTTGTCAAGTCACTAAGTTGCCCAGGCTGGGCTAGAACTTGTGATCCTCCTGCCTCAGCCTCTCAGTGCTGGGATTATAGGCATGCACCACCACACCTGGCAACCTTTCCTCTTTAAAGTGTCCCTTATGTCTACTTAAATCAGTTTTATGGAGGCTATAGTTTATCTTTGGTCTCTATTATTTTTCAGGGATAGTAGTAGAATGCCAACAAGAACGATCACAGATAAAAAATAAAGAAATAGCTTTTCATGTGTTAAGAACTAGACTCTACCAGGAGATTATTGAGAAAGACAAGTGTCAGCAACAAAGTGCTAGAAAACTTCAGGTAAGACTTATTACTTGGTGTAATAATTTAAATACGCTATATGAAAAATCACCATTTTTGGGCCCAGGATTTAGCTCAGTGGTGCCGCTGCCTGCCTCACAAGCACAAAGTCCCAAGTTTGATCCCTGGTACCAAAAACAAAAAAGAAAAATCACCATTTTAGAGCTGGGTGTGGTGGCACACACCTGTAATCACAGCACTCCAGAGGCTGAGGCAGGAGGATGGCTGCAAGTTTGAGGCCACACTGTGCTACATAGTGAGTTCAAGGCCAACCTGGACTACAAAGCAAGACCCTGTCTCAAAAAAAAAAAAGAAAGAAAAGAGAAAGGTCACTGTTTTATATTTATTTATTTATTTAGAGACAGGGTCTCACTGTGTGGTCCAGTTTTATTATAACTCTGTGATGGAATATAAGTGATACTGCAAAACACTGGGACCCATGGTTGCTACTGATAAGAGTCTAGAGATAAGGGCTAAGAAGAAGACTGTCTTACATTGTATACCCTTTGGTACTTTTTGAATTTTGTAGTTTACTATATTTATACTGTTATGTATTTGTTGGGAGCAATGCTACATAATTCTAGGGAAAAATCATTTGAGTAGGCCTAGTTCTCCAGCCTACAGACCAGCTACGACATTTTAGACATAATTACATTTTGGCCTCGGGTCACAACTGAGACCTCAGTGATCCCCGGATGCTGTAATGCTCCAGGACAAGACCACACCTGTGGGAGTCACCAGAGAGAAACCAAATCTTTATCTACATAGTTCCTCATTGTTTTTAGATTTTCACTGACCCCCAGTCTTTTTACACCTTGTTTATCTCACTGTAAAGTACTGAATTTTACATTTTTTACTTGTTACATCTGTTTTCCCATGTACTGAATAAAAAGCGCTGCAAGCTAGGGGGTTTTTGTCTTTGCTGCCCAGAGCAGCACTGATCAGACCCAAAGCTCAGCTTCTTCAGTCTCATTTGTCTACCTTTCCTGTAATTCGCCGTGTGCTGCCATGGCTCGCAGGAGAGTAGGACTCACTACAGAGGTTCTGGTAACGTCCCCTTCCCCTGTTCCCTACATTTGGTGCCCAAAATACATAAGTAGATAAATTCTGTGTAAACTGAGTAAATCTCATTAAGTAAACAAACCATTGAATTCTAAAAGTAAAGTCTGTCTCTGAGAGAATCTAGAAGAGAAAGTAAAATTCAGGGATAACTGTGCTTTGGTGATATATGCAGATAGATGCGGCTCAATAAACCAAATTTAGAAGAGTTTGTGGTCTTTTAAGTTAATGAATTGCATAAATCTAAGTAGTGCATTAAATCTTTTCATATATGTCTGAGTCTTTCACATTTTTGTCTTTCTAGCTTTCTTTACTCACATTCTAACTTGCAGATAGCAAAAGTGGCAGGATAAATAATATATTAGCACTCTGTGGTAATCCCAGATTGTGGAGCAGCATCAGTGTATACATTTGCAGATGGGAATGCTCATTTACAGTGGCAAGTAAGTGATAAATAGTGGGGATTCTGCCACATTTGAGCTAATAAAGGACATGGGGATTTACTTACCATTTAACATTTTTGGCAGTAGAGGTTCCACATAGTAATTTTTTAAATGAATATTTAAGACTGACCTCATGAAAATTGTATGTATACAATCTTTTTTTTTTTTTTTTTTGTGCTGGGGCTCGAACTCAGGTCCTTGCGCTTGTGCAGCAGGTGGTGAAACCACTGAGCTAAATCCCTGGCCCGCTAGAGTCTTTATTATCAAAGCCTGGGATAGTAAACTCCATGAAATATTCTTTGAATACAGAATGTCAGTTTCCCACTTGAATAAAAGGGAACACATAGTAGAAACCAGGAGGAAGAACTGATTAATTGGGGTAGAAAGAAAATTAATTTGGTTTTAAAATTTAAAGTTTAAAATATTAAATAGACATTTATTCTCATTCTGTATCTAAGCTCTACAAACCTGTAGTCTTTTTTTTTTTTCCTTTGGTAGTATGGAGGGACCTTGCGCTTGCGAGGCAGGCAGCGGAACCACTGAGCTAAATCCCTGGTGGTAGTGTTGAGGATTAGACCAAAGGCCTTGGGCATGTTAAGCATGTAGTCTACCACAGAGTTAACTCATTAGTCCCCAAGCTGTAGTCTTAACATTAAATTCTACCTGCTTTTGCCTGGATCACTTTGTATATGTAACTTTTAAAAATGCTTAAACTGTTAAAATAGGAAAATCATTCACCAATACTTTTTCCATTGTGATGAAGGTAATTAAAATATAAATTGCTTTTTTGTTATGGCACAGGTGGGAACCAGGACTCAGTCAGAGAGAATTCGGACATATAATTTCACCCAGGATAGAGTCACTGACCACAGGATAGCATATGAAATTCGTGACATTAAGGTAATATTACTGACTATTCATAATGTACTTAAAAGGGAATTATAAAAGTATGTCCACCAGGGGCATTTTAGAAATCTGCCTGCTGTAGTGTGTATTTATTAGGTGTTAAAACTATGCTTAGGGAAATTCTTTTACCATTAACCTACCTAAATCCCATCTAACCAGGACTTCTAATGTTAATACATTAATGATGAAGCACAGAAAAACTTCTCTTTTGGTGCCACTGAAGGGGAAAATGGACTGACTCCCATAAAGCACTATGTGGAAAAGGCAGAAAGTTTTGATCCTTTTCCTTGATTCATGTGATACTTCTTTTACTTGATTCTGTCCTATTTTATACTCAAAAAATAAATGTTTAAAGGGAAATGTATTTTTTAAATGAGTTTATCAATTTCAGAGTATCTTACACCACTTCTTACAAAGGAACATAGCAGCCATGTTGAAAAGGAGGAAATATTTGCTAACTTCCCTTTCCTCAGGAAACACACAATATTAACCAAATATGTTTGGCCATATTCTTTACACCATATTCGCGCCCCCCCCCAATTTGAAGTGTGAAATGTAATGCCTTTCAGCACATTCACAGCTTTCTACTACCGTCACCACATCACTTTCAGGGCATTTTCATTACCCTAAGAGAAATTCCACCCTTCAGCCCTCCTCCTTCAGGCCCCCAAGCAACCACCTAGTCTGGACATTTGGTTTGTTTATTTGTCTTTTTTTTTTTTTGGTACCAGGGATCGAACTCGGGACCTTGTGCTTTTGAGGCAGGTGGCAGAACCACTGAGCTAAATCCCTGGCCCTTATTTGTCCTTTTGATACAGGGTCTCACTGTATAGTTCAGGCCAGCCTTGAACTCACTATATAGCCAAGGCTGCCTTCAATCTCACAGCTATCTTCCTGCCCCAGCCTCGCAAATGCTGGGATTACAGATGTGCACCACCATGCTCAGCTTGGAAATTTCATTTAAGTAAACCCAAATAATATGTATAGTCTTTTATATCCAATTTCTTTATACCATATTCTTTCAGTTGTTTTCAGTGGTGACACTTTTCCCTAAGACAGTCACATTCTTATGATCAGTAATATTTTTTAGATGGGCTTGTAGGCACATTTGTCTATTTCAGTTGTGAAACAGAGGCAAAGTAACTGGCTCTTATAGCTATAACATATCTGATGTCAACCTAAATACCAATTCTGTTATTATTAACTAGCATGACAGACTTAGAAATAATAAAGAAAATTATAATAGTATGTTACAATAATCACTAACCAGCCTATTGAGAGGAAGGGAAAGATTCCATATTAGTGAAAAGAAACAGTTTGAAAATACCATGAAAAAGGGCCAGGGATTTAGCTCAGTGGTTCCAGTGCCTGCTGCACAAGCACAAGGTCCCAAGTTCAATCCCCAGTACAGGAGGAGGAGGGGGAGGAGGGGGAGGGGGAGGGGGAGGAGGGGGAGGGGGAGGAGGGGGAGGAGGGGGAGGAGGGGGAGGGGGAGGAGGGGGAGGAGGGGGAGGGGGAGGAGGGGGAGGAGGGGGAGGAGGGGGAGGGGGGAGGAGGGGGAGGGGGAGGGGGAGGGGGGGAGGGGGGGAGGGGGAGGGGGAGGGGGGGAGGGGGGGAGGGGGAGGGGGAGGGGGGAGGGGGGAGGGGGGAGGAGGGGGAGGGGGGAGGGGGGAGGAGGGGGGGGGGGAGGGGGGAGGAGGGGGAGGGGGGAGGAGGGGGAGGGGGGAGGGGGAGGGGGGAGGAGGGGGGAGGGGGGAGGGGGGAGGAGGGGGAGGGGGGAGGGGGGGGACATGAAACAAATGTAATAGTATAACATTAAAATCTATTGAAGTGGTAAGTAGGTGGATGAGGAAGGGAGATGCTGATCAAAAAGTACGTTTCAGTTAGGAATATATCCAGTGATTTATTGCATTGAATAGTTACTATAGTAAATAATACATAGTATATTTTTAAATTACTGTAAGTGTAGATTTTAAATGTTTTCACCACAAAAACAATGATAAATATGTAAACTTATAGGTTTGTTGATTAGCCTGATTTGATTTCATATTATAGACATATAGCAGAACATCACAGTGTACCCCATAAATATGTACAATTATTATTTGTCAATTACAAGTAAAATTTTAAAAAATCTAGGTGGATATGATGGCACATGTCTAATTCTAGCTACTCAGGAGGCTGAGGAAGGAGGATCACAAGTTCAAGACCAGCCTGAACAACCTAGTGAGACTCTGTCTCAAAATGTTAAAAGGGCTGGGTATGTACCTTAGTGGCAGAGCACTTGTCTAATATGTACACAGTTCTGGGTTCAATCTCCAATACTGAAAGAAAAATCTATGTAAAGAACAGTAAAGAGGTTTGTAGGAGTGAATAATTTAGGAACTAGATTATTGTAGATGAAGTTAGAAAAGTAATAAGGGCCATAGCAACAGGGTAATAACTTTTGGACAGAGAAGAGGTGAATAGGAAGAAAGTAAGCATCTAAGGGATCTCCTATGTTACCAGTTGTGTTCTTATATTGTAGAACATTAACTAATCTTTTGTTGCTGTTAAAAAATGACTACAAAGAAATTAAATACGCACTTAATTCTTTGTGCTTTTCTTCTTTATTTCTAATAATCAGGTGTTTTAGTCAGCTTTCTATAACATAACTGAGATGTTACTTAAAAGGGGGAAGGTGTATTTTGGCTCAGTTTTAGAGGTTTAGCAAGGAAGGTTTTAGAGGTTTAGCAAGGAAGGTTGGGAAATGCTGATTGGCTCTGTTGCTTTGGGCCTGTGGTGGCAGAGCACACTGTGGTGCAAGTGTGTGGCAAACAAGGCCATTCACTTCACAGGCTGGATGCAAAAAAAGAGAGAAACCAGTATCCTACAATCCCCTTCAATCAGGCCCACCCCCAATGACCCAAGACTGCCAACTAGGCCCCATTTCTTAAAGGTTACTATCACCTTTCAATAGTGCCAAGCTAAGGACTAAGCATTTAACACACAGACCTTTGGGGGACATTCTAGCTCAAAACTATAGCATAGTGTCTCATAACAATCCTCTCTTTTACCAGGAATTTTTATGTGGCGAGAAGTGCCTGGATCAGCTAATTCAGAGACTGCTTCAATCAGCAGATGAAGAAGCCATTGTTGAACTTTTGGATGAAAACCTTAAATCATCAAAATAAATCAGCTGATTTATTATTATTATATAAATGGAATGGGCCTATCAAGAAACAGATAAGACATTGAAATCTTTATGAATATTCATAAATGAAGCTATAAATATATATATTTTAAAGAATCAAAGTCACATCTCTTGACTTGAGGATTTATTTTCTATTTTAATTAAACAATCCAAACTGTTTATTATTTGAAACCCAGGCTGATTGTGAACTTGACATCCTCCTGCCTCAACCTTCTGAGTGCTGGGATACAAGCATGCACTACTCCTTATAAATTAAACATTTTTCATGTATTACTTCAGGAAAATGTAAATTTTAATGATAGAAGATTTAGACACAATCTGTAAATCCCTTATTTAAAGATAGAGATTATAGCAGTACCTCAGTTCATGAACTTAATTCATCCCACAATTGTGGAAAAGATGGCCACATTTGTGTTCATGCAGGAAAGATGGCCATAGTTGTGTTCGTCACCTGATACAGAGTTCACAAACAAAAACAAAATTTTACCAAATGCTTCTGTTTGCAAACCAAGTCATGTGCAAACAGAAGCATTCATGAAGCAAGGTACCA
Source organism: Heterocephalus glaber (assembly GCF_053883595.1). Classification (NCBI taxonomy): domain Eukaryota; kingdom Metazoa; phylum Chordata; class Mammalia; order Rodentia; family Bathyergidae; genus Heterocephalus; species Heterocephalus glaber. The sequence continues at coordinate 11,271,551 of NW_028258406.1, read as the reverse complement.
CTGTACAGGTACTGTTAATCATGCAAAAGTTAAGACTGAGTATTACTTTTTAATAAAAAATAAAAATTACAAAGACTAAAATAATAAAAAGGCTTAAAATTGTAAATATCTCTTGTTAACTCAAGTATCTCTCTCAAAGACCTGAGTCATTCCTTTGAAATGTAATCACAAAGGATAGTTCCTCTGTCTCTCAGTGTCTGTGGGCAGATAGAATCCTAACTTAGGTCATGGCCAGCTAGCAGACAGAGCTAACCTCATCACAGTTACTCTGACCAACCATTTGTATGATTTCACTTCACTGACTTTACTGAATTACTTCACTCTCTTCTTCCTCATTTTCCTTTAAAATGCCCAGTTTACCTCTGCGAAAATTCCAGTAGAGCTCAGCTCTTTCCGCTGTTGTCAGTAGTTACTTTTTACCTCTTTACTAGTCAGCTATGTTTATCTTTGACAATTTGGTCACTAACATGACAATGGTACTTGTTCTCCTTATAATTAGCATGTATCTGTGGGATAACACTTTGGCATCATAAACATTGATTCCTTACTGTAGTAGACAACTGAAATGGCCCCAGAGACCCTATTGTTGGCATTCGTGCTCTTGTGTAATCTCCCTTTAAGTGTGGACTAGATGTATTGACCCTCTTCTAACAAACAACAGAAATGATCAGATTGTCACTTCTCACATTGAGTTATAAAGAGATTATTGTTTCTTCAGAAGGGTCTAAGGGAAAAAAGACAAAAGGGAAAGTGTTTCTTACTCGAAAGCAAGGGATACCCTAACGTGTCCACCTGGCCTGCTATGAACACACTGTGGTATTGGCCACACTTCCCTTTACTCTTCCCTCTTTCTCTAGCTTTGTCTTTTCCTTAAAGCACTTTATTTGGAGGAAAAAGGAATAAAAAATTGTGGAGCTATGAACTTACAAAAAAATTCTCAGATTGTATATTTCCTCAAACCTCTATATACGTACAAATCATCTGCTGTAATGCTGATTTGGGTTCAGTAGAAACTGCGTTTTTTAACAAGCTACCTGCTTATGGCAGAGACTGCTGAAATATAGACAGTGCTTGAAGTAGCAAAGATCTAGGATGCCTACTATTCAGTTAGTGCTTCCATTGTTACACACTTTATGTTCATACAGTGAGATTCATTTTAACTCATAATCCTGCTCCATTCAGGTAGTAGATCTATTAGTCTGCCAGAGCACAAAGATAAACTTGACATCTTTTAACTGTCAAATAGAAAAATGTTAGGAAATAAACATAGAAACCAAGGCTATATTAGGATTCTTGTAAAAAATCTGGAAAGCAAGTTTATTGCCTCATACGTACATTCTCATGTATAGAATATCAAGGAATAACAAACTTTATTTCAAAAATATATGGGCATATTTTAAAACTGAAGCTGAAGTTGAGTCAGGATGAGTAAACTACTAGTAGCTGATAATCAAAAATTAAATTATTTTAGAAAGGACCTGATTATTGTGTTGCAGCAAGGTGGGTGGGGTCGATAGTGATGAGGATCACTGCATTGGGGCTGCAGGATGTGGAGCTTCGGGGATGCTAGTAATGTTCTATTTCTTGCTGAATGGAGGTTACACAAGTGTATTTTGTGAGAATTCATTGCATTTACAATGATTTGTTCCCTTTACTATATGAATACTATACATCTAAGGTTTTTAATAATAAAATTTCAGTTTAAAAAGTACATGTTGGGGCCAGGTGTAGTGGTGCATACCTGTAATCTCATCACTCAGGAGGCCGAGGCAGGAGGATCACATTGAGTTTGAGGCCAGCCTGTGTTACATAATGAGTTCAAGGCCACACTGAGCTTAAATAGTGAGACCCTGTCTTAAAACAAGCAAACAAGGGCCAGGGATTTAGCTCAGTGGTTTCGCCGCCTGCTGCGCAAGCACAAGGACCGAGTTCAATCCCCAGTACAAAAAAAAAAAACACAAAACAAGCAAACAAAACAAAAACAAAACCTGTCAGGTTTGACACAAGTTAGCTGCTACTGAATATTTGCAACAGAAGCCATGTCTGCAGGCAGCTCACTAGGAACCTTCCAGTTGAGGAAAAATGAACCCATAAACACTTACGGCAGCTAATGACTAAAGCCACAGAATAATTTTGAATATAGAAATAAAGGCATGCACAGTCTGTATACCCTATAATCAGAATAAAACAATACAGATGGGTCCAAGATATAGAGCTAGCAGTGCCTAATAGTGTCTCTGAAACTGAGTTGATTAGGGAAAAGAATGGTAGCTGGTGAACTGCGAGAAGGTGGTGGTAGTGAGTCACATATAAATGGCACCAAGACTAACTTCTGAGAAGGTAGGTGAGCAGGTGCTCACTTATGAATGAACCTCTATGAATCAACATGTGTAAAGATCACCGTAAAGGCCAAAAAGTGAAATATGTTATACATAACAAAAACTGGGAGGGATGGGTTCTAGAAAGAATCCCAGGTACTTGAACACCAACCTGAAGAAACAGAGACAGACACCTTCAAAAGCCAATCAGGACCAACATTGAGAAGTAAAGATGACGGGGGTTGCCTCAGAAAGAAGACATCTGGTCTTAAAGAGGAAATGTTTCCAGAAATGGAAAAGGTGGAGTACCAATAAAACACCTCAGTAGATCACATTGTTGAAAATATTCATGAACAGAGATGAAGTTAAAGATTCCTGAAGAACTAAATCCATGGCTTTTGAGTACTAAGACTAAATGACTAGGCAAAAATAGGTCTTTTATCTTCTTTCCAAGAAGACTCCATTATACTGGATTATGCATATTATAAGAAAACTTGAGGAAAAAAATGAGCTGCTAGTAATAAAGTGGCAGGGATAAAAGAATGCAAACACTCAAATCCTATGTACATACAGCACCATGTCTATTGAGTAATTTGTATGAACTAGAACAGTGTTCACCTATATACTTCTAGAAAAGTCTTCCTTTATGATGGAATCATATTCAAGATAATTTTCTATTTTAAAAGCAACCTTGTTTAGTGCCAGCCATTATAAAAGGGCTTTTCCTAAGAGGAAAATATCCAGTACATAAGATGTACAGATCTCTAGAGTACAGTTCATTGAGTTTGGCAATGGCATTTAGCCATGTAGCCATCTGCCCAAACAAGAAGAAAACACTTACCTCACCTTCAAAGTTTCCTCATGTTCCTTTCCAGTAAATCTAGCAATCTGCCAACCTTCTGCCTGTCACGCAAAAGGGGCAGTAGTTGTTATGATTTTTACTCATTAAAGCTTATTTTCATGGTTCTGGAATTTCACATAAGTGGCCATATAGTATGGACTTTATCTGGCTTCTTTTACTCAATATAAAATTGCCAAGAATTGCCTACACCATTGCATACTTTAAAGGTGGTTTCTTTTTTCAGAATAGTGTTATATTCACTATGAATATACAATACTTTTTTCATTCTATTAATATATAGTTAGATTAGTTCCAGTTTTTGGCTACTATGGATAAAGCTATTGTGAAAATTCTTATACAAGTCTTTTGTGGACAAATGTTTCCATTTGCCTGACACAAATACCTAATGCTACCGCCTGCTTGGCAAGGGTCTGGGGTCTGAGTAGGGCAATGGAAAATCCAGAAAACAAAAGAGAATTAAAGTGGCACCAGGTGGGGCCTCCCAGCCTGGTGAGTGGAGAGGACCCGCTGCAGCCTGCGTGTCACTTTATTTAAGGCATAAGGAGAGAAAGTACAAACAAGGAGATGGGGCAGGGTGTCCTTGATAATTTGTTGTTCTAATACATTCTGAGACTAGCTGACTGCTAAGGCTGGTGGGAACAGGGACATGTGAGCTTGCTGTTCCTAGGACCATGTCAACTAGGACTACAATAAATAGAATACAAGGAACATTTCCTTGCACTCCCAGCAATTTTGGCAGGGTAAATCGGGGCACAAAGGGAAGGAAGTCATGAAGTGCAGGAGTCGGGCAAGACACCTCCTGATCCTGACAATTTAGGATTAAAATTACTAGATGTTTAAACTATACAAGAATTTTCTAATGTAGATATATAAATTTATATTACTATTATTAATATATGAGAGTTCCGGTGGCACCATGTCTTAACCAATATTTATTTTTTTAAGTTTAACCATTCTAGTGGGTATGTGGTATTCTTTCAGGTGATTAGCATTTACCAAATGGTGAATGACATGAACCATTTTTCATAGGTTTATTGGCCATTAGGAATATATATTACCCATATTTTTCCCAGACTGTAGCTTATCCTTGTTTTCACTTCTTTTTGATTAGCAGAAGTTTAGAATTTTGTTGAAGTTCATTTTGTCTTTTTTAAAATCAGATTTTATTGTGGTAAGAAAACACAACCCCAAAGCCACAGAGATAGTCGTGTGTGTGTGTGTGTGTGTGTGTGTGTGTGTGTGTGTGTGTGTGTTTTCAGGAAGCTTTACAGGTTTTGCTTTTCCATTTAGTACTATGATCTACTGAAAATTAATTTTTGATCATAATCCAAGGAAGTGGTTAATGTTAATTTTTGTCTTACATTCTGACCCAGTTGTTCCAAAATCCATTCTTGAAAACTTTTCTTTCTCCTTTGAATCATATTGGTATCAATGCCATCTTCCTAAAATTTTAAATTCAGTTTGTGAATTGTGCTAGCTAGCCACCTTTCAAGTACTCAAGTGGCTTCTGGTTACTATGTGAATCATCCCAGATACAAATATTTCCAGATCACAGAAAATCATGTCTAATAAATATTTTGGGTCTTGCCAAAAGTAATGTAAGCCCATAACAGGGCAGTTATGAGGAAATTAAAAAATCAATTACTGAACTTATATAAGGCACCCAGTGATAGGTCTCCCACCACCTCAGCAGCTATTATGTATAGTAGCTGCCCTCTTCCTATGGTGCCTTGCCCCCTCCCCTGTGTGACATCATGCCAAGATGGTTGCTCCCACCAAAGAACAAACCCTTCTTCCCAGCATGCCCCTGTTCCCACCTAGAGAGTAACCTAATACTCGCTCACCTCCTACCACCTAGTGACATCACCGGCTCCTCCATTCCCTAGTCACTACCTCACTCAACCCCGCCTCAGCCCCTACAAGCCCCACCCCAGTCTCTATAAAAGACTCTCCCTGCCCCAGCCATATTACTTTTGTCTCTCCTTTGTTCAGAGACAGCCCGGCAGATCTATTCCCCTAATAAAGCCTTGTTGTGGCCTGGTCTGGTCTTGGTCTTCGGCCCTTTTTACCTGACACCCAGAGTAAACAAATTCAGACAGACAACATAGACAACCTAGTTAGAAAAAAATTAATAGGCAGACGGGGATGGGCCCTCAAGAGCGTACTGCAGAAGATGAAAACACAAAATTGTGGCTGGAGGCACATTTGAAGAAGGCCAGGCCTCAAGATGGAGACACAGTAGCCAGGCCTGGATGCCTTCCTAAGAGATAAGCAGCAATTTAAGATTATACTATAATTAGCAATACCCCGTACAGTAAGTCCAGACATGTCCAGGCATCAGACATGTAGGTCAGTAACCAGAACATTTAGACCATCCTCCCATCCCTTTCTGTCCCTTTCCCAAAAATGCCTTCGTTCTTTCAATGCTAGAAGTTACAAATAAGCTACAGTTAATGATACTAGCCACATACCCTTGCTGCATGCCTCACTTCCCTATTGGATCAGTATTAGCTGAGCAACTACACTTGTACTATAGGTTGCACTGTAGTTTGATCCATGTAGTATCCACCTTATGGTTTTACTTTATAAAACATTCTTGGAGAAATAGCCTCAGTGGCAACCCATTTCTGGGTCCCCTCCTGTCTCTCAGGAGCTTTCTCTTAATAAACCTTTCCTTTGTCCTCAAAATTCATTCTTTGATATTCGAGAGACATGAACTCAGCACATCTGACATCTACCAAGTTGGGTGTTACTTTTCCCTTATCACAGAATGATGTTGGCAGAGTTTTGAGAACAGGGTGTCAGTGTTTAGTGAGTACAGAATTTCAGTATTTCATGATGAAAACAGTTCTGAAAATTGATGGTGGTTATAGATCCAAAATAATGAATATATTTAATGTATAATTAAATTTTTAATGATAAATGTCAATTGCATATTTATCTTACCTTTTTTTGTTGTTGTTGTTTCTGTTTTTTGATACAGGGTCTCACTATGTACTTCAGACTGCTGTTTAATTGACAGCAATCCTCCTGCCTCAGTCTTCCAAATGCTGGGATTACAGGCAAGTGCCACCATGCACAGCCTATTTTGCCAGTATTTTTAAAAAGTACTTTGCCCCAGGTTGGTAAGAGAACAATCAGTGTTACTAATGATTGACTTAATTCTCTTACATTCTGGTATATTTCAGGGATAGTCAGCAACATCTCTTTTTATGTACAAAGGGATAATGGAATCCAGAGCCCCATTTAGGTTAATGTCTCTACAATGGAGTATTTGCTCTATACCCTCTTCAGCTGAAAAGAAAGAAGAGAAAAACAATTAGGAAATTATTCTTTTGCTATGTGTTATTCAACTATGCATGTAATATGAAGATTTTTCTCATTAGGTATTTGTAACTCATAGCATACTAGCACCAAGACCAGTCATTGGTTTTTAAACAAAAGTTTACTAAATAATATCTACTTGATTATGATAATTTAGCAATAATATTGATCAATACATATATAAAACACTTTTGTAAAGCATAGATTGTACTATATTAATTCAAGGAATATCAAGGCATATATGACTGCTTAACTCTGGGAATTTTGTTCTTTCTTCGTGGTATAGTACAAGGTCTGCTGAATTATTTTTACTTGAAATTCTTACTAAAACTCCTTAATAAAGGCAAATATCGAATCTTTAATTGATGTGGCAATGTAAGGACCTTTATTAGACAAGTTGAAAACACTCATAATAAGGCCTTAATGAAAATAACTCTTGCTCCCTAGAGATACATTTTTTATATGGTGAGGGAACCAAACCACCTATTTTTATATACCTGATCTGTGTATTTGAAATATCTATAAATGCTCTTCTCTAGAACCTCAACTTAGTTATCTAAGACTTCCTGATAGGCCTATAGGTCTCGATTAATATTGAAAATATTGCTGTGTGTGGTGCTACACGCCTGTAATCCCAGCACTCGGGAGGCTTAGGCAAGAGGATCACTGAGAGTTTGAGAACAGTTTATCTACAGAGTGAGATCAAGGCCAGCCTGAACTACAAAGCGACTCTGTCTCAAAAAACAAAACAAAACAAATTGAAATTACTGAGAATGCCCTTTAAAACGTTTGAAATGGAGAAAAATTAAAATTTGCACAAAAAAATACATAAAATTTGCGTTCTTTGCAGCAATTTACAAACTTTCACTATCATTAAGGCTTAGAGTTTGAAATTCGTGGACGCTTCATTCTTCATAAACTCAGAAGGAAAAAGAAATAATCATTGACTTTACAGTCTCGGTGTGGTCTACAGCTTTATTAACTATTCTAATTTTTTAAAAGAATCCTCTGTACTGAGGATTGAACTCTGGACCTTGAGCTTGCAAGGCAGGCGCGGTGCCCCTGAGCTAAATCCCCGGCCCTCTGTGTAATTTATATTGTTTAATGTTCACACAAACTAATGAAATATTTTTTATTCCGTTTTACGAAAGAAGTTTTCAGACTGAACCTACACAATTTGGGCTTCAAAGTCAATGATCTTCACCTGGAAATCTACGTTAATGCCGTTATCCAGTCAACCTCAAGAAACCTCGCGATATTGCACAAACTACAACTCCCAAAATGCAAAATGGTTTCTTATCCCTCAGACTCCGTCCGCGAGCCTGAATGGCTCCAGCATGCCTTGAGGCGCGAAGGGCAACCTGGGTGTGGTAGTTCCCTTGGGCGCCAGCCAGAGTCGCCAGCGCGGCAGTGGCGGATTTAGAGGCAGCAGGCAGAGGTGCTGTTAGAGGTAAGGCGGAGAAAAGGCGCGGGACGGAAACGGTGAGTCAGGTAGTCTCGGTGAGTCAGGTAGTCTCGATACTATAAAGGGATACCGCATCACGGCGTAGGTGTGAGTTGAGGAAGTGCGGCCCGTGCCGCAGTCCGTTGTGGTCACCGCGGTCTCCGAGTCGCGGAGGAACGGTAGGAGGAGCGAGCGGGCGCCCACAGCCGTTCAGCCCTCGGCGTCCCGCCGCCATCTCCATCATGCAGTCTAGGGAAGAAACCCCGCGTCCTCGCCGCCTCGCCAGTCCCCGCGGTGGGAGACGGCCCAAGAGGATTTCCAAGCCCTCCGTGTCAGCTTTTTTCACGGGCCCAGAGGAGTTAAAGGACACAGCCCATTCCGCAGCCCTGCTGGCACAGCTCAAGTCCTTCTACGACGCGCGACTGCTGTGCGATGTGACCATTGAGGTGGTGACGCCCGGCAGCGGGCCCGGCACTGGTCGCCTCTTTTCCTGCAACCGCAACGTGCTGGCCGCCGCGTGCCCCTACTTCAAGAGCATGTTCACAGGGGGCATGTACGAGAGCCAGCAAGCGAGCGTGACCATGCATGACGTGGATGCCGAGTCCTTCGAGGTGTTGGTGGACTACTGCTACACGGGCCGCGTGTCCCTGAGCGAGGCCAACGTGCAGCGGCTGTATGCGGCCTCAGACATGCTTCAGCTCGAGTATGTACGCGAAGCCTGTGCTTCTTTCTTGGCTCGCCGCCTGGACCTGGCCAACTGCACTGCCATCCTCAAGTTTGCTGATGCCTTTGACCATCACAAGCTGCGATCTCAGGCCCAGTCGTTTATAGCTCACAACTTCAAGCAGTTGAGCAGGATGGGTTCCGTGCGTGAGGAGACTCTAGCAGATCTGACCCTGGTCCAGCTGCTGGCCATCCTGCGGCTGGACAGTTTGGACATAGAGAGTGAGAGGACCGTGTGCCATGTGGCTGTGCAGTGGCTGGAGGCTTCTCCCAAAGATCGAGGGCCCAGCGCTGTGGAAGTCTTCAGGTGTGTTCGCTGGGCACACTTCACTGAAAAAGATCGGGACTACCTGGAAGGGCTGCTGACCAAGCCCATTGTGAAGAAGTACTGTCTGGACGTTATTGAAGGAGCCCTGCAGATTCGCTATGGTGACATGTTGTACAAGTCCCTAGTGCCAAAGCCAAACAACAGCAGCAGCAGCAGCAGCTCTATTGTATCTGTGGCTGAAAATCCACCTCAGAGATTAGGTATGTGCGCCAAGGAGATGGTGATTTTCTTTGGGCATCCCAGAGATCCTTTTCTCTGCTATGACCCATACTCAGGGGACATTTATACAATGCCTTCACCTTTGACCACTTTGGCTCACACTAAGACTATCACCTCCTCAGCTGTTTGTGTCTCCCCAGACCATGACATCTATTTAGCTGCCCAGCCCAGGAAAGACCTGTGGTTGTATAAACCAGCCCAAAATAGCTGGCAGCAACTGGCTGACCGTTTGCTGTGTCGTGAGGGCATGGATGTGGCATATCTCAATGGCTATATTTACATTTTGGGTGGTCGAGACCCTATTACTGGAGTTAAGTTGAAGGAAGTGGAATGCTACAGTGTTCAGAGGAACCAGTGGGCTCTGGTGGCTCCTGTACCTCATTCCTTTTATTCCTTTGAACTAATAGTGGTTCAGAACTATCTTTATGCTGTCAACAGTAAGCGCATGCTCTGCTATGATCCTAGTCATAATATGTGGCTGAACTGTGCATCTCTTAAGCGAAGTGAATTTCAGGAAGCCTGTGTCTTCAATGATGAGATCTATTGTATTTGTGACATCCCAGTCATGAAGGTCTACAACCCAGCTAGGGGAGAATGGAGACGGATTAGTAATATTCCTTTAGACTCAGAGACGCACAACTACCAGATTGTCAATCATGACCAAAAGTTACTGCTTATTACTTCTACCACCCCACAATGGAAGAAGAACCGGGTGACTGTGTATGAATATGATACTAGGGAAGACCAGTGGATTAATATAGGTACCATGTTAGGCCTTTTGCAGTTTGACTCTGGCTTCATTTGCCTCTGTGCTCGAGTTTATCCTTCCTGTCTTGAGCCTGGGCAGAGTTTCATCACTGAAGAAGATGATGCACGAAGTGAGTCTAGTACTGAATGGGACTTAGATGGATTCAGTGAGCTGGACTCTGAGTCAGGAAGTTCCAGTTCTTTTTCTGATGATGAAGTCTGGGTACAGGTAGCACCTCAGCGTAATGTGCCTGATCAACAGCAAGGTTCTTTGTAAAGATTTTGAAATACTATGATGTTTCTACTGCTGTATGGAATGTGTCTTTAAAAGATATTCTTTTTCCTGGGGAAAAAAGACCAGTTGATTAGGAGTGTAGATTTTGTTTAAAAAAGGGTAATATTTTGAAATACTAATATAATGTACAAAGTTTAAGTGGTCTCTAACATCAACCCGTTTAATAGTTTACTATGCTAAAAGTCTAAAAATATGGAAAAAATGAACTACGTAATTGATTAGGATGCTTGGTGGGTTTTTTCTTTTTGATTAGTTAGCATGTTTATGTTTTGATTGTCCTAATGTAGTCTGTTAATTTTTAAATTCTGTTTAGTGCCATGGAGAATTTGACTTAAATTTGTGCGATAATAAACTGGGAATTGTTGATAGGATTATGAAGGTGTATATTTTCCTTCAGAATAATGAAAATAGATTTACAAAATTCCTGGTTTTTAGTATTCTAAGTTAAATATAGTTTGTTAAAATTCAGTTTGCTTTTATTTCTACAAAAATTTGGATACATGTATTAAGATTACTTAATAGTGACTTTATTTTGATAATGTATGACTGGCCTTACAAGGTCACATCAATTTTTTAAAAATCAGGATTCCATTGTTTTAAAGGAATTTCAGTTTTTGGCATATAAAATATGTATTTGCTAAATGTAATCAGTTTTTCTGTTTTGAAAAAAATCCATTCTAATAGTGTCACCAATTTTAAGCACCTTTCTAAACTAAAAACCAAATGAACTTGCTTTGTATAAGTTCATATTGATCTGTACCTGATACATCCTTCATTGACTCAGACGAACAACCCTTTTTTTCACTACACATATACAGTAGACCCTTGACTTACAAACTCAATTCATTCTCAAGGGCTGGTTGTAACTCAAGTTGATCAAGTAAAGGATCAGGCTCCTCTACACAGCCTTCAAAGTCTGTATACAGGCAGATCTCAATGTCCTTAGACATTGGCCCAGGATTTCTCAACCCCACTCAAGAAAGGATGTTGTAATGTTCCTTCCAGAACTCTTTAAGGGTTAAACCTATATCTGAGAACATCTGGAATCATAAGCAGCCAGCATTCAGGTCTTAACTCAAGACTTTGGTTGTAAGTTAAAACTAAAATTCTGGTCATAATTCAAGTTGTTCATATATCAGGCCTGTCATAACTCAAGGGTCCACTGTAATTAGGTAATAAAAATCTTTATCCACTGGTCATGCCTTGTCTTAAAGTTTACTTGCTCCTCTAAAGTATTTTGGGTATATAGGCTTAGTGTTCATCTTAGATTCTTTAGCAGGAAGTGATTTATTCTTTACTGTTTTAGTGAAGTTGTTTTTTGGAAATATAAGCTAAAAACTATATTTTATTGAGATTATTAGTTACAGTGGCTACCAACTCTAAGATGAAGTGCCCTCAGAGAACTTTAAAACTTTAAGCTGTGTATAGAAACTGTCGTGTAACATTGAAACATTGTCAGTTTTATAAGTTACTATAAATGTTTTTGATTATCAGCTCACAGGTATTTTTCTATAAAAAGTTGACAATTAAAGGTCATAAGTGGATAATGGCATTTGGGAACGATGTGAAAATACGTTTCCTCAAAAATATTACCCTAAGCAGTGTTTGTATCTGTTTTGTGTTTGTCTATGAAATATATTCCAGTCTTTGTTTCTTTCTCCATATGTAAGGGAAAGTCCTGAAATAGAGACTAAATTATACAAAGCTGACAGTTAAATACAAGGTAATAATATAGGTGCTTCCCTTTCAAAGGTTTATTAATATATATGGTTGTCATAATGCATGTACCTGGTAAACAGTGTACATATACATATACAGATGTTTATGGTGTATAAAGTTTTCTATACCTACATAGAACTATCTTCGTGAATCTTTGTTCAGTAACATGCTAATTCCTTTTTATTCTTTAGTGACAGAATGCTAATATTCCTTATACTCTAGCAGAGGATAGAGGAATCTGGTCCAGATGGTGAAGTGAATTTTTGAATGAAAAAGAGGAAAGAAAAAAAGATAATAAAAAAATTGCAACAAATAATGTTTTCTTCATAATTTTTATTGGCCACTTGAAGAGCCTACATTATTTCTAGACAAATAAGGTGCCTGCCCTAGCACTACGTATTCCTTCAAAAGAGTAGACATGCTACTGTGGCGTGAGGTTGGTTTTTGTTCGATCTGCTACCAGGGATATTATAAGCACTGCTTTTAATATAAACAGGTATTTCTCAAAGGTGTTACATATGGACCAACTTTTTCTTCATTAACTTCCATTGTTAACTTATATTCTGTAAGGTTTAACCGTAACAATGTTTATCTCAACCAGGTTATTTATCTGCACAATTAAGGTATGTAACTAATGTAAAAAAGACAAATCCTTCAATTTGTCATTCTCAATGTTTGAGTTAAAGCCTAGGCTAAATATTATGTTGGTTTGCAGTGAATTTTTCTTGGGAGGATTTTGGTTTTGTGATATATTTGTGAATTAGGGAATAGATGTTAAATATTATTTTATAGATAAGTGATTTGTACATGGTTAGTTACAAATAAAACTGATACTAAATCCCAGGCTTCCTGGCTTTCTAATTCAGTGGTTCTGCTAAATATATAAAACCTTTGCCTGTGTAACATAACCAGGAGTGCTGAAATCCCTTCTTGACAAGAAAGTACCCTTGTCTCAGTTTTCCAATTAATCAGCACATCTTGTAGCAAATGCTTAATATAATGTCATTTCCAATGCAGTCATTTGTATTTTTTAGAATATCTCCTGTAGTTGTTTGGGTATCTGAATCATAATTGAGAATATGATGAGAGTTTGAATCATTCCCCAGGAAAATATGCATTTATATTTGCTGGTTTCAAGGAAGTTCATCCACACACCCAAGTTAAGAACACTTGTGACCAAAAAAAAAAAGAACAGTTGTGACAGAGCCTTAACACCTCTACAGGAAGGAATTCATATTTTTCATGAGATGTAGTTCACTTGTTGACTGGCGGGGGGCGGGCGGGGGCAAAGCAGCATACTCCTGTAATAGAGCTAAAGAAATAAATGTTCACCATCTGAAAGATGTAAAAATTAATGACTACTTTAGAACAAAAAGACATTTCTGAAATTCAAGTTTCTTCATGATAATATAATATTTAAGTTACTGAATGTAAAAGATTTAAAGGAAGAATAAAATGAGCTATGTATATAAATTATAGGCTTTGGAGCTTAAGTATTATACATATTTAAATGGTACAGTTATTGTCCAAGAAGGCTGTATGTATATATCGAATTTTAAAGTAAAATAAATAGTTCAGATGTTTGATACTGTGGCTGCTTATTAGAAATATATATAAGTGGCAAAAGTTCTTTAATACTTAGCAAGAAAACATGGTTGTAAGAGGGCATCTAACCAAGAGGAATCTATTTAAAATGTGTTTTAAAAAAAAAAATGTCAAATGTAGGGAACAGGGAAAGGGGATGTTAGTCGATCTCCTGTAGTGAGTCGTAGTCTCTGAGCCACGACAGCACAAATAAAATTAATATAGACAGAAATGAGACAGAAAAAGCTGAGCTTCAGGTCTGATCAGTGCTGCTCTGGGCAGCAAAGAGGAAAGACTCCAAGCTTGCCACACCTTTATATTCCCTACATCAGGGAGTAACACATGATTCAGAGAGCAGGTGATAATCCTGAACAATGAGGAATTTATGTAGATGAAGATTTTCTTCCTCCCCAGGAGAAATGAGATAGAAAAAGCTGAGCTTTGGGTCTGATCAGTGCTACTCTGGGCACCGAAGAGGAAAGATTCCAAGTTTGCCACACCTCTATATTCCCTACATCAGGAAGTAACATGATTCAGAGGGCAAGTGATAATCCTAGAACAATGAGGAATTTATGTAGATGAAGATTTTGTTCCTCCCCAGTGTGTTTTCAACTGGTGTAATCCTGCTCTGAGGCATGAAAGCATCACCACTGAGGTTTTAGCTGTGGCCAGAGGTGAAAGTCGGAGTTCTGTCTCAACATACCATAGCTGGTCTATGGGCAGGAAAACTAGGTCTAATGATGATTTAATTGTGAAATGATTTTCCCCCAAAATTATGTAGAATTACTTGACATTTGCTCATCGGTGCTCATTAAACTAGAAATCAATGCTTTGCCTGATGTCATTTTTACTAATTTATGCTGAAATGAAGGGAAAAAATATAAAACATTGTAGGACTGCATAACTCTGTAATCATAAAACTCCGCTAGCCCCAACTGTGATTGAATGTGAGTAAATAGATAAAGATGCTTCTTAGTTCCAGGACACTAGATAAGATCCATATCAGCCATAATTATCCAACTCTTTGTTTCGGACACCACTATCTATAGAACAATCTACAAAGCATCTGCTGACAATCAGTACATGTAAGGCTAATTAACATGCAAATGTAAGACCACTAACCTTTGTTCCCTCTTCTGTAAATTTCGCCTGTTAACTTCCCTACAACCCCCTATAAAAAGAGCCTCGGACTCTGGGCTGATGGCCTCTCTAAGCTACTTTGCTTTGGGAGTGCCGTCTGGCCAGACTAAGGTCTGTTTCACTTTCCAACTTGTCCAGTGTGTTCCTTCCCGGGTGTTCTTCGCTGCAGTCAGCTCCTTGGAGCATTTGGTAAGGCCTTTGGTCTTACATTCTGGAGGCACCACTGGGATCCCCGGCTGTGCTCCACTCAGCTCCTTGGAGCATTTGGTAAGGCCCTCGGTCTTACATTCTGGAGGCACCAATGGGATCCCCGGGTGTACTCCACTTCAGCTCCTTGGAGCATTTGGTAAGGCCCTTGGCCTTACATTCTGGAGGCACCGCTGGGATCCCTGGGTGTGCTTCACTATAGTCAGCTCCTCGGAGTGTTTGGTAAGGACAGCGGTCTTACAACATGAATGTGTTGTGAAACTAAAATTCAATTGGATTTATCTTGAATGTTCATAAATTTGAACTATAAAACATTTGTAGCCTATTTCAGTCCCTAAAGTTGGCTGGGGTTTTTAAGTTCTAAAGTCTAATAATCCCACCTGGCTAGCTAATAGGTTTTATCTTCTCTCCTTGATTCTGGGTTATTTTGTCACTCAGATCTATTTCTCCTCTAACATTGTGGACTCAACAGGGTTCGAGGTGCAAGGCAGGTAGGGAACAAATATTGTATTCATTCCTTCCATATCTGAGAACTTTTCTCTCTTCGGTCCTATGGAATCAACTTTTTACACTCACCTCTACAGCAATTTTACCTGCTTGGAACCACCATATCTTAAGAATATTCTTTTGGGAGCACACTTAATTCTGGAAAAAGGAGAGAACAATGGCTGTCATATCAAGGCACATCATGATCCAGGGTTTTATTGTCTTCAGGGCTTTCTTTGTAGTAAGATGATATGGGATAATGCTTTCTCTTCAAATATTAGGATCTAGGTTAGATGTATATACAGAAAAACCTATAATTGTTTAAATACAATAAAAATTTATCTATAAAAACCTAACCTGTTAATTGGACCCTGATGTACAAAGACACCCAAGATCCAGATTATTCTGTTTTCCAGTTTACTATCCTTGAGTATTACCCTGTTCCACAGGTGGTTCACCCTCATTTCCACATTCTTGCTATCAGCAAGTCAGGAATGGGAATGGGAGGGCATGACCCTGTCCCATAAGGGAAATGTATATGTTACTTTCAGTCATACAACATTAGCCAGATCTAAACTACATGGCTGTCCCTAGCTGAGTTTCTTTTTCTTTTCTTTTCTTTTCTTTTTTTCTAGGTCGGGAGAAGGTTTATTAGATATTTCTGCCCAGGAAGGGACCTTTTCAGATCAGGAAAACTGGTCCACTGACATTTCAGGCAGGAGAGCAGCCACATGTGCAGGGCTTCACTTTCATTTATATTTCAAGTTACACTAGAAGCCTATCTTAGAGCAATGGCAGTTTCCCCTGGGGTTCTCTGGGAATGGCTAATTCATTTCAATGGTGTGAGGATGTTCAGGGTTCTATGATCAACCTTCAAGTTTCTGAGTTCCAGGAACTTGGCCCTAGATGAAAGAATTTCTGGGCAAGGTAGTCTTTATTCTGGATCAGTGTGTACCAAAGTAAAATTCAAGGTTTCTTTCTTATAAAATACTGAAGAAGGATATTGGGATATAAATAGCACTTTTGGGCCAGGGATTTAGTTCAGTGGTTCCTCCGCCTGCCTCGAAAGTGCAAGGACCCAAGTTCGATCCCTGGTACCAAAATAAATAAATAGCACTTTTATCGCATCATTTGTCAGGCTGGGTTTTATCACACAGCAGCCAAAATGATGCCAGAACTCCTAAAACATGTTACACCAGCTTAGAAAACTCACTGGAAAGAGGCAGTATTTTCTATTATTTTCCTGGAGGGAGGGTAGGATTTGAATAGCCAAGTTTGGCCACTTGTAATAGATAAAATTAGGAAATGTTGAAGAAGACCAATAGATAAGGAAATAACCTCAGCAAAGCTCACAGTTCCAATTGTGGTAGATTGTACAAAGATGGAGATTGTACAGAAACATTAGCGCTCCAGAGAAAGGAATGTTCAGGTACAGCTTATATTTTGATATGACTTGATCCTAGAATGGGAAGACTTGCTTGGTTTGAGAACAAGCTGGAAGCTGGTTGTCATCAGATCTTGAAGCCCTTATCATCAACCATTTGGTCTCTCTATATCTCTGACTCAGTTTCTCTCTCTCCCTCTCCCCTCTTTCTCCCCTCTCTTTGCATATAGTGTGCATGCATTGAACATTTTAAAGCAGGAACTTTACATCATTTGTTTTATCGAGACTATTCTCCTGAATATGTTGACAATTCCAGACTTGTAGGGGCAAGAGCAGTTGAGAATGTTGTTATAGTTGAAAGAGTAAATCACATGAGCCTCAATAAGGGGAGCAGTTTTAGGCTCAATGAAGAACACACATAAGTGGGGATAAATTGATCTGGACCTCTAAATTACATTTGGGAATGAAAGAAATGTAGGGAGCATGAAAAAGGAAGGATAGGGCGGGGATTTAGCTCTTCTTTTGCCACCTGCCACGTGCAAACTCAAGGACCCGAGTTTGATCCCTGGTACCAAAAAAGAAAAAGGAAAGACTATTTCCCAGTTTTCTTGCCTGGATATTGTTAGGCCATAGGTAAAGAATCTATACTAAACAAGCCCTAAAATATAAGACAGCAAATTTTTTCTCTACATTCAGTCCAGAAGTGAGCAGAGTGTTGCATGTTGGCAGAGTGGTTCTGCCTCATCAAATTTTTCATGGGCTGAAGTTTTTTCATTCTCTTTCCTCACAACTAGTAAGTTGTCTTCATCTTCATGGGCACAACTATAGTAAAATATCACAATAAAAAATCACACAAAGGATCACTCAAGACCATGAGTTTGAGACCAACCTAGGCAACAAAATGAGACCTATCAGTAATGATGACGATCGTGACGATGATGCTTCACTTGGTAGTTGTGTTCCTTCCCTTAAATTCTTTTTATTAATAGAGATGACAAGACTCCATCCTTTATTCTTCACTTTACTAAAGCTTATATATCCTTGAAGGCAGGATTTATGGCATATAATTAATATATATGTATATATATCAAATAAGTGGAGATAAATTGATCTGGACTTCTGTGTTTGAGTGACACAGTGCTTCTTGGTATCCTACACTGGGGCAGCCCTTCTCTGCTTGTCTGGTAACAGGGTCCATTGCTTGCTTTCTATAATGCCTTTCTCACATGCTAAAATTGTTGCTTATCAATTTTATACTCTTTAATCTCCTCTTGTCCCGGGCTTTGCCCACCATCACCAGAGGGCACAGGGTGAGGACCTGGCACAGCTTGGAGCAGGGGCTCCATCCCTGTGCTCCCCACAACATGACCAGCTTAGCCGCACAAGGCCTGGTTGTCCCGTTCCCCCCACTGCCTCTGGCCTCCTGGCTCTACTGCTACCTGGTTCCATACTACAGAGGCACAGTGGGTCATAAAGGCCATTGTCCTGAGCTCCTCTCAGGCTCCTCGATGAAAACTGAAGCCCACTGGAAAAGTGAAGAGAATCTCTGCAATAAAGGCACACCAGCCTTACCAGCCACACATGGTAAGTTGGAGGGATCATCACCTCCCATCAGAACCTGGACTATCTTCAGGGGAAGGGCAGCTGAAACCTGCAGTAGTTCAACCCTACAGGAGGACAGGAAGTTCAACTTGGGACTAGCAGGCAGAAATCTGCCTGAATCTCACAGGTCTGCTAATGGCTTGCTGAGACTCATTGACTTATATCTGCACACATTGTCTATTGTGACAGCAGAGACACACCCTGAATGAGGCCCTTCATTTTTATTTTTTGTTATTTGCAAAAAAATTTTTTTTCTCTTCTTTGTAATTCTTAATTTTCATTTTTTCTACTCTTTTCAAATTTTTATTTTTCTCTTTTTCTTTCTTTCTTTTCTCTTTTCTTTCACTCATTCTCTTGCTGTCCAACATTGTTCTTTTTCTCCCTTTTTGTTCCTTTCTGGACCTAATTTGGATTTCTCCTTTATTTTTCTTTTCTTCTCTTTTTCCTTTTCTCGATTATCATTAGTTTTAAAGGAAAGTAAATACAGTATCTAACCTCCCTATTGCTGTTAGGTGGGTCTGTTCACGTCTTTGTTCTTTCTTGCCTTCAATAGTTTCTTAGAGTTTGCGTGATCTTCCTGTGTCTTCTGGCCTCACTGCTAACCTTTCCTGATCCTTCTACCTATCTATCTGTCCCTCCCTCCCCAACTCCTTCTAACTCCACATTCTGAAAGGTAAAGCTGCTATACTGAAGAATTTATTCACTATAAACATACGTTGGGTTGGTTCTCGATTTTGATTTAATTCACACAGTTAAAGGTAATAAATTAATAACTACTACAAATTGTCATTTTCTAAGCTGTGCTTGATGCTATGGTGTTGCTGATTGTATCATTTGGGCTAAGATGTTGTGAGTGCCTTCCTCATATAATGAAAATGAGATAGCCTCAGAGTCATTAGAGACTCAAAACCTAAAGACCAGCTATATCTGGAGACACCTCTGACAAGCAATCATTCCACAAGGGTTCTAAACACAAGCAACAAAGATACTTACAATAAGCAATTCTGAAGTATCAACACAGGAATTAAACCAAGGACAGTACCAAAAAAAAAAGAAAAAGAGAAGACATTTAAGCAAGACACAAACTCAGGCTTCCACCCCACAAATGACTAATTCTGGGGAAAACGAGGTGGAAAAATATGATAATCAATGACCTGGACACCCTGAACTGATAGCACAGGAAGTAACAAAACAGATGAATGAGGCTGTAGAAAAACTCAAAATAGAAACAATTTCCCAGATAACTACAGAGATGGTGAGCAGAGTGAAAGACATGATTAGAGGCTCTAGAAGAGAAACAGATGAAAAAGTAGATGAGCTCAGAACCATGCTGGAAGCCATGAATGCCCTGCATAAGAAAGAAATGGAAACCATGATCACCCAACATAAGAAAGAAATGGAATCCATGAAAAAGATTCAAGCAGATATCCAGGGGATTAAAAACTCCATTGAAAGCATTCACAGTAGATTAAGGGAATGTGAAGATAAGAGTGTCAGATATAGAAGACAGGATTGCAGTTAGTGACCATGAAAACAGAGATTTCTTAAAAATAGTAAGGGACCACAAGAAATCAATCCAGCAGCTGCTAGATGATGCAAAGAAGAATAACATAAGACTGAAAGGAGTCCACGAAAAAACAGGAGAAAGTACAATTGACATAAAAAACTGTTCACAGAAGTAACAGTAGAAAACTTCCCGGACAGAAGTAGAGAATTGGACATACAGATAAGTGAGGCATATAGAACTCCAACTAGCCATGATCAAAAAAAAAATCTACACCTAGGCATATAATAGTCAAGATCCCAGAAACCCAACAGAAGAACAAAATCCTACAAGCAGTTAGAGAAAAGAAACAAATCACCTACAAAGGAAAGCCCATCAGAATCATAGCAGACTTCTCAACACAAACCCTCAAGTCAAGGAGAGCCTGGAGTGAAATATTTAAAGCCCTAAAACAAAATAACTTCCAACCTAGATTGTTGTATCCTGCAAAATTATCTTTCAAAATTGATGGGGAAATTAGACCCTTCCAGGACAAAGAACACCTGAGAAATTTCATGCACACTAAACCAGCATTCCAGACAATTCTAACCAATATCCTAGAAAAAGACAAGGAAGGACACAACTCCATGAGGCCCAACAGAGGGAAGCCACCAAGCAAGGGTAGAAACTAAAGGGAAAGGGGGAAAAATAAAAAATAAAAGAGCCAACAACAGCAAAACATCATGACAAGGACAAGTCAATTATCTATCAATTATAACCATCAATGTTAATGGCCTCAATTCACCAATCAAAAGAAATAGACTGGCAGAATGGATTAAGAAGCAAAATCCAACAATATGCTGTATACAAGAAACACACCTACCTCAAAAAGAAATTCAAAGACTAAGAAATTCAAGTAAAAGGATGGAAAACAGTTCTCCATGTGACTGGAACCCAGAAAAAAGCAGGGGTAACAATCTTATTTGCAGACAAAGTAGATTTCAAACCAAAACTAATTAAGAGAGACAAAGATGGTCACTACGTCCTTGTGAAGGGAGCAATCCAAGAGGAAGAGATGACAGTCATAAATATATATGCACCAAATACGAATGCCCCCAACTATACAAAACAAATATTAATGGGCATGAAAAACCAAATAAGCACTAATACAGTTGTAGTGGGGGACCTCAATACCCCACTATCACACAAATAGACAGATGATCTAGACAAAAAGTCAACAATGAAATTCTAGAACTGAACCAAGCTATTGAACAAATGGATTTTCTCCAAAATAAATAGGTCATATTTCTCCAAAATAAATGCTATTGAACAAATGGGTCATTCTCCAAAATAGACCACATTCTAGCTCATAGGACATGTTGAAGTAAATGTAAAAGAATTGAAGTTACCCCTTGCATATTATCAGACCATAGTGCAATAAAATTGGAGATCAATAGCATGAGAAAACACAAAAGCCACACAAACACATGGAAATTGAATAACACGCTCCTGAACAACCAATGGGTCACAGAGAAAATTAAAGAAGAAATTAGACAGTTTCTACAAGTAAATGATAATGCCAGTAAAACATACAGAAATTTATGGGACACAATGAAAGCTATTATACGAGGGAAATTCACAGCAGTAAATGCCCATATTAGGAAAACAGAGAGAGCTCAAATAAACAACCTAATGCTGAACCTCAAGTTCCTAGAAAAAGAAGAGCATGATAAACCCAAAGCTCTCACAAGAGAGGAAATTATAAAGACCAGAGCAGAAATCAATGCAATGGAGACTAAGAGAACAATACAAAAAAATCAATGAATCAAGGGTTGGTGTTTTGAAAGAATAAATAAAATCGATAAACCTTTAGCCAACCTTATCAAAAAAAGGAAAGAAAAATCTCAAATCCATGCAATTAAGAACAAAAAAGGTGAAGTCACAATAGATCCAGCAGAAATCCAGAGGATCATCAACACCTACTTCGAGGACTTGTACTCTAATAAAATGGAAAACACAAAAGAAATGGACAGATTCCAAGACATACGAATTGCCAAAGTTTAATGAAGAAGATATAGAAATTCTAAACACACCAATTGCAATGAATGAAATTTAAAATGTAATTAAAAATTTACCAACAAAGAAAACCCAGGTCCTGATGGCTTCACTGCTGAATTCTACAAGACATTTAATGAAGAACTATCACCATTACTCTGTAAACTCATCAATGAAATTGAATGGGAAGCAATACTTCCAAATTCGTTCCTAGAAGCAAATGTTACTTTGATTCCAAAACCAGAGAAAGATCCAACCAAAAAAGAGAACTACAGGCCCATCTCCTTAATGAACATAGATGCAGAAATCCTCAATGAGATAGTGGCAAACAGAATACAGAGGGTCATCAAGAAGGTCATATACCCTGACCAAGTCAGATTTATCCAAGGGATGCAGGGATGGTTCAGCATACGTAAATCAATAAATGTAATACATTATATTAACAAAGGCAAGGACAAAAACCATATGATCATCTCAATAGATGCAGAAAAAGCATTTGTCAAAATCCAACACCCATTCATGATAAAAACCCTACAGAAAATTGGAATAGAAGGTCAATTAAGGCTGTCTATGAAAATCCAACAGCCAACATCATACTAAATGGTCAAAAACTGAAAACTTTCACGCTAAAGTCAGGAACAAGACAAGGATGTCCAGTATCACCACTCCTGTTCAACATAGTTTTGGAAACATTAGCCACAGCAATTAGAAAAGAGAAAGAAGTAAAAGGAATAAAGATAGGAAAGGAGGAAGTTAAACTGTCATTATTTGCTGATGTTATGATACTTTACATAGAATACCAAAAAACTCTGCCAAGAGACTTCTACACTTAATTGACAGATTCAGTAGAGTAGCTGGATATAAAGTCAACACTCAACAAACAATAACCTCCTTGTACAAAAATAACAGACTCACTGAGAGAGAAATTAGAGAAATAATTCTTTTTTTGTTTTGTTTTTGGTACCCAGGATGGAACCCAGGACCTTGTACTTGTGAGGCAGGTGGCAGAACCACTGAGCTAAATCCTGGCCTGAGGGGTGTTTTTTTGAGACAAGGTCTTGATATGTAATCCAAGCTAGACTTGAACTTGCTATGTAGCCCAGGCTGGCCTTGAGCACATGATATTTGTGCTTCAACCTCCCAAGTGCTGGAATTACAGGCATATGCCACTATGCTTGCCTTAACATTGTCTTTTGGACAGCCAAAACTTTAGTTTTAATGAAGTCCAACTTAACTTAGGGCCAGGGATTTAGCTCAGTGTTTCCATCACCTGCCCTGCAAGCACAAGGACCCAAGTTTGATCCCTGGTACAAAAAAAAAAACTGGTTTTTTTCCTAAAGCATGCTTGATCATCACTAAACCCAATATCACTTAGATTTTTTTATATTATCATTTACAAATCTTATAGTTTTGCTTTTTACACTTACGCCTTTTATCCATTTGGGTTAATTTTTGTATAAGATATAATGTCTATGTCTAGATTTATTTTCTACATATAAATACCCATTTGTTCTGGTACTAATTTTTGAAAATATTATCCTGTGACTATTGAACTGCAAAGGTACTTTTTTTTTAAAACTATGCATATCATTTTATTTGTAACCCCATGTGTCAAGAAGGGACACTGTTAAAAGTAACAATCACTTTAAAAGCAACAACCAACAAACCAGCATTTAATTTGGTATTTAAAATAATTAAAAATCAAACAGAAGCAGTTTCTAAAGTAACTAAGATAATTCATGACAAATGCCATTAATTCAAGCTCTACTTACCGTAAATATTTTTCAACATGGGTAACCTAAAATGTACCTATGGAGATAAAATAAGGGCGTAAATTAGCAAAGTATTAAATAAGATTTCAGTGAGTCCCTAAAATTATTTTTAAGAACTTTAGAACTAATTCACTATATCCAAAAACAGATTAACTACAAATCTTGTTTAAGTTCTTTCATACATGACCTTATTAGAAACAATGCATTTGCATTTACTAGCAAAATTCATGGCAATAAGTATTTTTAAGTGTATTTTATTTCCCAAATATGAACTGCATAGGGACTTTGTCAAAGATCAGTTTGCTATGTTTTTGAGAGTCTATTTCTAGTTATCCATTCTGTTCCATTTATTCTATTTATTCTTTCATCAGTACCACATTATCATGATTATTATCATTATATAGTAAGACTTGAAGTCAGTGTCAGTCCTCCAACTTTTTTCTTTTCCTGTGACATTACGTTGACTATTGAGGGTCTTCATATAAAATTCTCCATATAAACCTTAGACTCAGTTATTTGATTTCTACAAAGTAACTTGCTGAGATTTTGATTTGGGTTGCTTGAATGTATACAGCAAGTTGGGGAAAAGAGTGCTACTTTTAAATTAAAAGGAATACTTACAAATTATGAATAATATTTTTAAGCAAAACATTTATTGGTACATTTTAGATGCACATAATGATAACATTCATCATTGGGAATTTGTACCAGTACATGATATATCTTGCTTCTTTTTTTCCCCGACTCCTCCCCTCCCTTTGACTCCTCTTTCCCTCCTTATATACAAAAGCTTTGTTTCCATTTTTTCCTTCAATTTTCTCTGTTTTTGGTCCCTTCTTTCCTTTCCTTCTCCTCGTTTCCCTTCTCATTTGAACATTTTCTTCCGATTTCCCAATATCTATTGTACATTTTAGTCTTTATTTCCACTTTTGGTTTCTCACACCAGAGAACACGATATTTCGATATAGTTCACTTAAGAGTATGGTTTCTCAAGACCTAGAGCCTGCCGGAGTCCAGCTGCTGGGCACGAAGAGGCTGGCACTGCAGAACTGCTCGCCTGGGGCTCTCCTGCGGAGGGAGAAAAGCGGTGAAACTGGAAGAGCAAGCCCTCCGCAAACTCCCCGCTCCCACTCAATTGGGAGGCACAGCAGGACTAGACTTCTTCCATCTGTTTGAAGCGCGACATGGCCCTTTGGACCTGCTTTGGCCAATAGAAGGAGAGCAAAATACCACTTTAGGATGAAAACATTTCATTGTGGGTGCTCAGCTCTCCTTTCCTGATTGTTCCTTGCCTTGTGATTGTGAGATCTGAAGTGCAACAGTGAGTTACCATGTAATGGACAACTGTCCTAGAGAGGTTGGGCTTGGCCACAACTCTGTCAGGCCTGCCAGGAACAGTGCTTTTATGCCTCTGCTGCCCTCTTCTGGCCATCATTGGACACCAGCACTGGAAGAAAAAGGCCTGATAATTTATACCTAAAAGATCACTAAAGGAATGGGAACAGAGCATGTTCATAGCCTTAAATCCGTCATTGGCTTCTTAGATATGATACCAAAAATGCAAAAGTAACAAAAAAAAATAGAGAATTTGGACTTACCAAAATTTTTCAAAATTGGTGTTTCTATGGATATCATCAAGAAAGGACAACGACATCTCAGAATAGGAAATGAGTTGGGGAGGATCATTTTTTATTTTAGTAACCTCTAAAGTGTAGCATTTCCTTCTATTACAAATGTAGGCAAGTATGTGGGGAAACAATTTTTGCAAATCACTCATTAGATAAAAGACTAGTGGTTGGAATATAAAAAGAATTATAATTTAACAATATAAAGACAACCCAATTTAAAAATAGACAAAGGATTTTAATAGACATTTCTGCAAATAAGATATACAAAAAGCTAGTAAGCACATAGAAAAATGCTCAAAATTGTTTGTCAAGGAAATGTATATCAAAACTATTATTGGATACCACTTCATACCCACTATGATAGCCATTTAAAAAAATAGCAACTATTACAAAATTATGGAGAAACTGGGACCCTAATACATTGCTGAAAAATGATGCAATCACTTTGGAAACAGCCAGTTCCTCAAAATGTAAAACATAAAATTGTCATATGTCTCAGCAATTCCGCTGCTAGGTACATGCCCAAGAGAACTGAAAACATGCCTGCACAAAAGCCTATTCATTAATATTCATAGCACCATTATTCCAGCCAAAAGTTGGAAACAACCCAAGTATTCTTTAACTGATGAATGGATAAAGTGGTATATCCATATAACAGAATATCATTCAGCAATTAAAAAAATAAAGTGCTACCACATGCTCTAACATGCACAGACAAGGAATATGCTAAGTGAAAAAAGCCCATCACTAAAGAGCACATATTGTATTATTTTATTTTTAAGGAAATCTCAGAATGGGCAAATCTATACAGGCAGAAAGATCAGTGGTTCCCTAGGGCTAGGTGTGGCTTAGAGAGGAGGATGTGTGATTGTTACTGCATACAGAGCTTTCTTTGGAGGCAATAAAAAATATTCTGAAACCAATTATGGTGATGGTTACACAAGTCTATGAATACACTAGAAAACACTGAGCTGCAAACTTCAGGTGAATAGTCTGGTGTATGAATTGTTTCTAATAAAGCTGCTAAAAATTTAATTTAAAAAGAAATGTTAAAAAAAATATGGTCTCAAGGTGCATCCATTTAGCTATAAATGTCTCAAGCTCATTCTTCTTTATGGCAGAGTTGAACTCCATTATATATATTTTTAAAAACTCACATACTTATCCATTCATCAATTGATGGGCATTTGGGCTGTTTTCAAGATTTAGCTATTATAAACTGTGTCACTATAAACATGGGTGTGCATATGTCATTATGGTATGATGATTTAATTCTTTTAGGAAGGGGCTGAGGGTTTAGCTCAGTGGTTCTGCCTCCTGCCTCACAAGTGCAAGGTCCCAAGTTTGATCCCCAGTGCCAAAAAAAAAAAAAAAAATTCTCTCAGGGCGATACCAAGAAGGGGAATAGCTGGGCCAAATGGAACCTCTAGTTTTAGTTCTTGGAGGAATCTCCACAATGATTTCCACAGTGATCACATAAGTCTACATGCCTACCAAAAGCAGAGAAGTGTTCCTTTTTCCCCGCATCCTCTTCAGCATTTGTTATTGGTTGATGTGTTCATAGCACCCATTCTTTCTGGAGTGAGATGGAATCTCAGTGTTGTTTTAATTTGCATCTCACATATGACCAGTGATGTTGAACATGTTTTCATATATTTATTTACTGTTCCTACTTCTTCATCTGAGAATGTCTTTTCATTTCAGATGCCCATTTTTGGATTGGGTCTTTAAATGGGGGTGTCTGATTTTTTTTGAGTTATTTATATATTCTAAATAATAGTTCTGTCTGAGAAACAGCTGGAAAATTTTTTTTTCCTACACTTTGAGTTGTCTCTTCGCTGTTGGTGGTTTCTCTTGCTATGCAAAAGCTTTCTAATAAGATGAGATCCCAGTTGTTGATTCCTTATGATAGTTCCCATGTGACTGTGGTTTTGTTCATAAAGTCTTTGCCTACACCAATATCTTGGAGAGTTCTACCTAATCTATCTTCCAGCAGATTAAGCATTTCTGTTTTAATATTTAGGTCTTTGGTCCATTTCAATTTTAGGTTAGTGATGGTGGAAAACATGGGTCTAGTTTTAATCTTCAGCAAGTGGAAAGCCAGTTTTTCCAGCACCATTTATTGAAGAGGCTATCTTTCTTCCAATGAAGGTGTTTGGCTCCTTTGTCAAAGATAAGGTAGCTGAGTATGTTTGAAGTTGTTTCCGCATCTTCCATCTGTTCCATTGATCCTCAAGTCCGTTTTTTGTTTTTTGCCAGTACCATACTGTTTTTATCACAATAGCTTTGCAGTATAATTTTTAAGTCAGGGATTGTGGTGCCCTCTGCCTTGCCTTTATTGCCTAGAATTGCCTTTGCTCTTCTACGTCTCTTGTGGTTCCAAATGAATTTTAGGATTGTTTTTTCTAATTCTGTAAGATATGCTGTTGGAATTTTCTTTGCATTAAATCTGTATAGCAGTTTTGGAAGTATGGCTATTTTTACTATATTGGTTCTTCCAACCCAAGAACAAGGGATATCTTTCCATTTTCTAATATCCTTTTCGATCTCCTTTTTCAAACTACTATAGTTTTCTTTTCTTTTTTTTTTTTTTTTGATACCAGGGATTGAACTCAGGTCCTTGTGCTTTTGAGGCAGGGAGCAGAACCACTGAGCTAAATCCCCAGCCCTATAGTTTTCAATGTAGAGTTCTTTTACTTTTTTCATTAGATTAATTCCTAGGTACTTCATTTTTTTGAATGCTACTGTGAAAGGTAATGTTTCCCTAATTTATCTCTCAGTGAGTTTATTATTCATGTACAGGAATTAATTAATTAATTAAAGTGTTGATGTTGTATCCATCTACACTATTGAATTCGATTATTAAATCTGGAAGTCTTTTATTTTTTTGGTACCGGGGATCAAACTCGGGTCCTTGTGCTTGCATACCAGGCGTCGAAACCACTGAGCTAAATCCCCGGCCCTAAACTTTAATGTAAAAGAACAACTTACTAGGCATATGTGCAGGTTTCTTCTCTGGAGTTACTATTAAACAAGATCGGCTTTCACATTGTTCCACCTCATTGCCCCCTGAGTTTGCCTTTGATGAGCTAAAATTCTGGGGGTGGGGGTTGTATCTTGTTTAAGTGTCTTCTCATTTCCTTTTTCTTTCTTTTTTTTAAGTTTAATTTCTGGGTTGATACTTGTAGATTGATACAGTATTCAGACTCCTCAGGAAGTAACTACTTCTCAGAAGTGTCTTCCAGGTGTAGCTGGTTTTTGGGTTTTGAGTCTGTTGCAAGATCCTACCTCTTCAATTTATTGGGGATAAGAAGTTTCTGTTGCCTCAGCCCCTGGTTCTTTGGCGCTGGTCTATAGTATTTTTTAAGATCCTTAGGCAATTTCAGTTTTGGTTTACCAGGAAGAACAACTGATTATCACAATTATGTCACCTTGGCTAAAGTAGTATAATCAACAATAACAACTGCATCAAACACAGCCTAAAAAGTGACAAAGTATGGTAACTATTAATTTGTGATCTTTACCATCTGAACTAGATTTGTGGTGCTATAACAAAATCTAGAATGAACCAGAAAGTCGTATGCAATAAGTCCTCAATATGGCAAGTTTACCATAAGGAGAAAAGATTTAGAAGGAGTTAGGGAGGAAAAATAGAGAAATAGAAGATTTTAGAAGCAAGGCTTGAGGACAATGGAAGATCATACAAATTTTGGGAAACTGGTGATGAAGAGAGGAAGGAAAGAGAAAAGGAAGAAATAAAAACATAAGAGACCACAACAACAACAACAAAACTAGAAACCATGTTCACATTCATGTAAAAACAAGAACAATCAAGAAAAATAAACAGAACAAGAACAAAAACCAGAAAAGGGAAAAAGAAAAAAAGAAAAGAAAAGAAAGAAGAAAATAAGGAAAAAAGAGAAAAAAAGTCCAATTCAGGTGTGTCTCTGCTGTCACTGGCAGACAACATGGGCAAACAGAGTCCAGATCCAAGTTCTTTAATCCTAGCAAGCCAGCCATTGATTTATGGTGACGTAGTAGATAATCCCAAGGAGACTAGACCTTTAGTTCCATTGGCTGGTTTCTGGCTATGAGGCTGGGACCAGATTTGTTGAATCTGCCACAGTCTGTGTGCCTCCTGCTGGTGAGAACTTGGCACCCTCACAGAGATACTGGGTGCCACTGGATGGAGCTGGCCTGTAGCTGTTCTGAGCTCATTTGGCGCCACTCCAACATGGCTACTGGCCAATCACCCTTTCCTGGGTGACATCTGAGCCCAAAGATCTCACCAACCATTGCAGTCCACTACATCCACTGCTCTGTTCCAGTGGTGCATTTCTCTGTGTAGGCCTCTGGGGTCACCAGTAGTCACCATGCATCAGCAGGTTTGACCCTCCCTTCCCTGTGAGTGCAGAGTCTGGGACAAAGTGCTGCCTGCCACCTCCCTCTTTTTCATTGAAGTGTCTCTTTTGGCTCTTCCTGTGGACTTCAATTCTTGCTTCAGATCCTTCCTGGGTACCAGGGACCCAATTCTCTTCTTCTTCTTCTTCTCTGCATGCTGCTATATTCCAATGTCAGGACACCAAATCCTGGACAGCTTCTTTCTCTGCTGCTCACCTCTCCACCATCTTCCCCTCCTTCAATTATGAATAATATGAATCAATCAATAACAATGATTCCCAGGTGTGGTGGTACACACCTGTGATCCCAGCACTGAGAAGCCTGAATCAGGAGGATCACCTTAAGTTTGAGGCCAGCTTAGGCTACATAGTGAGTTTGGGGCCAACCTGAACTGCATAATGAGATGCTGTCTCCAAAAAAAAACAAGAGCAGCTCCAAGATATAGGCTTCCTTCAAGAACTGAGTAAATTCTATACTGTATAAACTGTACATCAATATTTAAAATATTTTCTCAGTTCTGTTTTTCTACTTAGCTTTCATTTCTTGTTTCTATTTTGGCTTAACTGAAAGAGCATCAACAAGTGGTCTGAGTTAGGGTACCATGTAGACTTTGTCTAAATGACAGTAATACTTAAAACCTTAGTCCTTATTTTAAGGACCTTCCAGTTGATTTTCAATCAAAATACCCATCTTTAAGACTAGGGTATAGCTCAGTGAAACACTTGCTTAGCAAAGGGCCCCAAGGTTGATCCCCATTGCTGGTGGGGGGGTGGGGATCAGTATAATAATGCTGCATGATATATCAAGTAATTGTTTGAGGAAGGTTGTTGAGTGAGAAAGACAAAAGTTATTACTCTTGGAATTTCCGAGAGAGGAAATGAAGATTGGCTAGATCATTTTAAGTCAAGTGAAATTATTTGAATAAGATGTTTCCTCCTATTTTGGAAAATTTTCAAAGTTCAAAGAATTCTGTAAGCTAGGAATGATGCCACACACCTATAATCCTAGCATTCTAGGAGGCTGTGGCAGAAGAATTGAAAATTCAAGGCTACCATACCACTGCCCCCAGTGCTGAGGAGCAGAGCTGCCCCCAGCACTTATGAGGAGGTGAGCCTTTCTGTCCACCATACCACTGCCCCCAGAGCCAAGGAGCACAGCTGCCCCCAGTACCAAGGAGGTAAGCCTTCCGGGCCACCGTACACCACCCCCAGCACCAAGGAGGTGAGCTACGAGGGCTCCAGCAACACACCCCCCCCCATTGAAATGAGAAGACACATAAACAAGGCTCAGAAACAGACTTCCACATCACCTAAAGCGACCCCAAAGGGAAATGACATGGAACAAACTGATACTTAACCACCTGGACTCCCTGAACTGGCAACAAAAGAGGATCTCGAAAAAATGAAATCAGAAATAATTTCTCATATAAGAGCAGAGATTGTGCCCATAGTGCGAGACATGATTAATAAATCTAGAGAGGACACAGATAGAAAAAAATAGAGGACCTTAGGAACATGATGGAATCCCAACATAGGAAACAAATGGAATCCATAAAACAGATGCAAACAGATTTCCAAGAGATGAAAAACTCCAATGAAAGTTTACACAGCAGAATGAGCTAATGTGAGGGCAGAATTTCAGATATAGAAGGAAAGATTGCAATCAGTGACCAGGAAAAGAAAAATTGCTTTAAAATTGTAAAGGAACACGAGAAATCAATGCAGCAGCTGCTAGATGATGCAAAGAAGAATAACATAAGACTGATTGGAGTCAATGAAGAAAGAGGAGAGAATGCAGATGACATAAAAAAACTGTTCACAGAAGTGATGGCAGAAAACTTCCCAAGCAGGGGAAAAGAACTTGGCATACAGATAAGTGAGGCATATAGGACTCCAGCTAGCCTAGATTTAAAAAAAAATCTACAAATAGGCATATAATAGTTAAAATTCCAGAATCCCAACAGAAGAACAAAGTTTTACAATCAGTTAGAGAAAAGAAACAAATCACATACAAAGGAAAGCCCATCAGAATCACAGCAGACTTCTCAATGCAAACCCTCAAGGCAAGAAGAGCTTGGAGGGCTGGGGATTTAGCTCAGTGGTTTCAGTGCCTGCCTTGCAAGCACAAGGTCCCGAGTTCAATCCCTGGTACCAAAAAAAAAAAAAGAGAGAAAAAAAAGAAAACAAGAAGAGCTTGGAGTGATGTATTTCAAGCCCTAAAAGAAAACAGCTTCCAACCCAGATTGATGTACCCTGCAAAATTATCTTTCAAAATTGATGGAGAAATGAGATACTTTCATGACAAAGAGCACCTTAGGAACTTCATGAATACCAAACCAGCACTCCAAAACATTTTAGACAATATGCTAGGAAAAGACAATGAGAATCACAACCCCAAGAAGCCCAGCAGAATGAACCCATTGGGCATGACAAGAAATTAAACCCAAAGTGGGAGAATCCAACAAACAGAAAAAGTCATGACAATGATAAGTCAATATGTATGAGTTATAAACATCAATGTTAATGGTCTCAATTCACCAATCAAAAGAAATAGACTGGCAGAATGGGTCAAGAAGCAAGATCCAACAATATGCTGCATACAAGAAACACATTTAATTCAAAAAGAAACTCATAGTCTGAAAGTTAAAGGGTGGAAAACAGTACTCCATGTGACAGGAACACCCACCCCCCCAAAAAAAGCAAGAGTAGATCAAGTGGATTTCAAATGAAAATCTGAAACACTCTGGTCCCAAGAATTTCAGATAAGGGATACTCAACTTGTATGTACAAAGCTATTGTGAACACATGTTTTCATTCCTCTCAAGTAAAAATTTAAGAACAGGACTGTTGGTTAACAGTAATACAAGAAATTTCTATATTGTTTTCCAAAATATTTATCATTTTACATTCAAAAATTTATCATTTAAAATTTATCAAAAATTTATCATTTTACATTCACATTAGCAGTATTAGAAAGTTGTAACTGGTTTATACCTAAGGTGACATTTGTTCTTTTCAAACTTTTAACTTCATCTCCCTAATGAGTGTATAATTCAATCTTGTTATTGTACGGATTAGTATTTTTCTGATTCTACTGTTGTACACCTTCCCTTGTGCTGTACTGGGTATTTATCATCTTCTTGTGTCTACTTTTTATTTTTTAAATTTTTATTTTACTTTATTTTTTTTTTTTTTGGTACTGGAGATTGAACTCGGGTCCTTGTGTTTGCAAACCACGCAGTGAAACCACTGAGCCAAATCCCCGGCCCTCTTCGGTCTACTTTTTAATTGGGTTGTCTATTAATGAGCTGTAAGAGTTCTTTTTATATTCTGGTCATAGTTTATATGCATTATAAATATGGTCTGTTTAAGGACTACTTTTCATTTTCTTAATGATGTCATTTAAAGTTCTAAATTTTGATGGAATCTCATTTATCAGTTTTTTTCTTTTATACTTCATGTTTTTTATGTCCTACGAAATTCTTGCCTACTCTAAATCCATAAACATTTTCCCTTATAATTTCTTCTTAAAGTTTTATAGTTTTAGTCTTTCATAATTAGGTTCGTAGATCCTTTCAAGTTATTTTTATGTATGGAAATAAAGGGTTGAGGTTAACTTTTTATATACAGACACCAGGTGTTCTAGTGCCATTTGCTGAAAACACTATCTTTTCCTCTGCTCTTGAATTGAGTTTATGTTAGTGTTAAATAATCTTTCAAAACCCAATGGACCATATATGTGTGGTTCTATTTCTAGATTCTCCGTTTTATTCAAATGATCTATATGTCTTTCCTTACACCAACATTGCCTTGATTACTGTAGCTTAAAAGGAAGTCTTAAAATTAGGTACTAAATGTCTTCCAACACTGTTTTTTTTATTTTTCTTTTTACTTTCCTAGGTCCTTTGTACTCCTACATAACTTTTAACTTTCAATATCCAATTCTTCATTTATAGCAAGTATACATAGACCTGAATTTGTATATTTACCTCGAGTTTTCTAATCCTGCTAAATTCAAATACAAGTTCTAGGGGCTCCTAGAGATTTCTTAGTATTTTCTCTGTAGATAATCATTTCATCTACATATAAAGATTTTGCTTCTACCTTGCCAATCTTATCCTAAATGTGCCATTTTATTGCCAGACTATTTTGGTTTGGGGCTATGTTTCAAAGTTTAATGGACAGATGATGAATAGGCATATCTGCCCTTGTTCCCCACCTTAGGGAGAAAGCATTGTATCTTCTTCATTCATATAAGGCGTTTTTGCTGGAAGTATGGAGTACATGTCTTTGATCTGTTGAGAAGGTTCTGTTCTACTTCTAGTCTCTGATAGCTTTTACCATGAACAGCTGTAGAATTTAGTCCAATACTTTTTCTCCAACTACTGACAGGATCATATGGCTTTTTCCTTTTCTCTTTTCAAATGATGACTTTTGGGGGTGGATCTTCCAATGCTGAACCAACACTGCCATCCCTATAATAAAATCACTTTGTACATCCTGCCAGATCTGACTTCTAATAGTTTGTTTTGTTAAACAAATTTCTATCTATGTTCATACTTTTTTCTTCTATTATCTTTATCCAATTTTAGGATTAGCATAATGTTGATTTCCTAAAA
This sequence comes from Heterocephalus glaber, assembly GCF_053883595.1. NCBI lineage: Eukaryota > Metazoa > Chordata > Mammalia > Rodentia > Bathyergidae > Heterocephalus > Heterocephalus glaber. The sequence goes on along the minus strand of NW_028258406.1, from coordinate 11,237,212 downwards.
TGAGGGGAGAAGTGTTCCTTCTTTTTTCTGCTTTAAATATTTGATATAATTTATCAGTTAAATTATATATGAGCCTGTTGTCATATAGGTAGGTTTTCAAGCTAGGAATATACTCTCTTTAATAGGTGCTATTCAAATTTTATATTTCCTCCAGAGTTAGTTTCATTAATTTTTCTTCCAAGGTACTTCTTAGAAGTTGTCAAATTTATTTCAAAGAAGATTTTTGTAATATCCTTTCTATATCCTTTTAAATTCTGTAAAATCTGTGGTAATGTCTCCTAGATCTTGATGTTATAATTTAAAAAATGTATAATTGATATTGTGTCATAGGAAAAAAAAGGTCTAAAGGAGCAGGGGAAGTGGGAGGGGGAAGGGAAAGGAAAGAAGGGAAAAGAAAAAATATGAGAAAAGGAAAAAAATGGAAACAAGGTCTTTGCAAATAGGGAAGAGTGGAGGGGGTGAAGAGAGCTCAGGGGAAGGGCAAAAAAATAAAAAGCAAGATACTCATGGAAAGGTACAAGATCCCAGTAATGAATGTAACTGTATTTTATACCTAAAATGTACCAATAAACTTAATGGGGAAAAAATGGTGCTGGAAAAATTGGGTTTCAACTTGCCAAATATTAAAATTAGACCTATATCTCTCACCATGCACTAAACTAAAATCAAAATGCATTGAAGATCTAAATATTAAAACAGAAACACTGAACCAGCTGGAACAGAGGTTAGGTAGAACTCTTGAAGACATTGGTGTAGGAAAAGATTTTACGAACAAAACCTCAGTTGCTCATGAACTAGCACAAAGAATCAACAAGTGGGACCTCTTCTTACTAAAAAGCTTCTGGACAGCAAGAGAAACCACTGGCAGTGTGAAGAGACAACCCACAATGTGGGAAAAAATTTTCACCAGTGGTCCCTCAGACACAGGTCTACTATCTCGAATCTATAAAGAACTTTAAAAAAATCAAGCCTCCCAAATTTAAAGACCCAATCCAAAAATAGGCATCTGAAATGAACAGACATTTCTCAGACAAAGAAGTAGAAATAGCAAATAAACATGTGAAAAAATGTTCAACATCTCTGGTCATTCAAGAGATGAAAATGAAAACAACAGTGAGATTCCACCTCTCCCCAGAAAGAATGGCTGCTACCATGAAATCAACCAATAAGAAATGCTGGCGGGGCTGTGGGGTAAGAGGATCCCTGCTGCACTGCTGATGGGAGTGTACACTGGGGCAACCACTGTGGAAATCCCTATGGAGATACCTCAGAGAACTAGGACTAGAGGTCCCATTTGACCCAGCTATTCCCCTGCTGAGTATCTTCTCCAAAGAATTAAAAGAATCATACCACAGTGATATATGTGCACCCATGTTCATAACAGCACAATTTGTGATAGGTAAAACCTGGAAACAACCCAAGTGCCCATCAACTGGAGATTGGATAAAGAAAATGTGGGTTTTAGGGGCCAGGGATTTAGCTCAGTGGTTCTGGCACCTGCCTTGCAAGCACAAGGTCCCTATTTTGATTCCCAGCACCAAAAAAAAAAAAAGAAAGAAAATGTGGCGTTTTTTTATAAAATGGAGTATTACTCAGCCATAAAGAATGAGAAATTAGAGACATTTATAGCTAAGCGGTGATAGTACCATTTATAGCACATTGAGGTGATACTCAAGTGAAATAAATAGGACACACATGTGAAAATACGAGTAGTTTCTCTAGTGTGAGAAACTGAAAGTGTAAATAAGGACTGAAAGGTATAATAGATAATGTGAAATGGGAAGAAAATGTGCAAAGGGTAAGGGAAAGTGGGAGGCATAGGGGAAAAGAAAGAAGGGGATGGAATTAACATGAGAAAAAGAAAAAATGGAAACAAAGTCTTTGTAGACTGGGAAGGGTGGAGGGGTTGAAAGGAGGGCAAGGAAATGGGGAAAAAATAAGAACCAAGATGGATGAGGTGCAAATTTGAAATGATGAATGTCATTATATTGTATACCTTAAATGTACCAATAAAATTAATTTTTAAAAAAGAAGTTTGTATTTTCTTTGCACTTACTTAAACATGTTCTCTGAGCTAGTATGTGGTCTATTTTGGAGAACAACCCCTGTGCAGCTGAAAAGAATGTGTATTCTGATTTTGTGGGGTGGAACAGTCTGTAAACATGTTAAGTCCATTTGTTCAAGAGTTTGATTGAGTTCTAGCATGTCGTTGCTTATTTTTTGTCTAGTTGATCTATCTGTTTGTCACAGTGGGGTATTGAGGTCCCTCACTACTATTGTATTAGTGCTTATTTGATTTTTCATCCTCGTTAGTATTATGTTTTATATAGTTCGGTGCACTAGTATTTGGTGCATAGATATTTATGATTGTCATCTCTTCCTCTTGGATTTTTCCCTTTACAAGGATGTAGTGTCCTTCTTTGTCTCTCTTAATCAGTGTTGGTTTGAAATCCACTTGATCTGCAAAGAAGATTGCTACTCCTGATTTTTTTCTTATAAAAAAATGTTCAACATCACTGGCATTCGAGAGATGCAAATGAAAACAATGCTGAGATTCCACCTCACTACAAAAGAATGGCTGCTATCATGAAATCAACCAATAACAAATCCTGGCAGGACTGTGGAGAAAAAGGAACCCTGCTCCACTGTTGGTGGGAGTGTAGACTGGTGCAACCACTGTGGAAATCAGTATGGAGATACCTCAAAGAATTAGGATTAGAGGTCCTGTTTGACCCAGCTATTCCCCTACTGGGTTATCTTCCCAAAAGAATTAAAAGATAAATCTGCACCCACCTTCATAGCAGTACAGTTTGTAATAGCTAAAACTTGGAAATAGCCCAATTGCCCTTCAACTGGAAACTGGATAAAGAAAATTGTGTGTGTGTGTGTGTGTGTGTGTGTGTGTGTTTTAGTAAAATTGAGTACTACTCAGCCATAAGAATGAGAAGTTAGCTAAATGGATGCACATTGAGGTCATCCTCTTGAGTGAAATAAATAGGACACACATGTGTAAATACCTAATAGTTTCTCTGGTGTGAGAAACTGAAAGTGTAAATAAGGACTAAAGGTATAGTAGATAATGTGAAATAGGAAGAAAAGGTCCAAAGGGGAAGGGGAAGTGGGAGGGATTGGAGGAAGGAATGAAGGGAATGAAATTAATATGAGAAAAGAAAAAAATGGAAACAAAGTCTTTATAAATATGGAGGGGTGGAGTTGAAGGGAGGGCAGGGGAATGGGGAAAAAATAAGAACCGAGAGAGATTATGCAAAGATACAAATTTCCATCGATGAATGTCATTATATTTTATACCTAAAATGTACCAATAAAATTAATTTTAAAAAAAGAATTTGATATAATAAAAAAGAAGTTTGCACTTTCTTCTATACCTCTTTTTACATCTATAAAGCTTAATTCCATTGGAGTTTTCCTGGAAATATAACAAGCAGGATTTACACAAAGCAGGCCAATAAAGAAGGGGAGAACAAAGAGTTTTGGTAGGACTTTCTGAATCCGTTAAGCTCCTTTGTTGACAGATAACAAAAGTTGTCATGGCTACTCAGGTACATTGTATAAAGAACATAGTTATCTAGTTAACCCATAGTTGCCTAATAACACAGTTAACCCGTAGTAGGCTAATAACACAGTTAACTCATAGTTGCCCAATTCCACATGGAAGGGTGGTCTCCTCTCCCAATACAAGACCTCAAACTGTCAAATTTCTATGCAAAAACCTAGGGAAAGTTTCTCCTTGTTCATCTTATTGACAATGGTTTTGAATAAAACACCAAAAACATGGGCAACAAGAGCAAAAATAAACATATGGATGGCAACAAACTAAAGAGCTCTGTGCATCAAAGGAAATAATCCACAAAATGAAAAGACATCATTCAGAATGGGAGAGAATATTTGAGAACCACATCTGACAGTGTGTTAAAATTACTCAGACAATGGGCAAAAAGAGTTGAAAAGATATTTTCCCAAGTGAGATATATAGATAACCCAGAGGTATGGAAAGATCCTCAAAATCACTAATGCTCCTAGATGCAAATTCAAAACCTCCAAGATTTGTCTCTGTGCACCGGTTAGCCTATTGTAAAAAAGACAAGGGAACAAATGTTGGTGAGTGAGTGGATAAAAGTTTATGGATCTGGCTGGAAGTGGTGGCACACGCCTGTAATTCCAGCACTTGAGAGGCTGAGGCAGGAGGACCACTGCGTGTTTAAGGGCTGAGTAGACTACATAGTGAGTTCAAGGCCTCTACATAGCAAGACTCTGTCTCAAAAATATATATAAATAAACAAAGTTATGGATCCTTATACACTGTTAGTGTCAAGGCACATTGATACAGCCATTATGGAAAATAATATGGAAGTTCCTTAAAACACAGCTATTGGAATTGCCACATGACCCAGCAAGCCCACTCTGTGTATACATCTAAAGGAACTGAAATCACACAGTCTGGAAAGATTTCTTCACATTAATGTTCATTGCAAGTTTATTCCCATTAGCCAAGGTATGAAAATGGTCCAAGTGTCATTTAGAATGAAAGAATAGATTTTACCATTGATCTATACATGATTAAAAATACTCACATTATGAAACTCTTAGAATTTCAATACATGGACATATAAACTTTTTTGGGCAAGTTAACCAGCAGAGCTGCTCATCACTGATGCTTTGGCATCTCTCTCAGGCCTTCTCTCTGCCTCCTTCAGCCTGTCTGTCTCTCTGTTTCTCATATACAGATTCATTAGCGTATATATATGTGTAGATTTACATCATAGATCCGTCATTCAAAAAATGAGATCCTTCCTACAGACATCCTCCACATATCGTGTATCATTTTCACATTCACAGTTTCCTTGGCTACTTTCCCTATGGGGCCAGATAGAGCCACCCGAATAGCTGCATATCATTTTTTTTTTGGTACTGGGGATCGAACTCAGGTCCTTGAGCTTGCGCAGTAGATGGCGAAACCACAGAGCTAAATCCCCGGCCCAGCTGCATATCATTTTGTCAGACACGTGGCCTATACATGGATGTTATGGAAGGTTCCAGACGCTGCCTACTTCAAACAAGGATATGAATGTGAACAGTAGCCTTGAAAAACAAGTCTTGAAAAGGTGTGTTACTGTGTATGTGAGAAGAATCCCTAACATTAGCTATGCAACATAAAGGAACACCTGTTTTAAAACCTGAAGAGTGAGGTGTGGTGGCCATGCCTGTAATCCCACCACTCAAGAAGCTGAGGCAGGAGGACTGACATGAGTTTGAGGCCAGCCTAGACTACATAGTGAGATGCTGTCTCAAAAATAAACCAAAAAGGAAACAAAACAAAAAAAGTCGAATGAGCTGCCACACAGCTCTTTGAGAGAAGTATCCATGACCATGTCTTCCAGAGGACCTACCAGGCCTGCTGCCGTCCATGTGCTTACCAGTTAACAGAACTCCAGACTTAAAATGTAGGGCTGAGGATTTAGCTCAGTGGTTCTGGCACCTGCATCACAAGCGCAAGTTCCCGAGTTCGATCCCCAGTACCAAAAAAAGAGAAAACAAACAAAAAACCCCCAAACAAACAAACTGGAAATAAGCAGACTTAAAATATATTAGTCTGAAAAGGACAGATGATATTTCAGTAATATGTCCCTCTGTTGTGTCATTGCAGATTGATCATTGTATAACTTCTCTGGCCTTGATGAGATTCCCTTTCGCATTACAGGAGTGTGTCTTTAATCCCACTAAACTGATAGCTTTTTAAGTGTTCACTGTAGCCCTGGGATATGGATCCTCCGAGATGGTGTGGGTTCTAAGGGACACATTTCTCATTGTGATTTGTTGTTATAAGTGTTCACATTGTTCTTGTTTTTGTTTTTCCTGCAAAAAAGTCAGCCATTTCCCTGTAGTTTCTATCACCGAAGTCATAGACTAGCAACTCCACCGACCCCCCCAAAGATGAATATATCCATTATGGGGCTTTGCTTTTTACCTATAAACTGTGGACTATTTCCCCTTCTAACCAAAACTAAGATGAATCAGGTCCCTCAAATACTGTGTGGCCAACGAGAAATTTGATTGGACTGATGTGAAAAAAATCCAGACTAGGTAAATCACGGGGAAAGAGAGATGACCGGTAGCCAGGAACTGGCACAGGGCAGAGGTGAGGGACTGCACTGTATGGGCACAAAAAAGAGGAAGATGTTCTGGTACTGGACAGTCGTGGAAGTTGCACAACATTGCGAATGTTCTTGATGCCACTGACCTGACCATCACAAAAAACTAACTCTGAGATTATATTTGAAATTAATATATTTATAGAAAACTGGGAATTAAAGGTATGAGTAAATATAACAGTAACTGCAACAGCCAAGGAGCAGAAGGGTGGCTGTGCAGCAGGAGCTGGCCACAGGTGGTGGTCAGGAGTGACATCAGCTGTGGAACAAGGGACCCCAGGTATGGAGCTGGTGGAGAAGTGGTTCTTGTTGCTGGTTCTCATTTCAGTGCTAGAGCTGGTGAGGGAGCTGCAGGTAGAGCTGACACCGGCTCTGCGGTGGGACTTGAGCTTGGGCTGCAGCTGGCCCTGCAGTTAGAAGAGAAAAGATCACCAACTGTCCATGTTCCTTCCACGAGACAGCTCTGTCTGCCAGTCCAACCCAGGAAATAGTCCTGATGTATGCCCCCACTGACTGGGCCAACAGAGCAGGTGGAAGCCCTTTTTACCTGCTCAGCCCATCCTGTCCCAGGTGCCCACAGGCACATACCCTGGTCCTCTCACCCTTGCTCTCTTCCTCAGTGGGGTTGGGGATGCTACAGCTGAGTCAGAGGACAGTGGGCTGGGAGGTCCACCTGGGTGTGCATCTCCAGCCAGGAGTTGAGGAGGAAGGAGACAACCCTGGGGAAAGACAAATGGGTAACAGAGTGTGAGGTCTCATCTTTGTACCGGACTGCCTACCTTTAATGTAGCAATCTTGGTCTAGACAACCCTGAGGGGATGACAGAAGGCTCCTTGGGTGGAGACCTGGATGAATGGTGTGACCACCTCTCCCTTCTTCAGAGAAGCGTGGCACCCATCACTCTGCCTCTGCTCACTGGCATGTGGCCTCTGTGCAGAAAGGGAGGGGTGTCTGCAGTGGGATTGGGTTTGTGAGCACAGGGCATGTGCTGCATGCAAGTCTGAGAAGTGAGAGCTAAGGGAGAGCATGTCCTGCCCAGCTACCCCTTATTCTTTGGCTCTTTTCTCTGCCCAGTTCTCTGTTTGTCCTCTGGGTTCCTTTCTCCATGCTTGCATTCATATCTGGGGAGGTCAGGAGACTCTCACACCCACCATTCTGTGGGCAGTATCTGCTGTTCTGTCTCGGGTGACTGTTTAGCCCCCAACTAGCATAGGAGCCCAAGAGGGCATCGGTTGCCCCCTTGGTCACTGGATCATGAACAGTGCCTAGATTACATAGTGGGAATTCATGCATATGCTTGGAAGAAAGACATAGTCAGCTTCTCTCAAGATATTGGAGTGGGCCTGGTCCCCCTGCCAGCCCCTAGGGACACCTGCTTTGTATGAACCCCATGGAGTGACTCTCCAATCTCCTTTACAATGAAGACAATAGCTTTGCCCAAGTGAGGGATTCAATGGGGGGGACACAATGCTTCCCTGTAGGGAAGGGAGATCATCCATGAGAATAAGCACAGCCGTTGCAGCAGGTCTTCCACAGGACCAAGGTCAGGGCCAGTGTTTGCCTTGGAGACCCCACTTCCTCCTACATTGATCCAGTGGGCTTGGCCTGTGAGCACTGCACTGTTCAGACTCACACAGAGGCATGGGGACATTCCCAGGACTCAGCTGCAGAGGGCGACACTCACCTTCCCATCATCTTGGCCTGTTGGGCGAAGGTGCAGGGCCTGGTGGTGCTCGGGAAGGAGGGACCAAGGAAGGTTTGGCTTTCTGGGAAAGCTGGCATCAGAGGCTCTGTGAGGGAGTGCAGCGTGACTGCTTGCCCCAGCCAGACTAGCGAGTCTTCTGCCAGGCTCCCAGCGTAGTGATTTCCAATCTATGGGGCAACGGTGGGGACACATGGAGTCAGTGGCCAAACCCTGAGGCAACAGAAGGGTTGCAGGTTGAAGCTTACTCCAAACTCCAAATTGCTTAGTGACTTTTGCCTCAAGACAGACAGGAGAGCCTTAGCACAAATGTGGTTTTCAGAGTTAAAAGTTAAATTTCAGAAGGAAACTGTGAGAAATATTACCATTTCTGGGCCAGTTTCTTAGCCAAGGAGAGGTGGCAACTGCCAGCATAAAGAGCATCAATCTGTGTTAGCCAAGACAATGTCCCTTTGTAGAGATGAGAACACAGATGCTGGTCCCCTGTGGGTGGGCCCTTATGTGAAAACACCCAGGATGTTCCCTGGGGTGCCATTGAAATGGCCCCAGGCCAGAATCAAGTCGAGGTCTCTTAGCATGAAGAGCTGGATGGTCTCAGTCACCAGCTGTCCTCTGCAATGTGGTTCAAGTCAGAAAGACCCAGCTCCTGACCTGTAGGACCCAGGGTATTGGTCTTTGAGATAGCAAGTGACAGAGAAATGGACAGAATAGGAAGAAGTCCTGATGTGTTTGGTGAACACAGCTCTGGAAATCTCATGATGAATAAGAGTTGGTGAAGGAGTGGAAGGACAGTCAGGCCAGTGCCACATGGACACTGAGGTGCAGGAGTTAAAATGATATGAAGTGGAAGAACACAAATCATCATAAGAAGTGAAGTGGTAGAATATCAAAATCCATTCTCCTATGTCCCCAAAAACATGTGGACAGTGACCTTGCCCCTAGGCAGATAGTGGGCCTGGGCAGAGAAGAATCGCATGTGGGAGGACATGAGGCCCAGATTTCAGTGGGTTTGGTGTCTACCCATTCCTGGAATGAGGTGTCAATGCTGGTATGCAGTGCCAGGGCATTTATGGTTCCTCTCTAATGCCACAGGAGATGTCTCCCCTATTTCCACCATTACCCATGGCGAGCTGGCCCTTGTTGGCATTTCAGAGCCCCAAAGTCTTGTGCAAGAAAATGGCATGAGAGACTCCAGTGACATACTGCAATCCAATGTGCTCTGTACAGGTGTGTGTCCATCCACTAGCGGGAAGCATCAGCCCCTGGCAGCCCATCATTTGGGATGTTTATGACCCCAGTGACCTTTTGTATCCCAGATCACACATTTACCTGTGTTACAGGATTCTACCCTGGTAGGAGAGGAAATGACTGTGGGGGCTGTGGATTAACACCAGACACTGGACCTGCTGACCTGCCAGGCCTCTCCTGGGCATGAATGCAACAGGACAGCAGGCACGAAACATCCCAGCAGCTACTCCTGCCAGGAAAACTAACCCTTATAGTCCCAGTCCCCCCACATCCAGAAAGAAGTGCTGGAGTTGTACAGGGAACTCACAGTGGTGTCCAGGCCAGAGTGGACGTGTGTTGGGCTTCCTGGTGTCTCTCGGTGGCTGGTGGACAGGCCGGGGAGGACCTTGTCTGGGTTCATTACTGTCTCTGAGCACCGTATTGACAGCCCAGAGAAGACCTTTCCTTTTTCTGTCTTTGATCGCCTGGAGACTAACTCTGGGAAGACCTCCTCAGGAATGACCTCCTTTGGGCTCCTGTGTGTTTGTTGGAGCCTCATGGCCAGGCCTGGGAAGACCTCCTCTCGAAAGACTTCCCCTGGGCTCCTAGGTCTTGGGGTGTTTCTCATGCCCAGGCTTGGAAAAACCTCCTCTGGGAAGACCTCCCCTGGGCTCCTAGGTCTTTGTGGGGACCAAATGGCTAGGCCAGGGAAGACCTCCCATGGGAAGACTTCCCCTGCACTACTCAGTGACTCTGGGCTACTGTCACCTGGACCGTTGGTGTCAAACCTTGCGGTCTCTGGGCTCCTGGTTGTTGGCTCTGGGGAGACCTGCCCAGAGCTAGGTGGTATCTCTGAGCACTGGGTGGCTGGGCCTGGTGAGACCTGCCTTGGTCTCCTTGGTGTCTTTGTGCCCTGAGGAGTTGGGCCTAAGGAGGCTTCTCCTGTGTTCCTCGATTTTTCTGTGTGACTGGTGGTCAGGGCTGAGGAGACCTTTACTGGGATCCTTGCTTGCTTTGGGCCCCTGGTAGCAGGGCCTTTGCAGATCTTCCCTAGGTCCCTTGGAGTCTTTTGGTGCTTGGAAGCTGGGCCTAAGGAGACCTGCTCTTGGCTCTTTAGTGTCTTGGGGTGCCTAGTGCCAGGCCCTGGGGAGACGTTTCTTGGGCTTTCTGGGATCTTCCTGATTCTGGCGGGTGAGCTTCGGGAGACTTGCCCCAGGCTCCTTGGTGGCTCTGGGTTCGTGGTAGTCATGCCTGGGGAGACCTGGCCTGGGTTTTCCCTGATGGTTGAGAGGCTCCTGCAATGTGGCCTGAAGCGTCTAGATGGAGTGAACCATCTTCTAAGTCGTTCAAAGATGCTTTCTCTGCCTGAAGTCCTGTGGCTCTTGCCTTGAGAAGTTGAGAAGCAGCTCAGCATGTTTACTGTTCACTGACTCTGGAAAAGTGAGCTCTGGAGGTATCTGTCACTCTACTGTGTTGCATGCTCACAAAGGGCTCCAAGTTCCATTTGACATGTTGCCAAGGAAGTGAGGTCATGTCTTGGGTCCACAACCTGAGCATTCCCTCTGATAAGAAGACCCTATGGCCCATCTTTATATTCATAGTGAAACCAATTGATGGCTGATTTCCTTAATATTATTATTTTTATCTAGGCATCTATCTTTCTAGGATGTACATTTGTAGTACTGAGCATTGAACCCACTGAGTTGTACTGAACTATATTACATCCCCAGACTGTTTTTTTCAGACACTCAGTAAGGGTCTCACTAAATCACTTAACTGAGCTTGTTAATGGGTTTGGTGGTGCATGCCTGTAATCTCAACACTTGGGAGGCTGAGGCAGGAAGATTACCATGAGTTCGAGACCAGCCTGAACTGCAAAATAGACACTGGCTCAGAAAAAAAAAAGAAAGAAAGAAAACAAAAAAGAAAAAGAAGAAAAACTTTAATTGGGCATGTTAGTCTCCACCTTTTGATCTTCCTGCCTCAACCATCCAGAATGCTGGAATTATTGTCATGTACCCCCCTGCCTGATTCAGTGTGCTACTGGGAAGCAGCAAAAGAAAAACTAAGCATGTTTCTCTGATTTTTCTTGTTTTGTTTTTGGTACAGGGGATCGAACTTGAGTCCTTGCGCCTTCGAGGCAGGCAGAGGAACCACTGAGCTAAATTCCCGGCTCCCAAGTTTCTCTCATTTTTAACCACTGGTGCCATTTTAACTTTTAATGCAGCATATATGCATTGAGACTTTGGTATGTAGCAGGCACAATACTAAAGGGTCTTTTCCATAGAAAGAATCATTTTCGCTGAATGTGAGGTGCTGGCATTTACATTTAGAGAGGTGTGAAATTTTAGAATGCTTTTGTTATCTGGCTTGATTGTATCATTTTCATTTAAATGGTGAAAGTTGAGACCCTCTAGAAATTTCCACAACAATTTTATTTCAGGGATAGAAATGTTGGTTTCAAATCGTAACCTCTGGGGTTGTAGTGGGTGGTCCATAGTAGGTTGTGGGCTTTGGAAGCTTATAAATGATTATTCATACTTGACTGTTAAACTCAATAGGAAAGTGTAGTATTCAGTATTGTGACATCAAGTGAAGTGGGACGGCCTGTAATGACTGTAGGGCAATAGTCTTGGTAGGTCCTAGAAAGCATCACCCCAATAGTGATGATGAATCCATACGTACATATCTTACTTTGATACTTGCCTTGTGGTCACTTTAATCAAGTCCTATCCCAATCCCTCCCATCCCAAGCAGCCCATGTGCCTTGTATCCCAGGTTGACAGTTTGCAGTATTTCGTGCTGTTTTGGTTTTATTTTTGGTAGAGTTTATTCAGTCAGTATAACCATGTTTGTTTTCCTGTGTGCTGTTTCTTGTCAGTGGTTCATCCATCACATGCCATTGTGTGGGTGAACCACAAATTATTCACGTGCCCATCTGCTGATGGCTATGTGTGTGGTTTCCAGTTTTGACCCTGAGAAACAAAGCTGCTATGATCATCCCTGTACTGATGTTTGTATGGATACAGGCTGGGGAAAATACTTCAGTGTGAAATTGCTGGATCACATGGCTGGTACATGCTGAACTTAAAAATTGTTAAGCTGGCTTTTGAAGTGGTTGTTTAAAGCAGAGTTTGAGATTTCTTATTTTTCCATTGAAGATTGTTAAACTTTACAGGTGACTTCCCTTTGACCTACTGCTTCTGGCCTGGCTCCACCTTCCATAAGCCCCTCGTGGGAGCATATGAGGCTCTTGAGGGACTTACCAGATCTGAACCATAACAGTCTGACCCCTGGCCCCCAAGACTTATGTACATGTCTTTACACAAAATGCATTTATTCCATCTCTCAGTGCTGGCAAAGTCTTAACATTTCCAGCATTGCTGAAAAGTCCAAGTCCAAAGTATCCTCTGAGACTTAAGGAAAACTTGTATCTGTGAGCCCCCGTAAAAATGAAAAAAAAAAAAAAAAAGTTGAACACTTCCAATACACAATGGCAAATGCAAACATTGTCATCTCAAAAGGGAGGAATGGGGTAGAAACCATAGGGACCAAAGTATAATGAAATCCCAGCAAAGGAAACATTCAATCCTATAGCTTCATGTCCAGCACTGGAGGTAGAGATGTGAACTCCAAATGATGGCCCTGTTCCCCAGGCATTGCAGGTGGTCACTATTATGTCCCTCTTGGGGTGGCTAGGTCACTGCTTGCCATTTTACTTAACCAATGTTTCCTGTTCTTGGCATCTCCAACTTTTTAAGATGTCCACTGTTGCACGGATTCACTCTTACAGTTTCATGAACCTCACTCCCATCCCTGTCAGCTTGAACTACATAGTGAGACCCTGTCTAAAACCTTCCCAAAAAAGAAATTTTGCATTCAAATAATATACTATGTAATATTATAGCCCTAGAATTAAATCTGTGCAAACCTTTTTTCGGGTTTTAATTCTTTTATTGGTACATTTTAGGTATACAATACATTTACATTTACCATTGGGTGCTTGTACCTGTACATGATGTATCTTGGTTCTTGTTTTTTTCGCCATTACCTGTGCGCCCTTCACCCCCTCCACCCTTCCCTGTTTACATAGATTTCATTTCCATTTTTTTTCTCTACTCAAAATTTTTCCTTTCCCTTCTTTCCTTCCCCCTTCCCCTCCCACCACCCCTACACCTTTGGACCTTTTCCTATTTCAAATTATCAATTATTCATTTTAATTATTTTAATCCTTATTGACACTTTCAGTTTCTCATACTAGAGAAACTATTCGATATTTACACGTGTGTCCTATTTCTTTCACTTAAGAATATGGCCTCAATATGCATCCATTTAGCTATAAATAACTCTAGTTTCTCATTCTTTGTGGCTGAGTAGTACACCATTTGATTAAAAAACCCCATATCTTCTTTATCCAGTTTCTAGTTGATGGGCACTTGGGTTGTTTCCAAGATTTAGCTATTGCGGACTGTGCTGTTATAAACATGGGTGCACATGTATAGCTGTGGTATGATTCTTTTAATTTTTTTTGGAAGATACCCAGCAGGGGAATAGCTGGGTCAAATGGGATCTCTAGTCCTAGTTCTTTGAGGGATCTCCATACTGATTTCCACAGTGGTTGCACCGGTCTGCACTCCCACCAACAATGGAGAAGGGTTCCTTTCTCCCCACACCCCCACCAGCATTTGTTATTGGATGATTTCTTTATAACAGCCATTCTTTCTGGGGTGAGGTGGAATCTCAGTGTTGTTTTCATCTGCATCTCTCGAATGACCAGTGATGTTGAACATTTTTTCATGTATTTATTTGCTGTTTTTACTTCTTTGTGTGAGAAATGTCTGTTCATTTCAGACGCCCATTTTTGAATTGGATCTTTGAATTTGGGGGGTCTGATTTTTTTCAATTCTTTATATATTCTAGATAGTAGACCTTTGTCTGAGGTTCAGCTGCTAAAAATTTTTTCCCACTTTGTAGGTTGTCTCTTAGCTCTGTTGGTGGTTTCTCCTGCAGTGCAGAAGCTTTTTAATAAGATGAGATCCCAGTTGTTGATTCTTTGTGCTAGTTCCTGTGCTACTGAGGTTTTGTTCATAAAGTCTTTTCCTATGCCAATGTCTTCAAGAGTTCTGCCTAACTTATCTTCCAGCAAGTTTAGTGTTTCTGTCTTAATATTTAGATCTTTAATCCACTTCAATCTTAATTTAGTGCATGATGATAGGTATGGGTCTAGTTTTAATCTCTGGCAGGTTGAAATCCAGTTTTTCCAATACCATTTATTAAATAGGCTATCTTTCCTCCAATGAGGGTGGTTGGCTCCTTTGTCAAAGATGAGGTGGCTGAGTATATCTGTAGTTGTTTCTGCATCTTCTAATGTAATCCAGTGATCCTTGGGTCTGTTTCTTTGCCAGTACCATGCTGTTTTTATCACAGTAGCTTTGTAGTATAGTTTCAAGTTGGGGATTGGGATACCCCCTGTCATGTCTCTGTTGCCTAGAATTGCTTTTGCTATTCTAGATCTCTTCTGGTTCCAAATGAATTTTTGGATTGTTTTCTCTAGTTCTGTGAAGTATATTGTTGGAATTTCAATTGGCATTGCATTAAATCTATATAGTAGTTTTGGAAGTATGACCATTTTCACTATATTGGTTCTTCCTACCCAGGAACAAGTGCTGTCTTTCCATTTTCTTTTTTTTTTTTTGGTACTGGGGATTGAACTTGGGTCCTTGCGCTTGCGCAGCAGGCAGCGAAACCACTGAGCTAAATCCCCGAGCCCTGTCTTTCCATTTTCTTATATCCTCCTCGATATCCTTTTTCAGAGTGCTGTAGTTTTCAGTGTAGAGGTCTTTTGCTTCCTTTGTTAGGTTGATTCCTAGATATTTCATTTTTTTGGATGCTATTGTAAAAGGTATTGTTTCCCAAATTTCTCTCTCAGTGAGTCTGCTATGCAAACTTTTAAATTTAAAAATTTAACAATATTCTTCAAGATTATGAGTATTGTAAAAAGGTCTAATTATCAGATAATATTTTATCATTGTAACCTTATTATAAAAGCAAATTATCAGTGATCACTTTTTATCCTCATTCAAATTAACAAGGATTTATTCTTCTAACATAGAAAACTAAATTATCATACACTATAGAAAAACCTGGAAAGAGTATTTTTTTCTGGGAAAAGTATTAATTCTGAGGGGGGAAAAGTGGGGCCAAGGAGAAATGAATAGATTTTTTTAAAGAGCCTTACACTTGTTCTCAAAAGCTTGTCACACTTGGCTCAACATATCAAATATTTTTTAAATTCAAAATTTATAAATTATTCTGTTCCACTAATCAACTTGTATATTTCTGCTCCATGCCAAGCTAGTTGTATTGCTTTATCTTAAGAGGAAGGTGAAATGTAAAGATAATGGAGCCCAGCTGGAAACTCAATATTTGATATATAGTCATCCCATCGTCAGTGTTTTGGCTTTTTATGACTTCAGTTACAGTCAAACATGGTCCAAAATATTTTACATGGGGAATTCAAGAAGTGAACATTTCATAAATTTTTAATTGCATACCATTTTCAGTAGCACCATGAAATCTCACACTACTTTGCTCCATTGCCATGAATCCATTCTTTGTTCAGCATATCCATGTTGTATATGGCTGCAGCAGCCACCTATTTTCCATGATACTCTTTTTACAGGAAAATGGATGGAAGTGGAAGACATCATTTTAATCAAAATAAGCAGGACCCAGCCAGGGATTTAGCTCAGTGCTTCTGCTGCCTGCCTCACAAGCCCAAGGTCCTGAGTTCGATCTCCAGTACCAAAAAAAAAAAAATCCCTGGTGAAAACAGGTATAGAAGGACCTTATCCCAAACTGACAAAAGCCATTTATGACAATCCCACTGCCAACATTATACTACATGAGGAAAACTGACAGCATTTCTCTAATCAGGAACAAGGCAAGGGTGTCCATTGTCACCATCTCTGTTCAGTATAGTCCTTAAAACTTAAGCCAGAGGAATCAGGCAAGAGAAAAAACAAAAAGATCCATACAGGAAAGGGAGAAGTTAAGCTATCCTTATTTGTAGATGACATGATACTGTACATAGAAGATCCAAAAAACTCTACTAGAAGACACTTAGAACTACTAAATAAATTAAGCGAGGTAGCAAGACACAAAATCAATACACAAAAATTAGTAGCATTCCTGGATACAAATAATGAACCCATCCATAAAGAAATCATGAAAATAATCCCACTATAGTAGCTTCAAAAAAGTTAAGTATCTAGGAATAAATCTAACCAAGGAAGTGAAACACCTTGATAATGAAAACTCAGGTACTCTGAAAAAAGAGATTGAAGGGAATATTAGAAAATGGAAAGGCATTCTCTGTTCCTGGATAGGTAGAAACAATATTGCTGAAATGGCCATATTGCCAAAAATGATACATAGATTTAATGCAATCTTTTTTTTTTTTTTTTGGTATTGGGGATTGAACTCCAGTCCTTGTGGTTGCACAGCAGGCGGCGAAACCACTGAGCTAAATCCCTGGCCCTTTAATGCAACCCTTATTAACATACCAATAACATTCTTCCCAGAAGCAGAAAAAAACCCCCACAAAAATTTATATGGAGTTGGAAGAAACCCAGAATTCCCAAAGCAATCCTGAGCAACAAGAGAAAAGCAGTAAGGATCATAATCTCAGATCTCAAATTATATTACAATGCTTCAGTAATAAAAACAGCATGGTAATGTCACAAAAACAGCATGGTAATGTCACAAAAACAGACATGTTGATCCATGAACAGAATTGAGAATGAAGAAACAACCCAGTCACCTTCAACCATCTGATCTGTGACAAAGGGACCAAAAATAAAAGAGAAAGAGAAAAAGAAAAAGAAAAAAAGCCAGAGAAAAGATAGCCTTTTAAATAAATGGGCTGGGACAACTGGCTATTCATGTGAAGAAGAATGAATCTAGACTCATACTTCTTATTCTGAACTAAAGTTAAATAAAAATGGATCAAAGATCTAAATATAAAAAATAGAAACACTGAATCTGCTGGAAGATAAAATAGGCAAAACTCTTGAAGACATAGGCACAATCAAGGACTTTCTGAACAGAAACTCAATCGCACAAGAAATAACACCACTAACCAACAAATGGGATCATTTGAAATAAAAAAGCTTTTGCACAGCAAAGGAAAGAACCAACAGAGTGAAAAGACAGCCTACAGAGTGGGATAGACTCCTCAAAATGAAAGACCCAATCAAAAAGTGGGCAATTTAAATGAACTGACAATTCTCAGAAGTATAAATGGACAATAGGTACACGAAAAAATGCTGAGCACCTTGGCCTATTAAATAAATAGAAATCAAAACAACACTGAGATTCCATCTTATGCCAGAAAGAATGACTATCATCAAGAACTCAAAAAACAACAAATTTTAGGGAGGTTGTAGGGGAAGTGTTAACCTTCTATATTGTTGGTGAGAATGTAAATTAGAACAACCACTGTGGAAATAAGTATGGAGATTCCTCAAAAAACTAAAAATAGAAATTCTATTTGACCAAGCTATATCTCTTTTTAGTATCTCACACAAAGAGTTTAAGACATCACATTACAGTGATACATTATATCCATGCTCAGGACCACAAATTCATAATAGTTAAATCTTGGAAATGGCCTATATGTCCATCACTAGATGAATGGATAAAGAAAATTTGGTATGTATACACAATAGAGTGCAGTACTATTCAGCCATGAAGGATAAATGAGTTATTTGTAGGAAAATGAATGTACCATAAGACCATAAAGCTAAGTGAAGTAAATCAGGTTAAATATCACATAGAATCTCTTATAAAAGATACCTAAAGTTGGGCCGGGGATTTAGCCCAGTGGTTCCGTCACCTGCCTTGCAAGCACAAGGACCCGAGTTCGATCCCCGGTACGAAAAAAAAAAAAATACCTAAAGTATAAATAAAGAGCAAAATAAAAGATAGATTATAACTGGAGATGGGAAGAGGAACTGAAGATAGGGGGAGGGAAGGGAGGAGACGGGGATATAAAAAGGATCGAGAGTTGATGTATACATATACCAATTCTCTACAATGATACATTCATTATGTATTTTAAACATATACTAATTTTAAAAAAGAAAATGAAGGTACTGATTGGGAAGGAAGAAATAAAAATGGCAGTCTCAAGTGTTGATAAAAGGAGAGATAAGAGTGATGCACATTTATAAATACTACCAGTTTTTGTGCTGGGTTGGGGTAAGGTTTAGAGCAGGGAGGGACTGGAAATGGTCAGATTCTACCCAGAGTATAGTTAATTTGAATTTGGCTTCTGTGTGTGTGTGTGTAAGTGCATGTGTGTGCATTTGGGATGGGGTACTTCCAGTACTTCCTCCTCTGGATCTCAGGATAAGTCAGGTGTTACCTTCTCACAGGAGACTTAGAGGAGAATACAGGGTAAAAGTGATAGCCTAGAAAGGATGTTGAAACGAGAGGCCAGAAGAGGTGGAGGGGAGGCAAGTAAGAGAAGAAATGAGACCTCAGCTTTAGCATTGGGAAAAATAAGAATTTTCCATTAGAGTAGTTTCATTCATAAGTTGCATGACCATATAACTTATTAACCAATCAGGACATATTTGAAAGGGAAAGGGAGCCATTATTAATAATTATGCTGAACTACAAGTGAAAACTGAGTTGTTCAGGGAAAATTAGAACATATAAGTCCAATTAACCTCACTTCTTGTTATTTTCTAAATTTGTTATAAGAATGTAATATTGAGGCCAGGGATTTAGCTCAGCGGTTTTGCCGCCTGCTGCGCAAGAGCAAGGACCTGAGTTCGATTCTCGGTACCAAAAAAAAATATTTTCAGAATGGAAATACATAACCAATTAAAAGACAAGTAGCCTGTTTGGGGAAATGAAGTGGGAGATTTAAATGGCAATGGCTTTGATATATTGAGATTTGTGGGGGAGGGAAATATGCAGAAATATTTTCCATGGAAGATAATTGTGTAGGTTTTTGTGAAGAATGAGCTAGATCAGCAAAAGCTGAGAGTATAGGCTTAGACAAAGTGTAGCTTAGCTTAAACCAGGTTAGTGAGCTTATACACTTTTAAAAAAGTACTCAATAAATACAGGTTCATAGAAATGTTCCTATGAACTCTTTTACTCCTTGGTAAAAGTGAGTGATGTTTCTAATGAGAATATGAGTGATATGCAAATTAAATCCTGTGTGTGTGTTTATGGTCAAATACATAAAATTAACCATTTTATCAATTTTAAGTATACAATTGAGTGTAATTAAGTACATTCACATTGCCTAATCATCACCACCATCCCTGTCCAGTGAATTAATTTTAATATAGATTTTAACCTTGAGTTAAAACCCAATTTTTCCTTGTTGCAAAAGGGACCACACAGATATCTCAACACAACTATCTATCTATCTATCTATCTATCTATCTATCTATCTATCTATCTATCTATATCAAACTAGGGAATATCTAAATTGCAAGTAAATGGACTTTTGCATCGCAAGAGATGAGAGAACTGGGAAAAGAAAAAAAAAGAGTAATTTGTTAATGAGTAGGAATTGGATCTTTGTGTTATTTTTAATTTTTTTTACACCTGTATATACTTTTAACATAGATAATAATAGCTAAGATTTTGTGGTTACTGTATGATAGGGATTGTCCCAAGCACTTGATAAACACATTAATCCCTTTATTTCTCAAAATAAGCCTCAAAGGTAGACATTCTTACTGTTTTACAGATAAGAACACTGAGGCGCAGACAAGTTGAATTAACTTGCCCAAGGTCTAAACAGCCACTAGATTAACAAAACAAGG
Source organism: Heterocephalus glaber (assembly GCF_053883595.1). Lineage (NCBI taxonomy): Eukaryota > Metazoa > Chordata > Mammalia > Rodentia > Bathyergidae > Heterocephalus > Heterocephalus glaber. The sequence continues at coordinate 11,217,263 of NW_028258406.1, read as the reverse complement.
ATTGGTAATGATTGGTACTAGAACATGTTTTGAAACATGCATTATTTCTTGTTCTACATCTTGCTTTTTTGAACTAATAATTTATTTTGGAGATCAGTCTATGAAAGTACATACAAGGCTCCTTTCTTTGAACAGCTGTGCAGTATTGTATTGAATGGGTACAGCATAATTATTTCAACTATTTTTCTATTGATAGACCTTAGGTCATTTCCAATTTCTGATTTATAAATAATGCTACATTTATTAGTCTTATGAATGTCATCTCTCATATTCATTAATTTGTAGGATAAATTTCTGAAAGTGAAATTTAAAGGTCAAGAAGTATATGCTTTTAAATTTTGATTTGTTGAAAATTTGTTCTCTGTAGAGACTGTATCAATTTATACTTTTAAGAATGTAGCCACCCCAACCATGGAATTCACATTCCAAGCCTTCTGCTACCTGCTGGTGCTCCTGCTCACTGACGTGCTCATCTTCTTCGCCATCTGGCACATTGCAGCATTTGATGAGCTGAAGACTGATTACAAGAATCCTATAGACCAGCGTAATACCCTGAATCCTCTGGTTCTCCCAGAGTACCTCATCCAGGCTTTCTTCTGCCCTTTTTCTTTGCACTGTAGAGTGGCTCACACTGGGTCTCAATATGCCCCTCTTGACATACCATATCTGGAGGTACATGAGTAGACCGGTGATGGGTGAACTAGGACTGTATGTCCCCACAACCATCATGAATGCAGATATCCTAGCATATTGTCAGAAAGGATGGTGGAAACTAGCTTTTTACCTCCTAGCATTTGTTTTTTACTACCCCTATGGCATGATCTATGTTTTGGTGAGCTCTTAGAACAGCACACAGAATAGTCTGGTTAAGGATATGAAGAGGCCGAAGGGACTCCATCCAGCAAGGTCCTGTTCCTAGGAGTAGCCTATGACATCTGATCAGTTACTTTAAAAAAATCACTCATTTTTAAATGTTTCCACATCTTTTGCTTGTGGAAAGATTGTTTTCCTATGTTACACTTGGATAAAGAATTTAAGTGGAATTATATAATTAATATAAATATAATACATCTAAATATATTTATATATTAATCATATTATTTAATATATCCAGCATTAATTTATAAATTATCTATTATTAATCATTTATTTAACACATTAATATTTAAATATAATATAAATTATATAATTAATATAAAATGGTTATCTCTGGTTTTGACAGGTGGAATTTACGCTTAAAGAACAGCCACAATCCTTCCAATTACCGACTGTCCTTAGTCCATGGGAAGCTTTTGTTTATGGGAACCTGAGGGTTCATTTTGGTTTACTGAAATGTCATCTTATTATAAATTAGCTGTAGATAATCAGGTACTTCTGATGAAATGAAAATGTATATCTGACTCATAGGAAACTTGACAGGCTTCCTCATTTATCATGTAATGATTATATCTGGATACATTTACAAAAAACAGTGAGACTTTCCCCCTTTGACTTGAATATTATCCCTGTATAATGCATGAATGAGAGATTTCCCACTTCCATCAGAGTAATATATTTGCCTTGTTTTTTTTTTTTTTTTTTTTCCGCACTGAAGACCAAACTCAGGACTTTGCACTTGCCAGGCAAGCACAGCACCACTGAGTTACATCCATGGCCCACTTGCTTTAATTCTTAATCACAAGTGAACATGATATAAAAATATATTCTGATTTGTGAAGAATGCATTTAAAGCTATTTTAAATGTTTTTTTTTGGTACTAGGGATTGAACTCGGGTTCTTGTGCTTGCGCAGCAGGTGGTGAAACCACTGAGCTAAATCCCCGGCCCATATTTTAAATGTTTTTATTTTTAGGTATTAAGAATCTAGTTATATTATGCTTACTGTTATAATTTGGTGGTATTCTTAAGGATTTGTAAGTGCCTTAGATTTTTAAAACTGAAGACAGAAAACTGTATAACCATCTTGCTGTTCCTTTAGTGCAATAGAATAAAACTCTGAAATTAAAAAAAGGATGTAAATGTTGGATATAGTATGGTAATGTCCACAAGGGGAAATGAAAATGAGGCTTGGAAGTTTATTATATTCACAGGTCCCAGAGAAGAGGTCAAGACATGCCACACAGGGCTACAGAGTAAGCACCAGCTTTTTTGGGTTTTTTTAGGTACTGGGGATTGAACTCAGGGCCTTGCTCTTGCGAGGCAGGCAGCGCAACCACTGAGCTAAATCCCCAGCATCAAGTTTTGATCAGGTGGCAGAAGATAAGATGTTGAGTGTCAGGGAGGGGAGTCTAGGCCTGAGCCTTGAGGGTTCTGGGAGAAATTTAGAGCCCAGAAAAGTAAATAGTTCGGGATTGGGTAGTTTCAATAGTTTTGGCAGGCTCTGGGCAATGGGTTAGGCTCTGTTTATTTACCTGGTACTTGGTTGGCTGTAGGATAATTTAGGACAAATGATATACAGCTGGCCCTCTGTATCTGTAGGATGTGCATCTGTGGATTCAACCAATCACAGACTAAAATACTCAGAAAAAAATTTTACTGAACATATGTAACTTTTTTGGGGTCATTTTTTCCCTAAAGAATATAGTGTAACGATTATTTACATATTCACATTGTTATTAATATACAAATGATTTAACAGTATACTAGAAGATACGTATGTACAGGTCATATGCAAACATTATGTCATTTTATATAAGGGATTTGAGCATTTGAGGATTTTGGTATTCCTGGAGGGGGTGCGGTTCTTAGAACCAGTCCCTCATAGGTGATTGTATTGGCTTATTTGTATGGTATTAGGTTAAGTAGAAGGCAGCACTACAGACTAGGGATTACCTGGTTTGCATATGAATGCTTCAAGATCTTTGCTGTTCCAGGGGCTAGCCTGGGTGGGCAGTCTCTATTTGGCCAGAAAGTATTTAACCTTTTACAAGGTTACCAATTTTTCCCACATCTTCACCATTACTATCAAATTACTTGACCTATGACTTTTTTTTTGGTACCGGAGATCGAACTCAGGACCTTCCGCTTTCGAGGCAGACAGTGAAACCACTGAGCTAAATCCCCAGCCCACTTGACCTATGACTTTGATAGATGAAAAATGACATCTGTACAACAAATATCAAATGCTTATGATGTATCAGGAGCTGTTTAAATACTGGGAATAAAGCAGAAATGGATAAAGTCTATATGATGAAAATTACTTTTAAAAATTGCAGTATTGGGGATTGAAACCAGGGCTTGCCTCACACATCTTAGCAAGTGCGCTACCTCCCCAGCCCCTACAAGACTGCAGATGGACATAAAAGAACCGACTAGATGAAAAAACATGTTGATGAGAAGAATGTCAGAAAGATGGTAGTTGCTACCAACTCAACTGGTAGTACACCAAAGTATAAATAAAATAGTACAAAAACATAAGGAGTATTTTTTTGTTTTTTGGGAAAAGGGAGACAACTTGACAAAATGTTATTTGAAATAACAAATGGTTATGAGGTATGAACACCTTGAAAAAAAAAGAGGATAGCGATATTTGCTCTACCAGTAGTTAAAACATACTATAAAAACATAGCAATTAAGTCAGTATAATATTGATATGACACCAAGAAAAATTCTAATTACTGCAAGTATATATGATGTACCTATGAGCAGTGATATTACTTAATACAAACATGCTTGGTACTGTTGCTTCCTAGCATAGTTCCCAGAATTTATAGACTGTATTAATAAAACTACTTTTGGCTGCTTGGACCATGCTTGATTAAATATAATTTCACCAGCACGTACCTCATGTATGGATCCAAGAATCACAAAAGCTAGCCACATACATCCAGGGTTAACATGGCGAGGGGGGAGAAAAATTTCACTGTGGTCACAGATAAGGGGGTCAGAGATTACTGGGATTAAAAAAAAAACACATTGATACTATATTTATAATAAAATATTTTTATAATCTTCCAACATGTGTAAAATTATAAAATAATGAAAGGTGGTAATGTAGCTCACTAGCTCACTGGTATAGAACTTACTCAGCATACACAACGCTCTGGGTTTGATTGCTAGTGGTGTCAAAAAAAAAAAAAAAAAATTAAGAGCTGGGCACTGGCCTATAGTCTCAGCTACTGAGGAGGCAGGAAGACCATTTGAGCCCAGGGGTGCAGAGGGAGAGCTCATCTTAAAAAAGGACCAAAATGCCTTGCTCAACTACACAATAAACCAGCTACTATCTCAAACTACAAAATATTTCTTCACAGTGGAGAGGACAGTTTGGGCATTTATATTCATGAAATACCCAAATAAACAGAC